>NW_028318099.1:12028421-12342236 GCF_062004578.1 Staurois parvus
CGGACTGGCAACTCATGGGGCCCCCGGGCAATAGGGGATCATGGGGCCCCTGTCTCCTTTGCCACACTCAAACCACACCCAAAAAAGCCTATGAAAGGTACAAGGGGTATCTCATGGGGCCCCCTACTGACCCTGGGCCCTTGGGTAGTGCCCGAGTGCCCAAATGGTCAGTCCGCTCCTGGGGTTAGCTTAACCACTCAGGATGAGGCTTGGACTCGCAGTAGAAAACCTCCTTGCTGCAGTGCTGTCCCTGATCCCTTTAACATGTGTGGTTTGTCTGTGTTCACCTATGGGTAGCACAGACAAACCACAAATGTGGAGATCTGGAGGAGGATTTGAGTGTCCGGCTTTCTGGATTGTTTAAACAAAGCTCGATTGACCACTCTTAAACAGGGGGTCATGCCTTTCTGGTAAGCCTTCTGTAGTAGTGGTTGGTGACACAATAGCTGTCCTTGGATTTTTTTTGCTTCATCACAACCTCTGGGACTTTTCTTTCATTTTTGGATGGACTATAATTTTTTATTCACTTTTCACTGTTTCTTTATGATTGTCACTTTTTTAAGTGCTGCACTTTTATGTATTATTGTGTATTGCCTAGTATCAGGGTTTTTTGTGTTCAGCTGCTATATGTTTCACAAATTTTTTTGATTATTGATTATTTATCGTCAGGTTTATATATATATATATATTTACATTGCACAATGGTTTCTGTATTTTGGCTGTTGACTAGAGTTCTCCTTTAAATTCTAAGTATTTGGGGAAACGCCTATTGTTTGTTACCTGTATTTTCCCCAAGGTTATAATTATGTTCTGTAGACCTCACCTCGCTGCATTACAAAGTTGAGTGTTCCCTGTTTTGCTCAGACCGTCTGCTGTATATGACCTCACCGATGTTGATGCTAAATCATTTTCTCCACGCCTGGAGCAGCATACCAGGTTACCTCTGTCACGCTCCCATTTCTGAAACAAGCAGTAACATAGAGTTGCTTCCATTATATAAGATCTGCTATATGAACATGGCGTGCACACGTGGCATTGTGGCGTGCACACCTGAAGGGATGACAGTGAGACAGGGTGTTTATAATCATTCTTCTTATTCCGTACAGGAGCTCCGATTCTGAAGAAGCCTTTGAAACCCCAGAATCCACCACACCAGTAAAGTCAGCCCCTCCGGTCCCTATTCCAGCCCTTCCAGAGGTTCAAGAACAGCAACCCCAGCAGTGCCAGGAACTTGAGGAAATTCCCCTCCCTCCATCCAAGCCTGAAGAGCCAGGTATATATACTAGACACACAGTTATAGGCAATTGTTGCTGCTTATTTTAATGAAAGGTAGAAAATCAAATATTGACCTTAATTCTTGGCTAGGATAATAGATTGAACTTTCTTGTGATGCATTTTTTAAGTGGACCTATCATTAAAGCAATATTAAACCCACAAATTAGTTTTCTTTTTTCTTAGGCTTTTTTCCATCTGTTTTCACCTTTTGATCTGGCCAGTAACACACCTTCTGTATTAGAGTGCCTCCACGCTGCATGAAGGAGCACAGGGGGGCACCTTTGGACAGCAGCATTGTCAATATGGGGGGAGAGAAGTGTTAGATATACTAGCAGATCTAAAAGCACTAACAATTGAAACCAAACTCCAGCTAACAGCTTTTAAGCAGTTACAGCAACAGTTTTTTTCCTTTTACATAAATACTGGAAATAGAACTGATCATTGTAAGCATCCCTGTCAGTGTTAAATGGTTTGTCTCATCCCTGTAATGGATGCATCTGCAAGTGGGCTTGTTCTTTTGAAAAGCAACAGACTGCCTGGCTGGATCACTAGGTGAAAATAGAATAAAGAAAGCGTAAAAAAAAGAAAACTAATGCGCCAACCACATCTCAAAATTGGTAAGCTGCAATACAATAAATGCCAACTTTTGAGTTTAATAATACTTTGAATTTCACATGAATCAGTATTATTTTGAGTTACAGTGAAAAGTGCCTTTTGCTGATCACAACCACCTCTACATCAAATAGATATCAACCATCACCTGAATCGTCACCATATTCCATTTACAATGCAGTGCTGCTATAACGACTTGAGTTTTAGCAAAAAAAACGACTCTGGTACTCAATAACCAAGCTAGTAATCCTATTATGCTAGTATTCTGCTATGACTTTGTATTTTCTGCATATTAAGTGATGTCATTTGTGGATCATGTTTATTTTTTTTATTATTCTAAGGCCTTGTTTATAAGGGGGCAGACAGAGGGGGCAGTAAAAAGAGGCATTCAAGTTACAGTTTTACTGCCTCCTGACCCCCCCAGCCACAAGTTAACATGGCCATGAGCATTGTTAATACACACAGCCACAATCACGGTGTGGCTCAGTAAAAATGATACCCCAGTTTGCACTCAGCAGGTAGTAACACCACCAGATATGAACCATTCAAGTGAATGGGGTCACACCGCAACTGCCTTGCAGCCACGTGTAATGCACCTATTTGGAGAGTGGTGCTGCTGGCTTTCAAGGGTGGCAGTAAAACAAGAATCCAGAAGGAATCATCACCTCTAAGCCACCTGTCAAATGCCTTAAAAAAGCAATTCAACATGAACAGCTTTTAAAAAGGGGTGGTAAAGAAGGCCACAAGTGTAAGCTTTATTAAAAATGATTGATGTATAAAAGTGCAACGTGGTCTGTGGCTACCAGGGGGCTTAGAGATGTTAAGATGGCCATACTCTTCTCAAATGTTGACCCTGTCAGCACCCCCCCAAGACAAAAGTTGCTTTTTCAATCAACATTTGTTGGAGTAGCCGGGTTGCCTAATGGTGGTTGCATCCAGTCAACTGCTTCAGTGGCTACTGAATACAGTAGCCAGTAAGTGACATTTTTCTTTGCCCTCTGCTTAGCTTGGATGGGGGAAATTATGTATTTCAAAGTACGCATGGCCAGCTTTAAGCCAGCCATACATGGACCAAAATTCAGCCATATCAGCAGGGACAGTCAAATTTCGATCCATGTTTGGGCAGGCTGCTTATACACAAGTTAATCTATTAATTGATTTGTGTACAACCAGCTTGTTGGAAATTTTTCTCGCGATCAATGCCGCTATAGCTGGTGTATTCTGATGTATTCTGATGGCGGGGAAGTCTCCCCACAGTCAGAATACAACAGCTCAGCAAGAGGGATTCCCCCATCCATACCGATTGTGTAGATGGGGGAATTTAGGTTTTTTTTTCATCCAACCCACTGGTGTATCCAGCCTTAGTCTATTGTTTTCAAAAAGACAAACTCTGTATGGTAGACTTTCAGTAAGGATCAGCAAGGCAAGACCAAGAGGCAGAGCCTTTAGGCTGGACATACACTAGTAGATTTTCAAATGAATATTCATACAGACATTTGTATAGAAATATCTCATGAGTATATCTGATGACAAGACAAATGTCATTCGATTTTGGAATGCATAGACTTTCCTGAATGAAAACCACATTCACTGTTAAAAATTGGTTGGCTCGAGAACATTTTTCCATCCTGCTTATTTGAATTTTCTTGTCACTGTGGTTGAAAACAAATGTTGATTTGCCCCCACTAATAATCAGAAAATCAAACAAATAATCTAAAATGGAAAAACTCTGCACAAAATTCTACTATTTATTTATTTCAGGTACTTATATAGCACCGTCAATTTACGCAGCGCTTTACACATATATATTGTATATTCACATCGGTCCCTAACCCTCAAGGGGTGTACAATCTAAGGTCCCTACCTTACATTCATACATATACATATTAGGGCCAATTTAGACAGGACCCAATTAACCTACCAGCATGTCTTTGGAGTGTGGGAGGAAACTGGAGTACCCAGAGGAAACCCACACATGCACAGGGAGAACATACAAACTCCAGGCAGGTGGTGCCATGGCTGGGATTTGAACCAACGACCCTAGTGCTGCCAGGCGGAAGTGCTAACCATTTAGCCACTGTGCTGCCCTAGTGTATGCTTAGTGTATTGCTTTATATGGCAACCACTTTGAACATACAGTATATAAAATGTACAAGAAAAACAAGGTTTTAAGCAAAGTCAGACTCTGATAATAATATTTATATTAGGATGAGATTTTTCAAATGTGTATCTAAATATGTTCACTGAAAAATCAAAAAACAAACATAGCCACACTCTATATGCTAATTAACAGAAAGTAAAAAAAGAATTAGAAACAAAAGGTGCAGAGCTGATATATACAAATAAAATGAATTATTATATGCTACCAGACAATATTATACTGTAACAAAATGATGAAAAATGACCAATAATAAACGTCCAACATATGAATGGCAAGAACGTGAAAGTAATTCACTGTAATATGTCCCAAAAAACTTGACCAAACAATAGTCCAAAGAGTGATGTGAACCAGTAGTGACCAGTAATAACTGTGATTTCTGTGATACTCCTCCACCACTATGCACTCACCAGAAGTAAAAGGTAAGCCAGCATTGAATGGAAATTACTCCTTGGAACATATCTGCCCACTTCCTACCACCAGTCACCGTCCAAGATGAAGTCACTCCTAAGGGCAGAGCTCACAAACAGAGCCCGGAAATAGCACAATATAGTGTAGTATATTTATTAAAAATTGCAGTAGCCACGTGGAGCATAATATGAACCAGCAGTAAAATCACTTACAAAGATGTCAGAGTGACATCAGCACGTAGGCTCCTCCCTGATGCACTTTGTGGACATGCACTTTCTCAAAGGGTCCCTTTGAGAACGTGCATCTGCATGAAACGCGTCAGGGAGGAGCCTACGTGCTGACGTCACGCTGCCAAGGCCCATGCGATGGTCCGGCGGCCATCTTTGTAAGTGATTTTACTGCTGGTTCATATTATGCTCACGTGGTTGCTGCAGGTTTTAATAAATATACTACACTATATTGCTTTGTTTCCAGGCTCTGTTTGTGAGCTCTACCCTTAGGAGTGACTTCATCTTGGATGGATCGGTGACTGGTGGTAGGAAGTGAGTGGATACGTTCCAAGGAGTCATTTCCATTCAATGCTGGCTTACCTTTCACTTCTGGTGAGTGCATAGTGGTGGAGGAGTATCACAGAAGTCACAGAAATCACAGTTATTACTTGTCACTACTGGTTCACATCACTCTTTGGACTATTTTTTGGTCAAGTTTTTTGGGACATACTACAGTGAATTACATTAACGTTCTTGCCATTCATATGTTGGACGTTTATTATTGGTCATTTTTCATCATTTTGTTACACTATAATATTGTATTTCATTGTATTTCATTTTTATATATCAGCCCTGCACCTTTTGTTGATATGTTTTCATAGTGGGAGCGGAGGGTTTGCCACATTGTGCCAGCTGCTTCCTCTTTTTTCCTTTTGCGTTCACTGTTTACATTTTTTATTAAAAAAAGAATTATGCTTTGCATTCATTCATAACATGCAAAGCTTTCTCTTAGTGAAATGTTTGCTGAGCCGACCTCCTGTGTTCAGAGTGCAGCAGGCTAGTCGCTTAGCTGGGGAACCAGAAGCAATTGGAGATCACTGGAGTCGCAGTTTGATTTCACTGAATGCCTGCTTCCAGGGGCATCGGTCAGGTATAGTATATGCATAGTTACATTAGTCCAAGCTGGACCATTGTAACATGTATAAAATATCCATACCTGGAATTCTTTTTTTAATTCATAATGTGTATAATATTCACCTTGTATGCATACATTGTTATTAAGTGTGCAAACTGTTTATGTATAATTATTTATATGCTGTTATTATTTTTATACTCAGTATAGATCTGAGTCTGTTTTCCATGGTAAGGATGAACTCTTTACCAGCTAGCAGTCACATTAGTTGTCACCACTGATATGAGTTAAAGAATATGTTACTCCAACATATCATATTCCTGAAACGTGCCTGTTGCACCATGTATTTGTGTTAAAAAAAAGTATCCTGTTTTCTTGGTATTTCTTCCTTTGCGCAAAATACCTGGTGATCCTGCCAGTCCCTCTGCTTTCCTATTTCAAAAACTTACAACGCTAGGCCTAGAAACACATGCTTCCCAACGTGGTCAGCTTTCTGGCTGTGCTGGGAGAAAAGCCTGCCTGTCCTCCAATGGTTAGACTTGTGCTGACATATCTTGCCTTTGCATAGCTGTAGCACCCTCCTGGATTGATTACTAGGATGATTAGGTAAATTTTGTTCTTTTTATCTCCTCTGAAATCATTGGAGCAGCTTGCAAAGGCAAATTAGCAGCCTGAATATTTATGCTGTCTCAGCCAATCCCTGGGAGAGAGTGCCCAGTCGACTGAACTATCGGTCGACTTCTGTTCAACTGCTGTGTCGGATAAAAGCTGCTTGATCTGCAGCTGCAGCTCTGATCTGTGTATTCTGGTAGTGAGGGAGACCCCCTGCTGTCAGAATAGAACAGTGCAGTGAAGATGATTCCCACATCCACCTTGGATGTGTAAATGGGGGGAATCGGTTCAGTTCTTTTGTTCAGTGTGCTGGCTGAAAGGAAAGGCTGAACCATGTATGGCCCGCTTTAGTGTGTAATTCAGAGGGGACAGATTGAGTTTCATTGCAGTGCAAGCTGTTCAGAGTAGCTTGCAGTTTTCTCAACTGCTGCTCCAAACACCTGAAAAGGTAACAAATATTTTTCAATGATTTTTAGGTATACTCTGTAAATGGGAACACATAACAAACATATAGAGGGGTTTTCTCAGATTTGAGTGCAGAAGTGGAAATACACATTATAGACAATTTCTCTAAATGTACTTATTGTCGCAGTTTGAACATAAAGCCAAAAAAAATTGTTCAGTGCCTACAGATTTGCATTTTTTGTATTCCAGCCATTCAATTTATTCAAAAGCCTTTTGACTAACAAACATTTTGCTTACCTGTTGACCACAACACTGAATAGCCTCATCTAAGGCAGAAATGTACCACTAACATGTATTGTTTTCCCTTTGTTCAGCTCCAGAGCAAAGTTTGGAGGAGACACAAGCTCCTGACTTGAAACCTGCTGAGGACATTTGTGATTCTCCATTCCGTCAGCCTTCTCACTCATTTTCTGAAGTGTTTGATGAAGACAAACCCATAGCAAGCAGTGGTGCTTACAACTTGGATTTTGTTGCCAATGACTCGGCGGATGTCATTTCAGCATCCTCAGAATCCTCTGGCAAAACCCGTCGCAAATCCACAGACTCTGTGCCTACCAACCGAAACACTTTGTCCCGCTCACTTAGCTTGCAGGCTGCTGATTTCCAGCTTGATGACGTGTTGAGCGGCCAAGGAGGATCTGACAGTGCCTCCAATACTCTTCGCAGGACTAAGAAGGCAAGGCCTGCATCACTAAAGAAGAAGGCAGCAAGTGCTAAAAAACAGACAGAGGCTGTTAGCGCCAAGGACATTCAGGCATTGTCAGCAGAGCCACAGGAAGCAGAAGAATCCAAAGAATCGAAAGATCTTCAGATTCAATCTGTTCCATCACCTCCTCCAACAGATACAGAGCAGCCTTTAACAAGAGAGCAGGAAACACAGCCTGTTTTGTCCTTAGAGGCTACCTCTGTGGATCCCCAGCTGAGCAGCGTCACAAGTGCCCCTGTCATTGATTCTTGTCCTGTGCAAGTAACAGGAAGAGTGTCCCCACCATTGCCTACCCACCAAAAACTTGAGGTGGCCCCGGGAGACCCTGAAGTACCAGAAAGCCCTGCTGTGGTTGGGCAATCAGTGAGGCTGGAGTTCGATTATTCTGAGGAGGCACGGGAGGGTCAGCCTCCTGTAAGAAAAGGCAAAAAACCTTCAGGCAAAATGCCTCTACGAAAACCTAAACCTAAAAAGGCAGTTGAAAAGCCTGATGCTCCACCTGGGCCTCCCAGTTCCATTACAGATGCTGATGAAATTCCTATTGGTAAAGGATCATATACATATAACATGGACCAATGGGATGATCCCAACTTTAATCCCTTCTCTTCCAATATGAAAATACAGGATCCACCACACACTACTCAAGAATCACCTGAACCGTGCAAACCCATTGTTCAGAGATCAGAGTCGCCTGCAAAAATACCAGCTTCCTTTGAGATTCCAACAAACGATGCCGAACAGAATGGGGAGAGCAATAAACCAGCCAAGAAGAAGAAGACTCCGTTAAAAACGTAAGTCACGTCTGTTCTCTAGAAATGTTATACACATATATACAGTATGTCTACTTTGTCAGCAGTGGCAATTGCCAAACTGTTCCTTATTTTTAAGGACAGTCCCTGGTTTTAAAGATTGTGAAATGCCCTGGTTTTAAGCTCTGTTGTACATTATCCTAAATCTACAGTTTTTTTCCAGAATGTTCCATTCAAATCATATTGTCCAGTAATATTATTTTGTCTGTTGTAATTAAAGCCTACGTTTAGTCGCCAATAAAAAAAAAACAAAAACCAGCACAAGGGACATTACTTGCAGTCCATAGGATGTGCTGCTGACTCTAGCATTAGCTGAAATCTTCCTATGATCCCTTCCCTACCCCGCACCGTAATCATCCAGTGTGGCAGAGGTTATTAGAGCCAAGGGACCCTTCAAATGCACTCTTCTATTCATAGTAGCTGAACTATAGCTTCCATGATAAAAAAGTGACTTATGAATGAAGGACATTCATAGGTCATGTTGTATCCATAGAAGCTATAGTACAGCTTGGAGAATGGAGGAGGGGGATGAGAAGGGAGGTCTTAGTTGGCACCTGTGATGAGTACCTGTCACAGGTCTGTCAGCTCTAAGCCCTGCCACACTGGAAGATTACGGTGGTGGGGTTAGGTTGTATTGGCAGCTATGCCACATTAATAAGTCACACTTGTGTTAGAAAGGAGAAGAGTGAGTTACATGCTCTTCATACCTCAAATTCCTTTGAGCTGTGTGTGTGTGTGTGTGTGTCTTCACTCCAATCAGTTCTTAGAGCTCTCCTCACTGAGCTCTACAGTGTGTAATTTCAGCTCTCTGCCCCCATTTTTCTGAACTCTCAGACAATCTTTACAAATCTGATACTTTGAACGGAGAGAAGAGAAGACTGCAGATAGACAGGTACAACTTATGTAGAATGATTTATGTTTTTATAATTTCTTTAGATTCTAAGGTTGAATTGTGCATATTTAAGATGTTGGCCAGAGATGCTTGTTTCATCCATTGGTGCCAGGTTTTACATCACTAACCATACTTGTTAATCATTAAGGCCCCTTTTACCATGGTGGACTCCGCCAGTGGGATCTGCCTGCTTAGCGTGTCTGCTGAACCCTGCTGAACAGATGGATGGTAGGTCCATGTCTGCTCTGCCTATGGAGAGTGGACAATGACATAGGCTTCTGTCTTCTATGGGTGGTCAGATGTAAAAGGACCGCCTGACCACCCATAGAAGACTGTAATCCGATCAGATCCGCTGGACGGATGGGAAATGGATCCCTATCTGTCTGTCTTTAGCGGATAGGATCTGATCGGATGCAGGCAGGTGTAAGCAGACACATGTCTGTTTACACCCACCTCTCCATAGAGGGCAAAGGATGGTCCGATTGGGTCCTCATGAAAAACGGACAAGTGGACCTGATCAGTCCGCCCATGTGAAAGGAGTCTAAACTTACATCGTGTGTGTCATGCCCCTGGCAATGATACTTTGTGACAATCTTGGGAGAAGTGAACACATTCCTCTCATAGAGGGTAGCAGTGAAATGGACCAAGATCAGATCCAATGCAGCCTGATCATTCTACTCCAGCAAAATGCAGCATTGTTCTGTATAGAGAAAACACAGCGAAAGGTTTTCTTTTCCTGTCTTGTATTCTTTACATTCTTATTCACTCTCAGTAATACAGGAACTAGAAAAATCTTAATGTAAACATTTCAAAATCAAGTTTAGTTAGAGCTAATTGAAATCATGTTTTGCCTTGGGAGAAACATTTTATTTTAAGCACATGGATTTCCTATAAGATAGACTATCAGAGGGCACTGTCTTATTTTGTGCCAAAGAGTACTGTAGGTTAATTCCCTGGTCTGCAGAGACAGGATAGTATAAATAATCTGGGTTTAGATACATAAAACAAAGCTTTGTACTTTTCTTTAATACAGTGCTTGTCAATTCCACAGGCAATATAATACATAACTTTTTAAGTAGCAGGATACAAATAAACCCCTGCCGTATTGACTGTATTTTACAGCTGTATAGTTTTTCTACAACACTCATTTTTGTACTTTATGTGGCTGCATGAAAAAGCCAATTTTTGATGAGCTATACATTAACATAAGTAGACTGTAAAGAGCAAAACTAGTGACATGCATACACAGACAAGAGCAGAGGGATGACCTCAGCATTGGGCTTTCTGCTCCTCTATTGCCCAATAATCAGGATAGGGAAGGAGAGGAAACTAAAGAAGCAGTTGTTGTTTTCTGTAGTCACCAGTCAGGTGAGTTAAAACCAATATCCTAATTTCAGGGGAGGAGGGTGTTTAACTGTTCACAAAGCAGATTCCTGCAATTTTAGGAGATACAAATATGTGTAGAGAATATAGTGACGTTCAGTCTGCTTATATTTTTCAGCTCCTCACCCCCCTAACCCCATTAACATGCTAATGAGATTTTAAAAATTATTTTTTGTATTATATACCTTATTTTAGACTCTGTGACGTCATCACTGGGTCTCTGTGCTTCTCTAAGTAATGCAATATACATATCTTCCTGAAAACATCACTACACCCTGTCTTTTGATTCCTTAGCCCTGATGCAAGTAGTAGGCTGACCTCTGGGAGAAATTATGAAAATATCAAAATGTCTTGATGGGTGGGTGTCATTCTGGATTAGTGAGCATTCATAAACAATCTGCATTGGCCTAGAAATGGCTTAGATAATGGCCACATGCTGGGCCTCGATAATTGAAAGAACTGAAATGCAATGAATGAATGGGGAGGGCCAAGGACAAGCCATGCCGGGGAGTAAATGAGTTAAGATGATCTATCTGACCTGCTTCTCAGAAGCTCACAGTGTGCAGTGAAATCATAGTAAGTCATTTCAGTGCAGCACAGGAGCCTGTGCAGGACTAAAGATCAGGCTGGAGCTCAGCTTTAGGATCCTGAGACTGGTGCTCCACTTGATGAAAATATTATATATTTTTCTGACATGGCGCCACCATGACATTCATATTACAGGACCATCTTACCAACAGCCGATTTAAGTAATGCAAAAGGCATGCTGCTCTTTTATTATGAAAAGTCGGTTACATAGTAACATAGAGAGGTATTAATTATCTTTTATTTTCAGACAAGAAAAACCAGCAATAAAAATGATCTAACTGTCTTGATTAGTTAGCCACTAAAACATTCTATTTAAAGGAAGAGTAATCTTAGGAATGCCTATTTGTGTTTATAGCAAGCAGGGGCTGACTACAGATTGAAGCAGGCCTCAAACTAGTACATTTCTGTGCAGTTGAAAACAAATTGCCAATTTGACCCCACAGTCTGGAAAATTGCATGAACATTCTGAAAACTAACATTTTAGAACAAAATTCTATCAGTGTATGGCTAGTTTTAGTATTTATTTCCAGTTGTGTGCCATCTTATGATTCATTAAAGTCGTAGCCACAAAGTGCAAGAGTCTAGCCAAGACAGCCTCTCCGGGACTATAGAGATGGGAAGCCGGCTTGGGAGCCCTCCTGGTTCATCCAGAGATAGATGAAAATGCTTTCTTACTTTATCTCTGTTATAATACATTTGGGATATCTGCTGATCACCAGCTCATTTTACCAGAAGTTCAGTGCTGCTCTTTAATAAACTGGATTACAAAATATGTTAAGTTTATTTTAAATAAATAATTTTAAAGATTTAGATGGACAGGAATTTTCTGGTGCAAGGTGGAGATTGTGACATTACCGCCCCTTCTCTCTACCTCGCCCCTTTCGTTGGGGGAATGCAAAGTGATCTCTGAATGGCACTCGTGCCAAATGAGTGACTGCCTGTGTTCACTAAGTAGCAGGCAGCTACTTGGTGTGGGACCCCGGAGCTATCAGCAATCACTGTGACTGCTGCAGTGATTTCCAGCTTCTACAGGGATCAGCCAGGTTGGCCCATGCATACTTAAATTGGTCTAAACTGCATGAATGTAGCTATGAAAAAATCTCTATACCTGGAATTCAGCTGTAATCCTTGTCTATAAAATCTGCCCGAAGTTCTGCTTGGAGCAGTGCATTTTGGCCACCGACTCACCTAGAGCCTGCCGATTGGGCAAAGAGGAAGCATCAACACTTTGATGAAGTCATCACTCTGCTCATTCTGATCTCCTGTTAGTATGTCGCCTGTGATAGACTGACAGTACTGTGTGTTGAAATAAAGTCCTGATTGGCTTGCAGTGTTTTCTTGGCTTCTCCCATTCTCCTGCATGGGAGTACAAGAAAAAGATTGTGATGCTTTTATGCTCTGTATGCCTACAAAGCATTTATAAATTCCCTAGATATATATTATTCATCAACCCAGTTAAAATGTAAGTAGATAGCAAAAGTTAAAATTTAAGCAGATAGGCTAATGTGGGAGGATTTGCTTTAGCTTTTTTGGAGCAGTTCCTTCCTGTTAATATGTGTTTGTATGCAGGGGCGGACTGACAACTCATGGGGCCCCTGGGCAATAGGGGATCATGGGGCCCCTGTGTCCTTGCCCAAACTGAGAAAGCCTATGAAAAAGGTACCAGTGGCATCTCATGGGGCCCCCTACTGACCCCGGGCCCTCGGCAGTGCCCGAGTTTCCAAATGGTCAGTCTGCCCCTGTTTATATGTACACAACTCCAGGGGCGCCACATTGAATGTTTATTACACTGCGTACACAGCCTTCTGTCTGTCTCTTTGTCTCTGTGTCTTTAGGATGGTTGAAGATGTCGTGTCTGTCTGTTCTCTCTTGTAAGTAACTTCTCTTCAGCTACATTCCTTTTCTCTGTGTTTCACTCCTTGCTCCTTCTTCACCGTGCATGTTTGTGGTCATGTCTCCTTCCCTTGATATATATCCCATTGTCTCCTGTGCCAGTTGTGGCATGTTATGCTGCATCACACTTGGCAGTATGTGGCTGTATGTGGTGGAACATTTGTAAATATGTGATTGTTCACGGACTGTATATTGCTGTGTGTTCTTATGTGGTGGCTGCTTTATATGTATTATTGGGAAACCAATATAAAATATGTAGCAGAAGCATTGTAGCATCTGGGCAACTATCAGTACAATAGTGCCAGTGGTCACCTATTGAGGCATATAGCAACCTCAGTGGCAGGGTGGTTGCTCTGAATGCCCAATACAGACTCAAGTGGCAAGGTGAATATGTGATACTTTTGCTCCTCATTGTATGCACACTTTGATGTATAAATAATCCCTAGTGCCACATTAAAGTAGAACTATAGGCAAACCTTTTTTTTTTCATTTTGGATAGAGCACAGGTGTCAAACTGGTGGCCCTCCAGCTGTTGCCAAACTACAAATCCCATGAGGCATTGGAAGATTGACTATTACAAGCATTACTCCCAAAGGCGGAAGCATGATGGGACTTGTAGTTTCTCAACAGCTGGAGGGCCGCCAGTTTGACATCCTTGGGATAGAGCATGGGAGGGATATAACCTCTATCAGATTTTTTTTTTTTTTGCCGTCTGTGCCCCATTTCAGAAATTTCCCTTTACTTCCTGTCCCATAGCCAAACAGGAAGTGGGAGCAAATTCCTGCAAATTAAGGGAATTTATTGGGGACCCCCAGGTCACTAGAACGAGTTTCCCATTGGAACATTTCCCCTCTATTACTTTTCTAGGGACAACCCATAATTTGGGATTTTATTTTGTTTTAATTTTCAACAATAATGGTACATAGGACAAACAGAGAGAATGAATCTCCTTAACATGGACACAGACTGCAATACAATCCTGACAGGCATTCTACTCCATCTCCACTCCATCCAAAACTAAAAAAAAAGTTTTGCCTTTAGTTATACTTTAAGGCATTTTCCCATTTAGGTGGCGTAATGTATATGTAAACCCAAGAATACCATTTTAAAACAGTGCAGCTTACCAATCTTTAGTCCTCATGCACACTGGACGTTTTTACAGCGGCTGTTTTCGGCTTTTGATGGGTTTTTTCTACAGCCAGTAAACTCCACAGCATGTTATCCTATGTATCCATTCACACATAGACTTTTTTGGACTTTGGTAAAAAAAAGTCTAAAAAACGCGGCTAAACGCTAATACAAAAATGGTAAAAAATGCTGAAAAACTCATGTTTTTAACGTGACTTTACACAGCTAACGTTACCAGCGGTATTAAAATGCCCAGTGTGCATGGAGCCTCAGATGGTGGTGTCTGCGTTAGTTTTTTTGTCCTAAGGTGATAGCAATCACTGACTGTACTGTATCCATGGAGATGCAATGGTGTCACCTATGGACAGGCAGTGTGGTATATTATATAATCTTTATAATTATTTTCATGTATTCAAGTGTTGATCTGTTTTTGGGAAGAGAACAATCCTATCTGATTGCTGTTGTTTCTGAAACCCATAGATCACAATTATTGCCTGCTGCTGTACTCTAGTAATAACTAGATAGTGGGGTTGATTTACTTAAACTGGAGAGTGCAAAATCTGGTGCAGCTGTGCATGGTAGCCAATCAGCTTCTAACTTCAGCTTGTTCAATTAAGCTTTGGCAATAAAACCTGGAAATTGATTGGTTTCTGTGGAGAGCTGCACCAGATTTTGCACTCTCCAGTTTCAGTAAATCACCCCTACAGTTTCTCTACACAAGAATCTATGGGCTGATCATCTAACATGCACTATCCAGCAGATGGGATGTATGTGTTGGGTTAAAATCAATCAACTAACGGTCCGACCCATTTAGGAGCCATGATTTATTGGCTTCAACCAGCAGCTAATTATGTTCTGTGTTTTCAGCTGGAGAGACAGACAAAAATGTAATGGATGTGATATTCATTTACTGGCTAACTGAAAATGAAAACAAACATTCAGTATCTGTGGACTCTGGATCAGTGTTCATTCATTAGTTAAATGTAAGATACATATGTGCATGTAGATGTAAAAGCCAAGCTCCATTCAAAGATTTTTTAATAAAGTAGGGAATGGTTAGAAATCATGCAAGATTTTTATTGCATGTCTGTGTTGTCACTGGGGACATTTTTTTCACTAACTTTTTATCCTGGTGACTCCACAGAAAGTAAAACGCATTAATGGAGACACAGACAGATCTATCTCTTCACCATTCTATTATATAAGAGCTTTATATTGCTGTATGTGCCCCCTTTGGAGAGATTCCTCTATTTTTGTGTGCCAGTAGCCGCACAGAAAGTGAAGGGTTATCTCCCCATTGGGGCAGCATCATACACCTTGCCCACCATTATCCAAATCTATCAACAAAGCTGGACCTGGACTTTAAAGTAAACCTGTGCTCTACCCATGCTCCTTTTTTTTTAAATGCCTGCTTCCCCCAAACTTGTTTTTTTTTCCGTTCATACATACTTTTTTCTACTTTGGTCTCCTGGTATGTGCCCCCTTTGGAGAGATTCCTTTATTTTTGTGTACTAGTAACCACACAGGAAGTGAGGGGTTATCTCCCCATTGGGGCAGCACCTTGCCCACCATTGTCCAAATCTATCAACAAAGCTGGACCTGGACTTTAAAGTAAACCTGTGCTCTACCCATGCTCCTTTTTTTTTAAATGCCTGCTTCCCCCAAACTTGTTTTTTTTTCCGTTCATACATACTTTTTTCTACTTTGGTCTCCTGGTATGTGCCCCCTTTGGAGAGATTCCTTTATTTTTGTGTACTAGTAACCACACAGGAAGTGAGGGGTTATCTCCCCATTGGGGCAGCACCTTGCCCACCATTGTCCAAATCTATCAACAAAGCTGGACCTGGACTTTAAAGTGAACCTGTGCTCTACCCATGCTCCTTTTTTTTTTAAATGCCTGCTTCCCCAAAACCTGTTTTTTTTTGTCCTTTTTTCCATTCATACATACTTTTTTCTACTTTGGTCTTCTGGTCAACCACATGAGGTCCTCCAGTCTACTTCCTCTTACTCTTGCAGCGCTGGTCAATCCTTAATACTGCAATCATTGTACCATGAGCCCAGGATGACATGGTGATGCACCCCAAAAGGGGTATGTTCATGAAAGCCTGGGCTCACAGGAAGAGGATTTAATAACTCTTTACCATCATTCAACATAAAGAGAATTGGCAGTAAAAAAAGAGTTTCTGTCGATGACAATAGTGGGCACAACGTGAATATTTTTAAAACATTTTTTATTACAATTGAAGTTTTGCTTTAAAGTCCAAATTATTTATTTATTTATTTTTTTGTATAATCAATTTTTATTAAGGTATTTCAAAGAAAAAAAACAATGAAATACATTTACAGTAGAAGAATTTTGACTATCAATTCAGAACAAGATTCTGGTAAAAAAAATTCATGAGATACAACCATTACAATATCACTGAGGGTAATATAACCAGTAGTTTAGATTTGTTACAAGTTATCAAAGATCACGATTCCAGGACATATGCATCAAATCATATAATCAACGGATTGATTTATAACTGTATTGAGGTCAGGTTGCATGTATATTATAAATATGCTGCTATTTGACTTTTTTATCTCGTAAGTACTGTAGTAAGGGTTAAAATAGGGTTGATTAAAGCAGTGTTTAAGTCCTCATGACGTTTTTACAGCGGCTGTTTTTGACTTTTGATGTTTTTTTTCTTACAGCTAGTAAACCCCCCAGCATGTTATCCTGTGTCCATGCACGCATAGACTGTAATCAGCGTTTTTTGGCAGGGGCGTTTTCTGGCTGGATAAAAACCCCAGAAGTAGTGGGTTTCTAGAGGAGTTTTTTAGCTGTAAAAACTTTCAAATGCTGAAAAACATGGTAAATCATGACACACCATCGTTTTTGGACCTTTTTTTAACTAAAAAAAATTTTTATTTTTGCTAAAGAAAACTGTAAAAAAACGAAAAAAAAAAACGTCAAAACGCCACTAAATGCTAATACAAAACACTACAAAATGCTGAAAAACTCACGTTTTTAACGTGACTTTACACAGATAACTTTACCAGCGTTATTAAAACGCCCCGTGTGCATGGAGCCTAAGGGGTTGTGTCGGACTGCTGGAGAGCAAGTTTGCTGCTTTCACAGCAGCGGTCCAACTCTCTTCTGTGCTGCACCACAGTGTATTCTTTATTCTTGCTGCATACTTAGCAGCTGAAAATTAGAGTAGAATATAAATTACTGTAAAAAGGAAAAGAGCAGCACAGTTTTTGCTGTATGTGCAACCTGACTACATTACAGTTATAGATGTAGAGGGTTGAAATGGGCTTTAAGAATATACACAGTAGTGTATATTCACAGAATATACAAAGTAGTGTACATTAGTAGTAGAGCAACTAATCCGCTGCTATCTTTTATTATCTAACATGCACCAAGAACACAAAACAGGAAGGCTGTTTTCTATGGCCAGTGCCTTCCTTCCTGATTTTATTTTGTTAATCATACTGGACATATAAAGGAATGTCTAAACTAGGAGAAAGCAGTTCTGAATGTATGCCAGTTTTCATTTTATTTCTTAGTGTAACCAGGTAAATGCAATATCCATGGCATTTTGTCTGAACGTAAATCTAGAACAGTGGTCTCCGAACTGAGGCCCAAGGGCCACATTTGTTTGCCATTATGTGGCCCTTGGGGCACTATTTCTCCCATTGATACCAGTCAGTATTCGTCAACACTGACAACGATGGGGTACTCTTCTTCCCACTGACAACAACAATGGGGCATAATTCTTTCCACTGGCACGATGTGGCACTATTTCTCCCACTGATAAGAGGCATTATGCCTCAAACTGGCACCAGCGATTTGGACTCTGCCTTTCAGAGACAACAGTAATGGGGCCCTATTCCTCCTATTGATACCAGTGATGGGGCACTATTTCTCCCACTAATACCAATGAGCAGGCATTAGTTATGTTCATTGACGTGGAGCCATTTTCTACTCCTACTGGTCCCCCTAAATGTCTGAAGGACAGTAAACTGGCCCTTTTTGAAAGATTGGAGACCCCCTGTTCTAGAAAATACATAGATTTCTGGCATGGAACCTGAGCTACATGCAGATTACCACCCTGCTTTGTCCAGATGCCATCACATTGTAGCTAAAGGCTATAATGAAACTGCATGTTATTTTGTGAAGTCGTTACAAGTAGATATGCAAAATAACTTGTGACATCATACATTTCACACTGCGAATATCATTTTGTTGTACTGACATGCTTTCTGTTCTTTTTCAGTGACACATTTAGGGTGAAGAAGTCACCAAAACGCTCCCCGGTTACTGAAAATGGCTCTGAGGTTTGTATGAGTCAAGTGAGTGATGTTTTTCAGTAGTTTACACTGTGCATTCTATGTGTTCTCTATTATAAATTATTTCAATATATTATTTAAAGGTTAAAGAGACCCTGTCACCAGACCATTCATTTCAACAAACTTTCAATATGATTATATGTGCAATGTATTTTAGGCATGTTTTTTACCTGTAAAAACCTCCCTTGCACTTGCATAGGCATCCAACATGTTTAAGATTGTTGCTGGACACTGTCATCTCAGATGTGATGTCAGGTGAGCAGACTCAGAGCTGTCATTTCAATTAAACTCTATAGTATTCTCCTAGGTGCCTCCCTCAGGAGCCACATGAAAGGTTTTGTAGGGTAGTGAGGGGAGGGGCAGAGGAGCAAGGTCAGCACAGACAGTAATTAGACATTCCCAGAAGAGGAGAGAGCTAAGACGTGCAAGGTGGGAAAGGGCTGTACTAGAGAACTGATTAGACAATTTTCCTAGCAAATTCAAAGCCACATTGAAAGAGAATGAATAATCATATATGGAAAAAAAACCCGCGAGTGAATGTTTAAAGTATTATTATTTTTCGTTTACATGATTGTGTTCAAAGTGAATTTATACAGTATTGACTGAGGGGGGCTGGGGGAAATTTGCCTTTAATAAAGCAACTCCTTTGTTGGAGGCCATGAAGATTTTCTTGATCACTAAGTGATTATAAAGAATGGCTGACATTTACTATTATCCATTTACTGTATGAAACCTCCACAGTAACCATTACATTTTGATTATTTCTCATAGTATATGTCAGACATTGCAAAGCATACGTCAGCTACATTATTTTACAATTTCAGGGTAGAGTATAGAAGGCTTAGAAGCTCTGCTAGGTTTATTGGCTGTCTGTCTCCCCTTTAGGCTAGGTTCACACTTGTATGGCTCTGCGAGCCGCCTCTTGTGCGGGCACAGCAGCTTATTCATTTGAATGGCCTGTTGTGCCTCCCAAAAAATGCAAGGAAAAGGTCTCTGCACCATTTTTGAAAACACATTCATATTTATGGAAACCGCAAGTGCATTAGGTTTTCAGTGTATGGGTGTGTCATTAGGATTAGTGTCACCCCCCACGTATGTGCTGAGCGACAGCACATTTTTCTGTGCAGGTGGTTCTGGCTGCAGGAACAGGTGTGGTCCAACAATGGCAATCACTAGTACAGGTGTGAATCTAGCCTAAAGCCAGCCATACATGGGTTAAATTCCAAAATAATTTTCTTTAGAAAATCTTTTCTAAGACTTTTCATTCAATTTTCGCATAATTAGTGGGCCACAGTAATGCCTGATTTTCGAGCGACCATCGAATTTGAGTGATTGGTCATGCTGGAAATTTTTTGAAAAACAAACAAATTTCTAATCAATGTTGGGAGAAACGCACAAGAAATGTAACTGAAAAAGAAATGAGCATGAGCTGTGACTTGGAATGAAAAGAAAATTCTTGGTCTTGAAAATTATTTTCTGTAGCAACATGTGAAATTAAAGGTTTGGTTGGTCGAATTTTGAAATCAATGGTGGCACAATCGGATTACAAAATGCACGAAATTTCCGATTTTCCACGAAAATTTGTTCAGAATTTGACCCATGTATGGCCTGCATAAGGGAGATTTTTCCTCATTTCCTGTGGGTTTTCTGGATAGGAAGTGATAGCAGATCTCCACACTAAAAGAACCTCTTGTTGTAGAGTGGGAGAATAGGTTAGAACCACTTTTAGGAGATTATTTGCAGTCTGCGCCCTTTGGGGAGATTTCCATCAATTTCCTCCATGTTTGGCAGAACAGGCGTTGAGGAGAAATATCCTTCAATGGGGGAGCTCAGACAGTAACAAAAAATTATTGTATATACACTCTGTACAGGCATAGCAAAACAGGCGTTGGATGTTTATAAAGTTTATTATTACATTGCTCTGAAGTGCAGCATTGGACTTGTTTGAAAAGGGAAGTTATAGTATATTGCAGCCAATGTGTTCTACTTTACTCTTGAATCTCCTTGTAGGAGCTGACAGTACTCTCCAAGTCAGACACCCTCCCTGTGATAGCCTCTGAAGATCACGCCACTGATGAGGAGAAGCTAGCCTCTTCTGTTGGTAGCCAGAAGTGGACCTGCATGGCAGTGGATTTGGAACCAGACAAACAAGACTATCCCCAACCATCTGACCTGACCAGCTTTGTCAATGAGAATCAGTTTCATTCTTCCACAGATGGTACTGCTCTGTACAGATTTCCCTACACGTATTGCTACATATCACATGATTGACTTGAAAACCTCTTTGCTGTTTTACATCCAACAAAGTGCATGTAAAACAGACAATAACTTTTATAGCTAGTCTTGTCAGACTCCGTGTTACTTGTAAATAATGTATATACATTGTGTAATATATAAAAACTTAGACAAATGTAAAGTACAACCCTTTACCATAGCAATTGTTGACTAAATGGCCAATCAGTCATGTGTGAGCTTATTTGGTCTATCCCTAAATCAAATATGCATTCTCATTGGTATGTATGGGTACATGCCCATCAATTTTAACCAAAGTGCTTATCCAGAGGAAGGCAACATAACACCATAATGCAAAGTTTTAATTTCTTCTAACAGGGAAAAAATATATACTTTTTATTCCCAAAATGTAATTGGATAACCATCTGGATAAGGTCTATATATTTTGTGGGATAGCCATTAAATTTTTCACTCCTTAATATGAATATTTTTACTTTTTTATCCGTCACAGATATAGATTTTGGAAGCTCATACAGCATTGAATACATGGAGAAAACCGGCAAATGCTCTCCAGTAAGTCCTGTTTATTTAATACATAACATATCATGTGTAGTTTGAGTAATCTCTGTTAGCATTTGCATTTTTTGTTATTACTTGGAGTATTTTCAAGCTTCTGAAAATTTATAATAAAAACATGCTGGTTTTAAACACTCCATGATTTAAACCATTCCTCAAATCTGACCATACTTGGTCAAAACCAGCTAGTTTGCTAGGCTTGATCCTATCAAAAGTCCAAAAGTTCCACAAATTCTAGTAAAATAGGCTCTGGAGTGTGACTTTGATTTGACATTCATGTGATTTTACACCCTCTGGGACTCAAGTCACAAGGAAGTTACATCAAAGTAGTACTGGAACCTTTTTATTGGTGCTGTGATTTTAAGTCGCATATATTGGAACGGGTGCCATTGAAATCAATGGGCGGTGACTTATCATGCGACTTTATGTGTCCAATGTCACATGGCAGGATGAACTATTGTGAACGGAGACTTAAAGGATAAGTTCACCTTTTAGACAAAAATAATAAATGCACATTTTTGCTGGTAAAAAAAGCCTGGAAAGCATTACACCAGTGATGAGTAGATTGCTGATGCCATGCAGGCCTCCTGCAAACCTGTCAATGTATCTACTTGCCGTACGGGATGTACAATCAAGCAGATATTCTGACAGGAAGCTTCAATGAACTACCACGGAGCTCCACAGCGCTGTGGTAGTTCACTGAAAATTACAAGCCGACAGCCGCTAAGGCTGCCGGGACTTGCAGTTCATTCATTCACGGAAGTCTGGGAATGATGCGGCCATGTGGGTGGAACCCCACATGGCCACTCTGTTTACAAATGTGACAGATGGGGAGAAGTCTTCAAGTACTATCTGTCAGAGGGAGGGGGCAGCGGACATAAGAACATGTTAAATGTTCCACCCTAAAAACGGGTGGAACACGTAACATGTTCCCAAAGGTGAACTTATCTTTTAAGGCCAAATACTGATTCGCTAGTACTGTGGATGAAATTGTACATACCTGCTAATGTGAGCCGTCTGCTTTCCCCAAGCTGGTATAACCAAGAGGGCTTCCATAAGGATTCTGTCAGTATTACAGCCAGTTACAGTAGATGTCATGAATCCTCCAGAGATACAGCAGAAGGATTGGGCAGAAAATAGTTGGAGTTAAAGTGATTGTAAACTCTTACTTTGTTTTTTTTTTTTTTTAAATAAAAAACAAGTATATACTTACCTACCTTGTACAAGGGAATTGCACAGAGCGGTCCAGAATCTCCTTTTCTTGGGTCCCCTGCCAGGGCCAGCGCTCCTCCTCTTCTTGGTGTGCCACCATATTAAGCGGCTTTCTATTGTGGCACACCTGCATGCTTGATTCCAAGCCCTGTGCCCTGTGTCTATTGACGAAGACAGCGGGGATCGGCCCTACCGTCCCTCCCGTCACAAGATTTGACTGACAGCAGCTGGAACCAATGGCTGAAGCCACACAACAAAGCCTATGAGCGCAGGGAGAAGAGGAGAGAGCTGTTGCAGATGTGCACATCGCTGGATCTAGTGAGGGCGCAGTTAAATATTGGGGTGTGAGGGGGCGATACTAAAACCTAAACATTTTATATCTTAATGCAAACACTGCATTAAGGTAAAAAATGTTTACGCTTTAGAACCACTTTAAAGATAGATGTTGGACAGGGCAGGAAAAACTACCACGTGGATGGCAAAGAGTGGCTGAAAATTGTGTAGAGAGAGCTAGAGAATAGATAGAGTGCCTCAAATCAGAGATGACTGTGCTGGAGGATGACATCATTGGTTTAATGAAGTGGCCTTGAAACCCCTGCACCATAAGGCAAGTTAAACTGTTTCTTGAATTTAATAAAGTTGAACTTCGGCCACAAAAACTTTCATTTAATTGCATTTCTAATTAGTCACAAATCCACTTTGTGTGTACAAATACCTTTGCAAACCCACATATTACCTTGTATAAGGAATGGTGACATCATCACTGTGCTGTACATAGCTTATGTAAGGAGCAGAGCTATTGGAGGGACCCACAGCACAGGCTGCCTGCAGAAAACTATGGTAGAGGGTGGAGACAAGACTAGTCACCCTGTACAAGGTGAGAGAGCAGCAGTGATTGGTCTTCATTACAGGAAGCTCCTACGTGAAGGCAGTTTCTCACTGGATTACTGCACAGATCTATTATTATTATTTTTATACAGGATTTATATAACACCAACAGTTTACGCATCGCTTTACAACATAAGTTCTAGATGACATATGCAAAGCAAAGAAAGATTGAGCCTGGGTTCACACTTCTGCGGTGTGGCATATCGCACGTGATTTACACAGGAACCGCACCGCATTCCTGTGCAATTCACATGCAAATTCTGTGCAGTGCGATTTGAGCCATACATTTTGTATGGCTCAAATCACACCGCTTCCACACCCAATAGGTACAGGACCCTTTCTTTCGTCCGTACTAGAATCGGATCACATGGTTATTCATACTCATGCGATACAATTCTACACATCATGCCGCGTTTTGTGAACAGATTATGGGGTGTTGTTAACTTAACATACACACTTGCAGCAGTTCACATGAACAGGGTGCGATTATGATGCGGTGCGGAATTTGCACAGAAACCGCTGCAAATTTTGCATCGCACCCGTGTGAACCCAGCTAAAGTAAGAATACACATGCCGGTTGTATTTAGACAATATTTGCTTAGACTGGAGTTCAGCTTTAAGGAGTTGGGGTTCCCAGAGCAGGATTGTAGCAGTTGGATGGGCCGATGCATTATAGCAGCAGGATAATGCAATGAACCTGCAGACTCTGTCCCCTTTATGGTGGGCCCTGTAAACATGTTAAAGGGGACTTAAGGTTAAATTTCATTTAGGTCCGCCTCTTCTTCTTGCTTTTCCCGGCAAAATAAATTAATAAAGCTACGAGCTCCTTACTATAGAAAGAATTTGGCTCAACATATGCTTTAATACTTATTTATTTTTTTATTGGAACATCGAAAGGGAATGGAACCAATTTTTGAATTCAGATCCATTTTTCTAAGTACAATAGTTACCGTGCATTTATTTAATCACATTTTGGAGCGAATCAAAAAGGCACTTATAAATAAGATGTGTAATTCTTGTGATTCTAATGACATTGAAGTCGGGAAAGTTGCTATTTTCCATATGAAACCTATCAATGACATTATTCTCTCAAATGGCAACGCGGAGAATGTACATTATGCTTATAAAATATGTCCTTGAACACGCAATGTTCATAAAAAATGGGAAGTACAAATCCTGCCATTCATGCTGTAAATCTGCCTGCATACATTATAAACTATAAATTTATTGCAGAACTCTCCTCTATAACAATGCATCAAAGTGTGTCATTAAAATAAAGCTATATATAAGTAAAGTCATTACTCAGGGTGTGTTTGGTGTATAACAGCAGCCTAAATATTATAGAGTTTGACTCATTCTGACACTGTCATTGTAATGTTTCCACAGCTCCGGGATGTGCCTCAGCCCCAGTCTCTGTACCTCATGTTTGAAGCATCACAGGACAGCCCAGGAAAATCTCCTGCCAAGTTTTCAGAGTCTTGCACCCCAGGGACGGAGTAAGTAGATCAGCAGCACATTGTGGTGTATAGTTGCAGTCAAATTTGGTTTGCAAATGAGAGGCCAACTGGTCTGTACAGGATGTGCAAAGCTGCCAAGGTAATGTCAGATATGTTGTGCTTATATCCTAATTATCTGTAATCTTTTCATCAATCCAGCTTTGAGACAATGGAGTCTAATATATGCTCAGGACAGCTGCCCCTCTCCAGATCCCCACCCATTATGCAGGACAGTACACGGCAAGCCCTGGAGAGGTCCCGGCCCAGAGATGATGAGCCAGAGGTGATTGGGAGTGGAAAAATGGAACTGGTGAGGAAGTGTTTATGTAAATATTCAGATTCCAAAATACATAATCAGAACATTACCTAAAGTGGGTTCCAAGAAAAAAATTTTGTTTTTGCTTTTTAGGGTTATGAGCTTCTGAAAATTATAACACCATACTGCGAATTTATAAACCATCTCTACCCAAAACCAATATATCAGTTAGAGTTGGGTACTGGTCAGTTGGTTCACCCGCTGTCTAAGATTTTTCAAAGATTCCAGTGATGGAAACTGGGTCTCAGCTGACTCACAGGAAGAATGTATCTCTATTTCAATTAGATTTTTTAATTATTTGATTATCCTACAATATGGAGAATTAAATAGGCAATTGTGATACCATCATTGGCTTTGTAATGGCAAGAGCAGATGGACATAATTGGGAATTGTGATAATATTTCCCAGTTAGAGTGATATAAGAAGTTGCATTAGTGATAACCTTTAAAGTGATTCTAAAACCTTAAGGTTTTTACCTTAATGTATTCTATGCATTAAGGTGAAAAAACGTCTGTACTGCAGGGTTCCCCCCCCCATACTTACACCCCAGCCCGATCCCAACCCAGTGATGTGCACAGGAGCAGCAGCTCTCGCTATTGTCTCCTTTCTCACTGCACCATTGGCTCCTGTTGCTGTTAATCAAATGCTGTGATGAGGGAGCAGGTGGTGGGGCTGAGCCTTGCAGACAGGGTGGCTCAGGAATGAGTATGCACAAGTGCCCCCATAGCAAGCGGCTTGCTATGATAGCACTAACCAAAGAGGAGGAGCCAAGAACGCCAGCGGGGGACCCCAGAAGAGGGAGATCGGGGCTGCTCTGTGCAAAACCATTGCACAGAGCAGGTAAGTATAACATGTTTTATTACAAACCGCCTTTTACTTCTTCATTCTTAATCATCACCTTTTATGTGCCAAAAGTAGTGAAACCCTCCACCAGATATGCTCTTACCTGGGGTATATGACCAAACCGTTAAGTGAGGTCATATAATGCTTGTGTCCTCTCTCAAAGGACTAATATAATGATTCCTCAGTGTGTCACATGATTCCACTTCTAAATTGGTTATACACTGCTACTTAATATTTCCTTCATCCCACACTTCATTCCTCCTCAGCCATACATATAGAAAGAGAAATCGCCATACATAGTGTTTTATCACACCATCAAAGGATTATGAGCGTCGTGACATCAGCAAGCCTCTTCCCTGCGCGTTATGCCACAGGGTCATGTGGCTTCATCAGGGGAATCTCATAAGATCTGCTTGCATATTGTGTGGAACAGTGTGGTGCGCTATAGCACCAATTACACGTGAGTGCAATACTGGGAGTTTTGTTTTTATGGTAAATAAAGTTTTTATACGGATAAAACGCTATGTATGGTGATTTCTCTTTCTATATGTATGGCTGAGGAGGAATCAAGTGTGGGATAAAGGAAGTATTAATAAGCAGTGGAATCATGTGACATGCTGAGGAATCATTATATTAGTCCTTTGAGAGAGGACGCAAGCGTTATATGACCTCAATTAACGGTTTGGTCGTATAGCCCAGGTAAGAGCACATCTGGTGGTGGATTTCACTTAGTGGTGCACCAAAATGAAAATTCTGGTGCCGAAAACGAAAATTCAAAATGCACTTGGCCAAAAACTGACACCGAAATGTGCAGTTTTTAAAAACGAATATATATTTTTGGAAAAAAATACACTGATTAAAAAAAACAAAAAAAAACAATATATACCCCAATTTTTTTGTAAAATATGAAAGAGGATGTTACGGCAAGCAAATAGATACCCAACATGTCACCTTTTAAAATTGCGCACGCTCGTGGAAGGGCATAAAACTGTGGTACTTAAAAATCTCAATAGGTGATGCTTTAAAAATTTCTACAGGTTAGCAGTGTAAAGTTACAGAGGAGGTCTAGTGTGAGAATTATTTCTCTTGCTCTGATGTTTTTTTTTAATGTAATGGGTTTTTTGGGGGGTTTTTTTGCACTATCCCTTTAAAAAAATGTTATATTGCTTTTATTCTTATCACAAGAAATGCATGCATCTCTTGTGATAGAAATAATTAGTGACAGGTCCTCTTTATGGAGAGATGTGGGGTCAATAAGACCCCACATCCCTTGTCTACAATGTAAAGCATTAGATCAAAAAAAGCATTGAACTAGTGCTTTAAAAAAAAAAAATGGCCGGTACGGAAAGTGACATCCCTCCTGTCCACCAAGGGCATAGAGATGAGTGGCGGCCATCTCTCCTTCACTCATCTCTATGCCCAGCGCCAGGATCGATGGTTTCTCAGGTAAGGCCGAGAACTACCGAGCGGCAGGTGGTGGCAAGGGGTGGGGTTTTTTCAGCACCTGTATGGGTGCTCTTTTTCATTTCGGCCAAAAGGGTGTTTTCGGCCAAAACATTTCGGCCACCGAAATTTCGGTGCATCCCTAGTTTCACTATTAACAGTACTTTTGGCACATAAAAGCTGATGATTAAGAATGAAGAAGTAAAAGGCAGTTTATAACACCATTGTGAAGCACAAAAGATATATAATAGGACTTTTTTTTGGACTGCACTATTGTGAAAACTTTTTTGGATGGTTCATGTGAATTTTCAAGTACACATTTGATTGTCTTTTAAGAGAAGCACGGCACTGGTGGATGTTATTTTATATAACAGTTTAACACATTCTTCGTGAGGGTGTGAATAGTGTGCATGACCACATGTACAGATTATGTTAATTAGATTTTTGTTGCCATAGTGCTCAAAAGGGTTTGGTAACTTTAAGTATAACATGTTTATTATTGTAAAAAAAACAACTACAAAGGTTTAATGTCACGTTAACAAAAGGCAGCATAGCCTGCATGCTGGTCTTTAAGTAACATTGTTTTTAAAGCTGAACTCTTGGAATTATACAAATTCTAACCTTGCAGTGGTCAAGTCAACCCCCCCCCCCCCCATAGACACACTGCAAGGGTTCAATGCTCATTGAGAGGTGCATGGATAGAGTGTATTACTCCCTATCCCTCCCTCTAGCAGCCTTCAACGCTGTCCTCAAGCAAGCTGTAGGTTATGGGTGGGGGTGGGTGGTTCTTCTGTGTCATCCCGTAACTGTGCAAGATTTTTGATCCTGCATTTTACACACAGAGATGAGCATGTAGTTACAGCCTGGAGCTCCTTAGTATGGACATGGCATTGGACAATTCAGTTGCATAGTTGGAGGGACCTTGCTGGAGCCAAAAGTAAGGTAAGGAATACACCTTATTCCTGCACCTCTAGACTAAATAAGCAGTTACCCTTTGCTGTGTGTGTGGGATGGTGGTGGTGGGGGCACTGCATAGATACATTTTGTCTAATTCCTTGCATTCGGCTTTAAAGTAGAAGTTCACACAAATACTAACTGTACAAAAACCTGCTCCCACCCCCATCCTAAGCCTATTCTTACTCTCTGTAAAGGAAAGATGTCTATACTTACCCATGCTGTGGGCACTCTGGTCCAGTGACATGATCTCTCCAGCAGCGAGGTCCTGTGAAGAGGAGAGATGGCTGTCATTGTAGGAAATGCCTTAGCGGTTATGTCACCCCTAGACTTACTACGGGGCATTTGTTGTCAACTGTCCCTCCTCTACACTGAAACCAATGCTGGCGGACAATCAGGTGACAGGACCGGAGCTCCCTCTGCACAGGTAGGTATGCACAGCTTTCCTTTCACAGGGTAGTCCAGGGGCGTATTTACCCCAAGTCAAACAAGGCATTTGCCTAGGGTGGCATTTTTTAGGGGGGCAGCACTGACCCCTGGAAGAAGGGACATATACAGTATGGGGACCAGGTGGGTTCTGAGAGAGGCTGCAGGCTGCTTGATGGTGTATGCAGAGCCCGACTGTCGTTTCTGGGCATGTCCAGAGCTGTAAATGTGACCCACCCAGGGGGTGGGTGTTAGGGAAAGGCTCTCTCAGGTGGGGGGACGATGGGGCAGGGGTGTTGTTGGTCAGTGTCAGGCTCTCTACGTCAGGGAGGAGGGATGTCCAATTTTTGTGTTGCCTAGGGCAGCACAAAACCTGAATACACCACTGGGGTAGTTAGAATAGGTATAGTTATGACTTGATTGACCATTCATTTAAACGTCATTTACACGGTATGTGAAGGTTTCATGGAACCTATCTGAAGCCAGTATACTTACAATAATGTGAAATAGAAGGGAGCACTAGCTTCTAGGTCAAGGCTGCTTCCTGTCTAGTTTTTTCCTGGAAAGGAATTCTTTTGCTGCTGACTTTGAAGCCATCTTTAGTCTAAAATGGAAGTCAATACAAAACATTAAACGACAAAACAGATGAATATTTCATGTCTTATATTTAATGCAGGTTTGAAAAACTGTTACATAAAAATTTGTGAATCTAATTCTAGCTCATCCGTTCAAGTATATAATTGGTTTTGGGGTTAGTGGTACATAACGCCATGAGCAATGATCTTCCTGAACCGAGTCGGAATGATAGCGCTAATCAGAAGACAACCTTTATCAGTTACACTGTACTAGATTATAGCACATCATTGCTCTGTCTCTAACAAACAATAAACAACTAGTATCTGTTTACTAGAATGGACAATTAGGACTGTCAATCAAACTGGAGTTCTGCTAATAAATTCAAGATTATCCAGATAAAATTATTCACTTAAAAGCCAGCTCCAGAGACGCATTGCATTCTTCCTTGGCCTTTGCTGTGTTTATCCATTAAAGACATCATTTCATTTTCTTTTTGGACACCTAGCAATTTTTTTCTCAGGCTTATGGAAACACAGTAATTACATTTCCCAACACATTTCCCAATCATATGTTGTAGTGTGAGCTGTGTTCTTTTTAATTATTCCCTGTGGTCTGAGCTCACTCACATGACACTGCACCATTAGCATTTGCTTGGGAATTGTTCTTTTCTCAATATGTATTTCATTTACATAAAGCTAAAATAAACCACATTTGTTCATGAGAACTTCAGAATCGAGATATTTAAAATAGAACTCCAGTGTAAATTATTCATTTTGTTTTGGCACAGGTACTTCTCCCATGACAGGTTGCTTTTTACAAAGATTTGTGAAAGATCTACCAATTATATGTGTGTGTGTGTTCGTGTGTATGTATATATATATATATATATATATATATATATATATGGGTTTCTTCTCAGAGAATAGGTGCAGGAAATCCCCCCTTCTAAGTCACCCCTTGTCTCCATCCCTTACCCACCTCTGAGCCTCGTCGCTTGGTTCCACCCCCAACCCACTTCCTAGTACTGCCCCTTTTAGAGGATACAGAATCAAGTATCCATTTGCAGCACCAAGTAATTTAGATGGAACTGGTTAATGACAACAAGAAAAGCAGTAAAATTGATCTCCTGCAGCCAGCAACAGTAGACCCCTCCAGCAACGATGGATTTCCTGCAACAAAATACCCCCTAGCATCAATAGATCCACCCCAGCAACAATAACCCTAGCCAGCAACAATAGATCTTCCAGTAACCAGCATCATTAGACCCTCCAGCAGCTAGCAAAGATAGACTCTCTCTCATCATTAGATCCCTTCCAACAACAATTGACCCCTAAGGAACATAAGACCCCATCAACTATCCCGCAGTAACAAGAGATCTCCCAGCAACAATGGATTCCCTGCAACAAGTCCAGCCCAGAAATAAGAATCCCTTACCAGCAACAATAGATCCCCACATAATACCCCAACAACTATCCCGCAGTAACAACAGATCCCCCAGCAACAATGGATTCCCTGCAAAAAGTCCAGCCCAGAAATAAGAATCCCTTACCAGCAACAATAGATCCCCCAGCAGCCTGCATCAGTAGACCCTCCAGCACACTCCAGCACCCCCGTGTTCCCCCAGAAAAAAAGCCCTGTATATATACTGTATATATATGTTGTACATATACAGTATATATGTAAAGAGTCCTCCATTGAATAGAATTGGAATTATTTGACATGTATATACAGTAAATGCCATCTCCTTGCTAGTTGTGTTGTTGGATGGCTGTGGGGGAAAAGAAGGGAGGCATCCACGTAGCTAGCGTTCCACAGCCAAGCCTTCCCCTGGGGGAGAGGTCACTGTAATGAAAAAAGACTTCTTTCTTTTAACTAACGTTTGTATGGCATTGCACATTATTGATCACAAGTGTTCCCTCACAGGGCTCTCCTGATGATGAATATGTACCTTCTGAAGCATTATTGTCAAGGATCGCACATCACAATACTCTCTGTGACCAGCTGAGTTACCTAGAGCCGGATCTAGCAGAGAAGAACCCACAAGCATTTGCCCAAAAATTACAGGTTTGTCCTTTCACTCTTGTCATGCCTTTTATGCAGATAGACAAATGTCAGCCTTCTGTTTGTGTTTGAACTGTACCCCCATGATGCTCAGCCAGACAGCTGAAGCTAGAATATTGCACTTTTTATCTTTTTACACCCTTTTCCAAAAAATCCATCTCTTTTTTATAACTTTGTCTACTCCTCCTTCTTGTGTGCTTCACTCTAGAGGGTCTTCTGACATAAATTAAAATTTGATTGCTACCTGTAACTGTAGGTTTGTAAAAAAAACAAAAAAAACCCACAGTACTTCCATATATTGTTGCCCCACCTGCTGGGGAAACCTGGCATTACATACCAAACTTTCAGGGCCTACTCACACCAGAAACTGCACATAGCTGCGTTTTTTTTTTTCTTCTACCTATGCATGCATTTGATGCAGCTGACATACGTTTACATGCAGCTGACGCACGTTTACATGCAGTTGACGCACATTTCACATGCAGTTACGTGTGTTTACATGCAGTTGACGCGTGTTTTTTTTTTACTACATTTGAGGTCACTTCCTTCATCTTTCTTTCCTTGGGCTTCTATGTGCACTGTGATGCGTTGCAGTGCATTTGCATGCATTTTAGGGCATTTGCAGTGTGGAAAAATGCAGCATGCTGTACTTTTCTGCACTACACTGCCATGGCGTGAACTATGCCCATAGCTTAGCCTGGATTTTGGAATGTCTGTGCAGTTGGAGTGCAGTCCAAAAGGCTTCCGACTGCAGCCAACTGCATCCCACTGCGTTAGGTGTGAAAGGGTCCTTAAAGTTGAATTCCGGGCACACATTTTTTTTTTCTTTTTAAATATTTTCCTCAATAATCACAAAGGATATAAATCCACGTGTGCACTGAATGTCTTTGCAAACCCAGATGTTGCCTTGTAAAAGCAGCAGTGACATCACATTACTGTACATAGCCTGTACAGGCCTATGGGAGGGACCCAGCAGGCCAGACCCACTACAAAAATCTACAAGGTGAGGCAGAGACAAGACCGGTCACCCTGCACAAGGAGAGAGAGCAGCAGTGAATGGTTGTTATTACAGGAAGATCCTGTACAGAGGCAATATTTCACACTGGGTAACTGCACAGATCTAGAAGAAATGCATAAAAGCACACAAAGATTCAAGAAGGAAAACACATACCTCTTATATTTAGACAATAGCTGCTTATCCTAGAGTTTAGCTTGAATTATTTAGTAAACATTCAGCTAATGCATTGAAAATAGCATTGAGGTATCTGTGTTTATATTATATATTAATGCGGCAGCCATACTAGTTTCATTTAGAAATGTAGATGATGACTTATCATAGCTGCTTTTCACACTGGATTACTGCACTGATCTGGAAGATATACACAAAGCACACCAAGATATGACTGTATTGATGATGATTAATGTATTTAGATCATATTTGCTGATCCCAGACATCAGCTTTAAAATGAAAAACTGAAAGGGAATTATTCGGTTTTTAAATTCTTTTTTTATTATGTTTAGTACAAAAAAATGTAATTAGGTAAATATGAAATGTTACACAAATACTAGAAAAAATGCCATGGTAAATAGGTGGATCACCCCTATGTAATGACTCTCTGTCTCATCATTTATGGAGATGTGGGTTATAACCGAGAAAAACTATAACATAAAGGAACAACCATAAAGGAAGGCTGTGAAGTAATAAACCCAAGCAGAGTAGTTGAAAATACAAAAATGTCTTTATTATAAATCTCACAATAAGGTGAAACCTTGCATACCACAAATATTAAAAGAATCAACAATCCTGATTGCAATATCCACTGGCTACTATAGCATACCAATCATCACAAATATACTCCAATATAATAATTATTACCCTGTAAAGGAATCATAAAGTAATTCAACAATAAGCTTGGTGATAAGTAAAAGATAAATCATCTACATCATGAAGAGTAACCATGTTGGATGAAAAAATTGGTAGGCATCTGAATGATATAGGTTCCTATCATCCTATAAATAGTAATTGCTAAGGATCATAGACATGATCCAAAGGAACAAAAATCAGTAAGTCCCGTATCCATATATATATACCTCATCAAGGTCAAAAATGATGTTGTGAAGCAATCGCTTTACAGTCATCAAGGACTGCTGAAATAATACATGCCAATTCCAGCGGGAGTATAGATTGTCATGGATATTAGACTTAGGTTGGAAAGCAGAAAGTAAGCCATTAACATCATAGGTAATGACCTAGTTGGAGGAGAAGATGTAGATGGGAATCTGAGTGATAGAGGTTCCGGTCATCCTATGTACAGTTGCAAGAAAAAGTATGTGAACCCCTTGGGATTACATGGAGTTTTGCATGAATTGGGCATAAAATGTGCTCTGAACGTCATCCAAGTCACAACAATAGAAGAACACAGTCTGCTGAACATAATACTACACAAACATTAGATGTTGCCATGGTTTAATTGCACATAACATGTAAACATTCACAGTGCAGGGAGGAAAAAGTATGTGAACCTTTGGACTTAATAACTGGTTGACCCTCCTTTGGCAGCAATAACCTCAACCAAACGTTTCCTGTAGTTGCAGATCAGACCTGCACAACGATCTGGAGTCATTTTGGACCACTCCTCTTCACAAAACTGTTTCAGTGTAGCAATATTCTTGGGATGTCTGGTGTGAATCGCTCTCTTAAGGTCATGCCACAGCATTTCAATCGGGTTGAGGTCAGGACTCTGACTGGGCCACTCCAGAAGGCGTATTCTGTGCTGTTGCAGCCATTGTTTTGTTGAATTACTTGTATGCTTTGGGTCATTGTCCTGTTGCATCACCCATCCTCTGCGGAGCTTCAGTTGGTGGACAGATGGTCGTACGTTTTCCTGCAAAATGTCTTGATAAACTCTGGAATTAATTTTCCCATCAATGACAACAATCCGTCCAGGCCCTGAGGCAGCAAAGCAGCCCCAAACCATGATGCTCCCTCCGCCATGTTTCACAGTGGGGATGAGGTTTTGATGTTGGTGTGCTGTGCCTTTTTTTCTCCACACATAGTGTTGTGTGTTCTTCCCAAACAACTCAATCTTGGTTTCATCTGTCCACAGTATATTTTGCCAGTAGTGCTGTGGAACATCCAGGTGCTCTTTTGCAAACTTCAAACGTGCTGCAATATTCTTTTTTGGACAGCAATGGCTTCCTCCGTGGTGTCCTCCCATGTACTCCATTCTTGTTTAATGTTTTCCTTATTGTAGATATGTCAACAAAAATGTTAGCATGTGCCAGAGATTTCTGTAGGTCTTTAGCTGACACTCTGGGATTCTTCTTTACCTCATGCAGCATTCTGCGCTGTGCTCTTGCAGTCATTTGTACAGGACGAACGCGCCTAGGGAGAGTAGCAACAGTGCTAAACTCTCTCCATTTGTAGACAGTCTGTCTTACCGTGGACACATGAACATCAAGGCTTTTGGAGATACTTTTGTAACCCTTTCCAGCTTCATGCAAGTCAACAATTCTTGATCGTAGGTCTTCTGAGAGCTCTTTTCTGCGAGGCATGGTTCACATCAGACAGTGCTTCTTGAAACCAGTAAACCCAAAACATGTGTGTGTTTTTTAAGGGCAGGACAGCTGTCAGCAACACATCCAATATCATCACACTGATTGGAGTCAAGGTTGGCTCACTCCTGGCTCCAATTAGCTCTGGGAGAAGTCATTAAGCTAGGGCCTCACATACTTTTTCCTCCCTGCACTGTGAATGTTTACATGTTATGTGCAATTAAACCATGGCAACATCTAATGTTTGTGTAGTATTATGTTCAGCAGACTGTGTTCTTCTATTGTTGTGACTTAGATGACGTTCAGAGCACATTTTATGCCCAATTCATGCAAAACGCCACGTAATCCCAAGGGGTTCACATACTTTTTCTTGCAACTGTATAGGAAATACTGAGGATCATATGTCTAGTCCACAGGAACACAATTCAGTCAATCTAGCATCTGCAAAAATATAACATAGAGGTCAGATATGGTGTTATGAGGCAATCACCACACATCAATCATACGCTGAAAATCAGACATTGTGAGAACAGACATGTAAGTTCCAGCTGAAGTACAAGTGATTACAGATGTTAGGCTTCAGATGTCACGAGAGTATGGGAAGAACAGCATGTTGGAAATATGGAGGCAGCTCCAGTTGAAAGCATATGTTGCGAGATCGTAATTACGTCACTCACCAGTGGTGTATCTGACACTTCATGACTTGGTGGTGGATAAAAGATCTCGGGAGTACCTCCGTCCATTGCTAACTGCTGTACTGTTCCCCGTGGAGGCCTTGAAGTTGTCTCTGGGATTGCTTTGGTGCAGGGAATTGGATTTTGTAGAGCCATATGGAGCCACGTGTGTGCGGCTTCAATTCTGATCCAGTGTGCGCACATGTTTGTGAGGACACCTATGGACATCGCTTCGGTGTTTGATGACGTCATTACATTGACGCGTTTCGTCTGCCAATCACCGCAGACTTCGTCAGATATATGAAATATTTCCCATTTACTACTTGCAGCCAGAGCTGTGCCACCCATGAAGCCATTTGGGTCAGCGGCACCAATTCAAACACATTGGATGGTGGTAGTGAGACTGGACACTCCATCCTCAGTCCAGCTTAATAATTTTGAGCCTGATAAAATCATAGGCTCAGCATTACAGAGCTCTTTTCTCCAGCCACTGCACCTGTCACTTAGCAAAAATGACTGCGTGGGGTGGCATCCACCCCTAGCACATCCCTGTTTGCAGCCTACAGATGAGGCATACAACTCTATGCAAGCTTTCTCCTCTGTGAGGTCTCTTGAAATCAGGTCATTTCTGGAATAAAATAGACCAAGATATCAGAGGAGGGACCTCCCCCTCCTTCCCTGATAGAAAAACTGGCAACATCTTAAAGTATATATAAACCCTCACCTTTTAAAACAAACCATTCAGTTTAAAATAGAAATGGAATGCAAAATATTTATGTATACATATAAAAAAAATTATAAATACGTTTCCCCTCTTTTTAAAAGTGATCACTTACCCTCTGTTCTGAGCTGCATAAGGAAACCAGGATGGAGGAACAGCAGTACACTGATCTTCCCAGTGAATGGTTGTGCAGAGGGGATGTGTCAGCACAAGCCTGATCATTGGATTATCTCCCAGAAAAGCTAGAAAATTGACCATGCTATGCTCTCCTGCCAAGTGTGGTCAGTTTTTAATAGGGGAATGATGATTTCACACAAAGGAAGCAATACAAAGAGAACATGATACTTTTTCATACTTTTTCATAGATTTCATTCGTACTCATTCAAGTACATAGCACATAGTACAGCAGGCACATATCAGGAATATGAAATGTTGGGATTATATATTCTTTAAAGTATATCTAAACCCTATCACAAAAATTGCATGAAATAGGGTGTTATAGGGTGACAGTGCTCTATGCCTGTCTCCCTTTTTCACCCCTTCCCATTGACTTCCAGCCTATGCAAGGCATGTTCCATCATTGTCATCACCAGGAAGGCCGCCTTGAGCAATGCCAGATAGATGTTGCTGGAGTTCATGTAGACAGAAAGTTGCAGCAAAGAGACTGTGTGGGATCAGCAGCACTGAGGGTAAAATAGTATTTACCAAAAAAAAAAAATGCATGAACAGTGCTTTAGAAAACTGAATGGCATCCCATTAGGGTTTACATCTACTTTTCCTATTGGATAAACAGAAAACTTAGGTTTAGGCTTCCCTTTTGGAATAAAGAAGCACTTAGAATCCCAGGTAGGTGTAAGAAAACTTCTCCAGTGGTCAGCACAGGGGCGTATTTACCACAAGACAAACAAGGCATCTGCAGTGCTGCCCCCCAGAAGAAGGAACACACGCTGCATAGGGACAAGGTAGGATCCATAACAGCCTGCGAGCTGCTCGATGATATGTGCAGAGCCCGAATCTAGGTCCCGGGGATGACCAGAGCTGTGAAGGTGAGTGTCTCTGAGTTTCTTTCTCTCTTTTGCCAGGGATGGGAGGGGGTGGCAGCAGGTGTATGGGGGAGGCAGTGGTGGTGTCAGGCTCTCTCCTTTGGGGAGGGGGGGTTGCTGGTTGGTGATATGCTCTCTCTCTGGTGGGGGGGGGGGATGTTGGTCAGTGTCAGGCTCTCTCCTTTGGAGGGGTTGTTGGTCGGTGTTATACGCTCTCCACAGTGGCGGGGGGGGGGCGTGTTGGTCAGTGTCAGGCTCTCTCCTTTGGGGGGGTGGGTTATTGGTTGGTGTTATACTCTCTCCGTGGTGGGGGGGATGTTGGTCTGTGTCAGGCTCTCTCCTTTGGGGGGTGGGTTGCTGGTTGGTGTTATGCTCTCTCCGTGGTGGGGGGGATGTTGGTCAGTATCAGGCTCTCTCTTTTGGGGGCTGGGTTGCTGGTTGGTGTTATGCTCTCTCCGTGGTGGGGGGGGTGTTGGTCAGTGTCAGGCTCTCTCCTTTGGGGGGTGGGTTGCTGGTTGGTGTTATGCTCTCTCAGTGGTGGGGGGGATGTTGGTCAGTGTCAGGCTCTTTCCTTTGGGGGGGTGGGTTGCTGGTTGGTGTTATGCTGTCTCCGTGGTGGTGGGGGATGTTGGTCAGTGTCAGGCTCTCTCCTTTGGGGGGTGGGTTGCTGGTTGGTGTTATGCTCTCCGTGGTGGGGGGGATGTTGGTCAGTGTCAGGCTCTCTCCTTTGGGGGGTGGGTTGCTGGTTGGTGTTATGCTCTCTCCGTGGTGGGGGGGCGATGTTGGTCAGTGTCGGGCTCTCTCCTTTGGGGGGTGGGTTGCTGGTTGGTGTTATGCTCTCTCCGTGGTGGTGGGGAATGTTGGTCAGTGTCAGGCTCTCTCCTTTGTTTGGGGGGTGGGTTGCTGGTTGGTGTTATGCTCTCTCCGTGGTGGGGGGGATGTTGGTCAGTGTCAGGCTCTCTCCTTTGGGGGGTGGATTGCTGGTTGGTGTTATGCTCTCTCCGTAGTGGTGGGGAATGTTGGTCAGTGTCAGGCTCTCTCCTTTGTTTGGGGGGTGGGTTGCTGGTTGGTGTTATGCTCTCTCCGTGGTGGGGGGGATGTTGGTCAGTGTCAGGCTCTCTCCTTTGGGGGTGGGTTGCTGGTTGGTGTTATGCTTTCTCTGTGGTGGGGGGGGGGGTGTGTTGATCAGTGTTAGGCTCTCTCCTTTGGGGGGTGGGTTGCTGGTTGGTGTTATGCTTTCTCTGTGGTGGGGGGATGTTGGTCAGTGTTAGGCTCTCTCCTTTGGGAGGTTGTCGGTCGGTGTTATATGCTCTCCACATTGGGGGGTCGTGTTGGTCAGTGTCAGGCTCTCTCCTTTGGGGGGTGGGTTGCTAGTTGGTGTTATGCTGTCTCCGTGGTGGTGGGGGATGTTGGTCAGAGTCAGGCTCTCTCCTTTGGGGGGTGGGTTGCTGGTTGGTGTTATGCTTCCTCTGTGATGGGGGGGGGGATGTTGGTCAGTGTCAGGCTCTCTCCTTTGGGGGGTGGGTTGCTGGTTGGTGTTATGCTTTCTCTGTGGTGGGGGGGATGTTGGTCAGTGTTAGGCTCTCTCCTTTGGGGGGTTGTTGGTCGGTGTTACACGCTCTCCACAGTGGGGGGTCGTGTTGGTCAGTGTCAGGCTCTCTACGCGGGGAAGGTTGGGGAGGCCGATTTTTGTATTGCCTAGGGTAGCACAAAACCTAGTTACACCTCTGGGTCAGCAGCAAAATTTTATTCATGTCAGAACCTCTTTGATTGCTTGTTTAGTTAATCCCCCTTTTCTGCAATTCTCGTGTCCCTGTGTTCCTTATTTTCCTTCTTGTGAGATGTTTTCTTTGTGTTTTACTAAATGCTTTTCTCTGGCTTGTTACTGGAGCAGGAGGAGTTAGAGTTTGAAGCCATGCGAATTGAGGCTCTGAAGTTAGCCAGCCACATATCCCAGTCGTCCCAGTATACAGAGGTATCTGGGCTGTGTGTGCAGTGAACTGGTCTCTGCATCCCTCTGACAGTGTGTGTGTTCTTGGATCCCACACCATTTCTCTCTGTACAATCACAGCACCCTTTTCCCACTAGTATTAACCATAAGAATGTATAGATAATGCACATCAGGGGGGAATTGACTAATACCGGAGCAGACAGAATCTGGAGCAGCTGTGCTTAGTAACCAATCTGCTTCTGTCTTCAGCTTGTTCAGTTAAAGCAGAACTAAACCGAATAAATCGATTTATCCATTTCCCTGACACAGTTCCATTTAAGGCATGCCAGGAATGAGAACTGTCACAGTTGCTTGTGACTGAACTGTCAAGCCAGTAAAAGGTTGGTGTCATAACTGATCACATGTGCAGTACCATGGCAACTGCAGTTCAAACAGGCTAATGCAGGCCATACATGGTTTGAATTGCGAGCGATTTCTCGTCCGAAAATCGAAACGTCGGTTGTTCTGTAATCCGATGGTGCCACCAATAATTTCGAAAATCTGTAGTTTTTCACGAATTTTCCAGCATGCCCAATAAACGAAATGGGGAGGAACCACGAAAATCGTCCGATGCCATTGCCCCACCAACAGAGTGAAAATCGGCCGATTATTCTTAGGAATTTGAACCATGTGTGGCCTGCATAAGGTTACACCAGCACTGGTGTTTTCCCATGGTATGAATGGCAGCGGCAGAAATCTACTGATTCCTGCTGTTGTTATGGACAGTTGTGGCTGAGCCTGTACATTCCAATGACAAGTTGTCAGTGGCTGCCGCTCTTCTTGGCTGTTTGCAGAGCCAGCGATTACCTGTGGCGATTGCTGCTGGAAACACACAAAGGAATCAGTAGACGCCTGAAGCTTCCACTTGCATCATGGCAAAATGCCCATGTGAATGTAGCCTGAAATAGGAAGGTTCAGCTTTGAAAATGAAAGCTTGCAGCTGATTGGTTTCTATGCACACTTGCTCCAGATTCTGGTTGCTTCAATCTTAGAAAATTCCCCCAAATGTTTAATGTTTAGAAACACTAAAGCTAACCACATACATTGCAGTCTGATTGCCCAATCTACTTTATATTTTCCCACAACTGTGTCATAGGAGGGAGAACCAGACTTGATGTAAATTGAATGTAGTGTTTAAGTAGGCCCTATCAGTAGGGCAGCTTTTAGAAACCATAGGGCCCCATACAGCCAACCTGACAGGTCCTCCCCCCCAACAAAAACGCACAGTTTACTATGCTTCAGTTATGAATGAACACCTCAAGTGATCAGTACTGACCATTCCTTGTGTTCATTCAGGAAAGAAAGGGACTGGTAAATGTGATATATTTACCAGACCCTTCTCCCACTCTCCATCTTGAAGGATCCTGTTGTGTGGTTGCAGCTGTTGGTGGGAAGGAGAGGAGGGAAGTCGGCAGCACTGAGGGGGTGGGAACACACTGGGCAGGTGCAAACATATGGTGCACAGGGAGGGTGATGGGTGATGCGAGGGGGGGTGCAATTACTGGAACCCATCCCCTGCGTGGCTTTCTCTGAAAGCCAGCAGGAGGGAGAGGAGAAGAAGCCAGCTTTCAGCTGCTGTAGGGAGAGCCATACAGGGGATCAGTTCCAGTAATTGCCCCTCTGCCATGCCAATCACCCTCCCTGCCCACATCCAATTCACCCAGTTGGCTTGCCTGGCCCCGTACAGGAGGACTGGTGGTACCCCCTTATCCATGGCCCTGCCTATCAGTGCATAACTATTGGTAAATATAATGGATATTTTACAGAGATTGTACAATCAGATTGAGACATGTGTGGCTGCCTTTAGGGAGTCCAGCATGCTTAGCTAGGAAAGGTTCATAGCACCAAAATGATAGCTGTGCTGTTTCCTAGTTAGACACCCTACAAGGCCCGCAGAGTGCATGCTACATTTCAAGTTTTTGCATCCTACTAAAGAGCTTGGCATGGCTTGGGCCACCCGACTTGACGTTAACACAAAGCATATATTCCAGCTCAGAACAACAGAAATGGACTCAAGCTAGCCTTCATGTTCCCTGTGTTTAGTGGGGGGTTAATTATACAATATACCGCTAGGTTTGTCATTCACATAACAGAAGGTGTAAGCATTCTCGAAAAATTTAAAAATGAAATCTGTCACAAGCCTGCAAACCAGACGGAGCATATGATGAGAACACGCATTAGCAGGCCTTATTTGTAGCGAACACCACTATATAAAAAATGATCAATATATCCAGTGATAAAGTCAGCAGTTGTAGCAAAATGTAACTTTTCTGTAGCTCTTGAGCACCCTCCTGTCTCCTGTACTTGCTATTGGTCCATTATTGGATAGTCTCATTGATTGATGAAAAGGTTTTAGGCCTCATGCACACTTGAACTGAAAACCGCTGCTTTACAGGCACTTTTTTTTTCTCTGCCTCTAAACTCCCCTCCGTGTTAGCCTATCGGTACATGCACACTATAGGCATTTACAAGAGTTTAGAGCCTGGAGAGTTTAGAGGCAGAAAAACCCATCACTTGTGTGTTCAAGAAAATAATATTTTGGCAAAAAAAAAATGCGTGAAACGCATGTAAATGCATCTAAACATGGATTAATGCTAGCGCTTTTAGCACTTGAGTGTTTTTCCATTTCAATGGCCAAAATAAATTATTATTCTGGCCAATTAAATGAATAAACTCCCAAGAGCTTCATCCGTCTAAGTGCACATAAACATGTTTGAAAAAACGTATTTGAGTTTTTGCAGCCGCTTTTCTTTTGGAGAAAAGTGTTCAGAAGAGCCACAGTGTGCATAAACCACGGCACCACCTGCCTGGAGTTTGCATGTTCTCTCTGTGCCTGCGTAGGTTTCCTCCGGGTACTCCAGTTTCCTCCCACACTCCAAAGACATGCTGGTAGGTTAATTGGCTCCTGTTTAAATTTGCCCTAGTATGTGTATATATGAATGTAAATTAGGGACCTTAGATTGTATGCCCTTGAGGGTTAGGGACTGATGTGAATGTACAATATATATATATGTAAAGCGCTGTGTAAATTGATGGCGTGATATAAGTACCTGAAATTAATAGTAATTAATAATAATAATAATAATAATAATAATATTACACATCTACTACTAGTTGCTGTACTATATACAGTATATATCAGAATAAAATATTTATATTCTCCTGCATTTAAATTGACCTACTACAAGCAATATATATATATATATATATATATATATATATATATATAAATATATATATATATATATATATATATATATATATATTACAAAATTAACTTGGATATGTAGCTTTAGAAATTTTAAAATTTTACAAGATTTATTAAACAATGCAATCCAACCGTACAATACACAGACCAGGAATAAACAACTGGTATTAATAGGTAGGTGAATTGGCTCCTGTCTAAATTGTCCATAGTATGTGTATGTATGAATGTGAGTTAGGGGCCTTAGATTGTACGCCCCTTGAGGGTTAGGGACTGATGTGAATGTATAATATATATGTAAAGCGCTGCGTAAATTGACGGTGCTATATACGTACCTGAAATAAATAAATAAAATAAAGCTTTATAGCAGGGGGGTCCAACCCATGGTCCAAGACGGTCCAACACAAAATCCTAAACGTGCTTATAAATGTTGAATTTTTTGGGGCATTTTTTAAAAAAATGCATTTACATTTAGCAAACACATGCAACCAAATTGTGTTTGACAAGTTCTCTTTACTGATCTTTTATAAAATGTATCTTCCCAAAGAAAATTATTCCACTTTTCACAATCATGCTTTATTCATGTCATCAGTTCTCAGCAGTACCTATATTTGTGAGCAACTATTTTAGAGGATGAAGCACATGAAGGGCAAAATTAGAACCAAAATATCTGATGAGCACCTTAAGAATTCATCAAGAATTGCTACTACATCCATCTCACCAGATACTGATGTGTTAGTTTATCAAAAATAGTGTTAAATATCACACTAGTTTTATGTTGCCCTCTTTTACTTACAAAAAAAAAGAAAAAAGAAAAAAAAAAGTTTTAATATTCAGTTAGGTACATTATCTAAATTTGTGATTGTTAACTTGTGATCTGTCTGACTTTTTCTGCTCATCAGCTATCCCTATGTTAGTGTAGTTTATGTGTGCCTCAAGACAATTCCTTTTCTTCCAATGTGGCCCCAGAAAGTGAAAAGGTTGGGCACCCCTGCCTTATAGGACACGTTCACAATTTCTGTTTGCCTTATCTGCCTTTATCTCTGGATTTAACCACCATCTTAACATGCCATTTCCACAGTAGGTAACCTCTGCTTATGCATGTTTTATTTCTGCTCTCAGTTTGAGTGTACTCTAGTATTATCATTATATTATTATCATTTACTAACACTAGGAATGGTGTCAGCACAAGACTAAGTATAACATACAGTACATGTACAGTATGTAAGCATATGAAAGGTGAACTGCCCCACCTACAGGCTATTCTGTGAACTACACCACACAATGCTTTATTACACAACTGGATTATACTGCAGCAGATCAGAGACTGCTCACAGGTTCCATACTCTTGCTCTAATGCCATTAATCTGGTTTAAATTACATATGGGAAAGTAGGAGGCCTATTAATACCAGTTGCTTATTCCTGGTCTGTTTATTGTACGATTGGAATGCATTGTTTAATAAATCTTGTAAAATTTCTAAAGCTACATATCCAAGTTAATTTTGTAAAGTATATATATATATATATACTTGAATAGCACCATCAATTTACACAGCGCTTTACATATATATTGTACATCCACATCAGTCCCTAACCCTCAAGGGGTGTACAGTCTAAGGTCCCTAACTCACATTCAGACATACACATGCTAGGGCCAATTTAGACAGGATCCAATTCACCTACCTATTAATACCAGTTGTTTATTCCTGGTGTGTTTATTGTACGATTGGAATGCATTGTTTAATAAATCTTGTAAAGTTTCTAAAGCTACATATCCAAGTTAATTTTGTAAAGTGTGTGTGTGTATATATATATATATATATATATATAAATATAATATATTTTGCTTGTAGTAGGTCAATTTAAATGCAGGAGAATATAAATATTTTATTCTGATATATACTGCATATAGTACAGCAACTAGTATTAGATTTGAATTATTATTACTATTTTTAATTATTATTTATTTCAGATACTTATATAGCGCTGTCAATTTACGCAGCACTTTACATTTATATATAGTACATTCACTTCAGTCCCTAACCCTCAAGGGGCATACAATCTAAGGTCACTAATTCACATTCATACATACATATAAATACTAGGGCCAATTTAGACAGGATCCAGTTAACCTACCAGCATGTCTTTGGAGTGTGGGAGGAAACCAGAGCACCCAGAGGAAACCCACGCAGGCACAGAGAGAACATGCAAACTCCAGGCAGGTTTTGCCGTGGCTGGGATTCGAACCAATGACCCTAGTACTGCCAGTGCTAACCATTTAGCCACTGTGCTGCATAATAGTTACTTGCATTTGTATAGCTGAAATTAATTGCTGCATTAAATAATGTGTTTAATATTGTACATGGACAAGTGACCTGTACACAATTTGCTAGATGTTCCATTTGCAAGCTTAACACATTATTATATGAACAAACAGGTTTTTCTGCTACCATACATAGGCTACCTGCTGGTCGGGCTCCTTTGTCACAGACATAATTTGCTTGTATTGTAACCAGCCCATGTTCAGTAGGTGGAAAGCAGTTGCTTAGTTAAAGCATTATTTGCTCAGATATTGATAGGACAGGATGGAAAATACTGCACTGATCTTCAGCGATTTGGGTGATTCAAGAATTTCTCTTGGCCTGTGTTTCACTTGTGTATTGTGCATGTCTAATGATGCATGTGTGGGTTAGATGTCCTTATAGAAAGGATTGGTGAGCAGTATCATGTCCTATAGACATTGGCTTTCCACATATCCTCAGTACTTTGAAATCATTGTTTAATTCTGCATGTAAAACTTCCTCCATGTACACATTTTCTTCTATTAATGTTGGAATAGTCCCATCAGTTGTTAGAGCAGCGCAGGCACTTTCCAGAGGTCACAAGCTGAGAGTGGTGCCCTTGGCAGCTTTCACAGCAGAATATCTCAAAGTTGCATTAGTGAAGTCTTTTTGCTATGTATAAAGGTGGTTAAAGGATTGCTGCACTAAGAGAAATGTCATCTGTCAGAAATGTTAGCTTTGGTTGTCATACTGATCCAGTGGCTTCAGTATGTTGAGAAACTGACCTGGAATAAGTTTCCAGATGAGGTTTTCTCGCTTCATTAGGTGCATCCTTCAGCTGACCATATGCTGTTTGAATTTCAGACAGTTCTTGATTAGAGATGGGCTCAGATTTGTTTGAATTCTAGTCCAAACCCATCTGAGAGATTCTGCTAGGAATGTAGTGGGCCAATCATAAGTGGTTGAGGCATTCCCCACCCCACATGTGGTCGTTGTATGGAGAATGCCTCACCCACTTATGATTAGCCCATTACAGTGATAGAGTTGTCACCCTGTACCTGTAAAACCTGATACTTATGAATTATACAGGTTCTGTGGCTGGGTATCGTACACCCAAGACGATGCCAATCAATTTACCCCAGAGCCTTTGTAAGTCCCGTGTCATCTATTAATTCATCTCTGAGGATTTTCCCCCAGATTCTGTATTCTCCTAAGGCTCCATATTTTGTACAGCTACAGATGACTATTTCATTTTATATCTCTACCGCATTTGAACTTTAGATTCCCTTTCACTGATTGATCTAAAATTTCTAGCAGTAGAACGAGTCATGTCTGAAAGTTGCAATATTTTTTCCTGCATATTTGTAATCATCTCTACAATCTTGTGCTTCTATGATGATAGTCCCTAACTCATCCTAACCAATCCCTCAGTGCAGAGAGTATTTTTATCTATGTTTTCTTTGTTTTTTCTTGTTCAAACATTTTATTGAATTTTTCCAAAGCCTGTAACAAGCGTAGGACATACAAAATACATGTGCAAAAAAAAAGGAAAACATGTCGTCTAAAGGCCAAATAAAAATGTCGTACAAAAACATACAACAGGGAGCCATAGTTAAACATAAGGAAATAATGCAATATAAAGGGAGGTAAAATATGTTTATGGTCTAAATAGGGAGTCCTGCTCCAAAGAACTGCATGAAGGTTCCATGCAAGGCGAAGGAAGAAAAGCTGTAGTGAGTAGAAAAGAAGAGGGAAAGAATAGAGGAGACTGGGGGGGGGGGGGCGGGATGGAGGAGGAATGGGGGATGTTAAGGGAGGGGCAACGAATCATCAAAATTCCATGGGAGAAAACGTTCCACCCAAGGGGTCCTGTTTTTTTAAATATTTTTTTAAACCAAGAATGCAATAAACAAAGGGGATGGCTGCAACATTTTGCCAAACAAATGGTACAATTGGTAGTCACATAAGAATACAATGTTAATGTTCAACTAGTGAATCCAACATTAAACATTGAGCATTGGGTGGGCAAAAGCCAGGCTTAGAATACCTATATTTTAAAAGGTGAAAAGTCTCCAAAAAATAGATTGTGATACAGATGCATGCTGGGAAGGAATATTACATGTGCCTGCCTTTCACAAAACCAAGAAAAACCGAATGCTCGTGATGAAAGCTAGAGTGATGATACAATGACATACAACAGTTAATATGTCCAATTCCAGTTTAATAAATGTAATAAATCGATAAAACCATAATAATCATATTCCAGGAATCCCATGTAATATTATGGCACTAAATGAAAGATTGGCACAAGTCACATGCTGAAAATGAGTAATGGGAGTGGCTTACTGAGACGATGACATGGTTGTGGAGAGTCTGAATGGTGTACTCCATAGATGGAAGTAAGGAAAAAGGGCAGCAGATATTCACAGTCCAGTAGCCCAATATAGTGTCTCAGGAGAGACCAGGAAGACCTCCTCGGTGTCACCGGAAATCCAGCACCGGAAGTGACGTCATGGCACACCGGAAGTGACCGCAGTGCAGTGCAGGGAAGTCAGCAAAAGCTACCATGAAACCCTCAGCTGGAGTGGGACTGGACAAAACAAATCCTGGTTACCATGATGATGCGTTTCGCATGAATCAGTGCTTTGTCAGTCTTTTGTCTTTTGGGTTGTGGGATTTGTCTATTTTGCTTTCACAAAACCAATAGACTTGTGGGACACATTTGGAGAGATTTTCCAAAATTGGTTCATGCAGAATCTGGTGCAGCTCTGCATAGAAACCAATCAGCTTCCAGGTTTTAATGTCAAAGCTTAATTGAACAAGCTGAAGTTAGAAGCTGATTGGTTACTATGCACAGTTTCACCAGATTCTGTGTGCACCAGTTTTAGTAAACTCCTCCCATTGGTAGGACTGATTCTCTGTAAATGGGACACTGTAGAACTTTGGGTTTCTGGTACAATATAGTTGCCCAGTGATCAGCTACCAGTGTTGTTTTCCATAGGGAGCATGTTAGACATTTAATGTGAGCTTGAGAGGTTCCAATGGACAAGGTGGTGCAGACTACACCATAGCTGGATGCTGGCAGTGTTGCAGAGTGGACTGTGCTCATTTTAAAGTGACCCTGTGCTTTGCCCATGCAGAACAAAGCCATAGGTTCAATTCCATGCTGGTCTTTGCATCTGCTTGTGCTTTCTTCCCTTTAGCCCCTCTTCTGCGCCGTTCACCTGCTTATGAGCTGTGGTCTTTTGTAAGCCTCAAATCATACCCTGAAGCTTACACAGAACTGAGGGCTCTGCCTTCATCCTCACATGGCAGCATTTGTGCAGTCGCTTGCTAAGCATCATCACTGCATATAGGAGGAAGGAAAGGAGGACATATACTTGCCTATATTTAGTATACCACTTACCTTTTTTAGGAGGATGGAGCAGCGGCAAGCAAGGAGGATGTAAGTATATGCAGCTGTGAGGTTTACCATTCGAGTGAACCTGGTGCATTGTCATGCATGGGTAGATGTGCCGCTCCCCGCTGCATAGGTATAATGGTGATGCATGACCTTACAGCTGTATAAAACAACATGACTGTCTTTTGCAGTGTTCATTCAGATTTCCATTTAGAATTATGATGAATCCTTTTCTGCTTCACAAGTAAATTGCTTTTTCATGATTTAAGGTCCTGTGTTTCTGGGGCAGAGGATAGCTAGTGAAGCCTGTTTGTTTGGTTCACTGGCTGCACTGAGTTGATGATTAACCAACTACTAAGGGTCACTAAGACCTTTAGGTAAATCACCTCTTGGAGCATTTCAGCTGTCATAGAATTACAGGTTACACTCATGCTGCAGTCCAGTAATCGGCTGAAGCTATCGACATTAATATAGAGCTGATCCTTGTGTGCTGTGCCCTGCACTGCTGTCTAACATGACTGACTTTACCTGCGTCTGCCTTTGTTTTGAATGATTGCTCTGCTGATGGGCTAAAACTTTGGAATATAAATTGATACTGACCTTTTTGTTTTTACCTGCAGTCTGAGGCATTGGACCCAAGTGATGTAGGCCTCTCGCATAAGTCGCTTTATTCGCGGTCAGTGGCTATGGAGACAGCTGGAGGTGGCCATTTACATACCTATCAACAGTCTGACCTTGAAGCAGCTCTTCAGCTTGCCAGGGAAGAGGTACAGTCAATCTTTGCTGACAGTTGCTGTCACAGATTTCTGTAGCAAATCTACATTTGGCTTTATCAGATTGCAGAGAAAACCGATCTTTTACAAGACACTTGATACATTATATACTTATCAATGGGATGCACTTTTGTAAGTTAGGTCATTGTAAACAATACATCATGTAACCACTATGTGTCACTGTAGCACCAGTGGATTTTCTTTAAAGCAGTAATAACCCCAAAAGCAAAAATGTACTAGATTGCAGTTTACCGATTCCTAGATGTGGTGGCTGCATCCATTTTATTTTTTTAAGGCTTGCTTTCTTTCATTTTGACCTGGTGATCCATCCAGTAAGTCTGTTGTTTTTCATCAGAACAAGCTGCCCTGCAAATGAAGCAGTTAAGAGTGTTAAGACAAATCATTTACCACTGATAAGGGTGCTTACAATGGTCTGATTTTATTTATTTATATAAAACATTTTTCCCAAAAAAACTGTTGCTGTACCTGCTTGTGTAACGGCAGTGTGAGCTGGAGTTTGGCTTTAATTTGTTAGTGTATCTAAATCTGCTAGTGTATCTAACATTACCCTCCCCCTAGATTGACAAGGCTAGTGTCCAAAGGTGCCCTCTTTGCTCCCATATCCAGAGTCGAGGCACTCTAATACAGGAGGTATGTTACTGGGCAGATCACCAGATGAAAACAGAGGGAAAAAAGCATAAAAATAAAAAATAATGCACCACATCTAAGGATTGGTAAGCTGCAAAATATTACATTTTTGGTTTTGGATCCAATAAGCTTTAAGTTATAAGCATGCATCTGTAGATACCTAAACCCCAGAACAAAAATACAATGGGGTTGATTTACTAAAATCAAAGTGCAAAATCTGGTCCAGCTGTGTATGGTAGCCAATCAGCTTCTAACTTCAGCTTCTTCAATTATGCTTTGACCAAAAAAACTGGAAATTGATTGGTTTCTTTGCTGAGCTGCACCAGATTTCCCCTTCTCCAGTTTTAGTAAATCAACCCTAATATGTTGTAGCTTATAGTCCTTAGATATAGTGGCTGCATTAGATTTCTTTTTTTATTCAAGCTAAGAATATTTTCAGCACATAGTTGTCATTGTCACTTCCTGTGAATTTCACCAAAGAATAGCTTCCTTCCTAACTATTTTCTGTAAAATACCAATTATTCTGTTCCCCGTCTAATAAAGATGAAGCGATACAGACATATTTGTATTCCATATCAGGAGAGCAGCCTTGGGTGACAACCATGGCTTCCTCCAAAGTGACATTACTACCAGGGACAAGAAGTGTGTTATTTGCAGAATTACCAGGTGACAATAAACCAATTGAAGCTTGAAAGGAGAAAACAAGTGCAGCCACCACATCAAGGACCAGTAACCTGCAATATAGTATATTTTTGGTTTTGGTTTTATATACATTTTCATTCGGTGCAAAAAGCAGCAAAATGAAGTGACTTGTAACAGTCATCACAAACCAGCATACTATAGTTTATTGCAATAAAAATGTCTAGAGATCTTAAATGGAATGTGTAGAGATAGTAAATGGTTGTTGGCTGGATTAGGATACAACCGCAGGCACCCTCAGGGCCAGTTTACACTATTATTATTCTTATACAGGATTTATATATTATTATAGAGGATTTATATATTATTATTATACAGGATTTATATAGCGCCAACAGTTTGCTCAGCACTTTACAATATAATGGGAGACAATAAAGCAACAATACAGTTCAATACAAGAGGGTTAGGAGGGCCCTGCTCCATGGAGCTTACAATCTAGGAGACACTACATGCATTTTAGTTGCTATTTTTCTGAATCCAAAATGCACAGAAAGTAGGTTATATGGCTGTCAATGTCATAGTTCACATCAGTGCTTGCAGTTCCAGTGCTTTCCGGTTGCAGAATAAATTAGAACAGGCTGCATTTTTCCTGCACAGAACTGTACTGGAACGTGGTAAAACGCATAAAAAACACACCAAAACCGCACTGAAATGCACATGTCCCTATTTGAACTGACGAAAAATAGAGGGGGAAAAATGAACTGGAATGCATAAAAAATGCACTGGAAAGCGTCAAAAACGCACCGGAATGTACCAAAAACGCATGTAAAAAACCATCCGGAATGCATCTGGACTGCGTTTCTATAGTGTGAACCGGCCCTCAGACATGAACAGATGCCTCTAACTGACTAAGGGCCTAGTTCACACTAGATGCTGTCCAGTGGTTTTTTTTTTTCTGCATCATAAATGCATGCACAGTGTTTTCCATGTATTCCAATCGCCCTAGTTCACACCAGTGCAGTTATTTCCAGTCAGTTTCCGGTGCAGAAACAAAAGTAGAACATGCTGCATTTTTTCTGCACAGAATCATACTGGAACATTGCAAACTGCATCAAAACTGCTCCGGAACTGCGTGTGGTGTGAACTGTAAGCAAAAACCTCTCCGGAATGCACCTGGAGTGCATTTTTGTGGTGTGAACTGGCGCTATAACTGGAAAGAGGGAGAAGGTTTGGATTTACACAGCCAAGCCCTGGAACAAGGTTGACATCAATAATGATTTAAGGCATTAATGCATATTCATATACCCAGGAAGATGAGGCCATCTACAGTACTTATGCATACATCATTCAGGGAACAACCAGCTGATATGATTAGGGGTCATGGATGTCATCTCTTTTAAGTATCACATCTAATCAATTCTAAATAAAACAATTCTGAGGTTCTGTTGAAGCGAGGTTATTACATTTTCTTTGTTATAAAATCATGTAATACATGTGACTGGCAGAAGTAAAGTTTCTAAATTAAAAAATAAGTGTGATTTGTAGAACGGCTTATTTGTCGGGCTGATGTCAGATGGGCACATAAATAAAAAAAAAAAATTTTTAGTTACATTTTCGTTACATTGGCCACCAACATGTAGTCAAGCAAGTGTGCTGAAGGCAGGGGCGGACTGACCATTTGGAAACTCGGGCACTGCCTGAGGGCCCGGGGTCAGTAGGGGGCCCCATGAGATGCCCCTGGTACCTTTTTCATAGGCTTTTTTGAGTTTGGGCAAGGACACAGGGGCCCCATGATCCCCTATTGCCCGGGGGCCCCATGAGTTGTCAGTTCGCTCCTGGCTGAAGGATTTATATTCGACCTAAAAATGCTGCATGCAGTCTTTGCAGAGCAATACCATGATAATATACTGTATTTGGCTTGTCAAGCAAGGAGGAATTACATCCATTTATTGATATGTGGTAGAAAAATATGGTAAAACAGTGATATATATTAAGATACAGATAAGATCAGACAAACATTCAAAGTAGGTAGCAGGTAAACGTCAACATATACATATGATTATGTCTTGCCTCCAGCAGATGCTAAGATCTGAATAAGGGTGCCAGCTTTCTGGAGACCTAGATAATAGCCTTTGTTGTAAAGTACAGCATACCTAGATAACAGGAGATCAGGCTACACACTGCAGAATGACTCCGGGAGTAGAGAGACGCTCTTTCTTCCTTTCTCCTAGATGAGCTAAATCAGCTAGTTACTTGCAGTTACCCCAGGTTCACACCTAAGCATTTTCTGCAGCATTTCGTAGACACTCAGTACAGTCCATTTAACATGATTTCCTATGGGACATGTTCACATGCGCGTTTTCACCCAGTGCGTTTGTTGGAAAGGGTCAGGGACTTTTTTTAAAGCAAAAAGTTGTGTTTTTGGTTCTATAGACTTTGAAGGAAACGCTGCAGGAAAGCATGTATTGCATTTTTGCTGCATTTTTGCGTTTTAAATCTGCCTAGCAGCAAGAAAATGCAGCAAAAATGCGTAAAAAAACGCAGGTGCAAAAACACAACGCAAAATGCAATGCAGAAACAGCTCAAATGCAACCTGTATAGGTGTGAACCTAGCCTTAAAGGAGAAGTATGGCCAATGCTATTTTGGCTAAACCTCTCCTATGGGTCACAGAAATACACTTCCTTCTGCACTCCTGTGACCCGTTTTTAGCATTTCCAGGCTCTGGAAAGATCCTGCTTTTAAAGTCAAGATCCACCCAGATGCCTGGCTCAGCGAGCCACTGAGAACCTGAGCAAACATCCCGCCCCCACAGCCCAGTGCTGGAGGGGCAGAGCAGAGAGCTGGGGACTTACAGTCATGGCCCTCTGTCCAGCGCGGAGGGGAGAACTGAGCGAACAGCAGTGTTTGATTGCTCATTTCAGTTTGATTGCTCAGTTTGGATCGATTCTGCATCCACGTAGGTGAGCATACTTTTTTTTTGTAAACTTCTCTTTTAAATCGTTTGTTTACAGGGTGCTACTAGGCACACAAGCAGTACTTATAAGGCTAGTCATACATTATGCAATTTTATTTCCTTTAACCTCAGGTTGAAGGAAAGAAAATTGCTTGATTCCCCCATCAAGGCAGTTAGTGTTGATGGGGGAATCCCTCTGGCATTTGTATTGTGTTCTGCTGGTGGGGAGCGCAGGGAAGTTTCCCCACTGGCAGAATATAGTGATCACAGCTGGTGGCTATAGCCGCTGGCAGTAATTGCACGAAAAAACCCCGAAAGGCTGGTTGTACTGAAGTTAATTGATAAATCGACTTTAGAATAACGAGCTTGCACATAAATAGATTGAAATTCGTCCGCTCCCTGCTGAACTGGCTGAATTTCGATCCGTCTATTGCCGGCTTAAGAAAGCCCAGTATTTTTTGCAATCGGAATGTTATAGAAGCTCATGGCATTACATGATTATAAAGAAAAGTTTTTTTATATAAATAATGTATTAAAATTATATATAATATATGTTTATAAACGAGTAACCTTTGAATAAAAGTAAAATAAAGTTGTTGACTAGAAGTATCTGTCTGACATAAGTCGAGTGCTCAGGGTTAGGCAAAGTTCATAGTCATCCTCTTTCACTGTTATATTCTACTAACCTGCCATTTTATTCTTTAGATTGCAGCCAAGGATAGAGAAGTAACAGACTGGAAGAAGAAGTATGAAGAAAGTCGCTGTGAGGTGGTGGAAATGAGGTAAGAGGAGCTACAATCAGCCATGCCATTTTATAATGCTGTGTATTGTTCATCTATCAGCCCAGCTTATGTAGGCTCTAGGTTTTAGTGTTACTTGGCATTGGAGTCTGAGCTGACTTGAGCACAGCAGACGATCCTCTTGAAGTACTGTGTAATCTTGCTTTTTATACCTCAGATGGCCTTACAAATCCTAGGCATTAAAACCCTCTCCATATGGCCGAGAGATAAGCACAAACATACATCTACTTGCAGACAACTCTTGAACGTAGAGGGTTCTAGTTCAATACCTATCATTTATGCAGGTCCTTAGATCTGAATGTGGGAAATTTTCAGACTACAAAAATTGGTAATCTGTGGAAAAAATATAGGGTGTACCCCCTAACATCACTTCATTGGGTAACTACCCAATAGGTGACTAATCAGAAGCCAAGGAACTTTCAAAAACTAGCCTGTGTAAAAGGGTTTTAATAACACTAACAAAGCTAATACTAGCTACTGACATTCAGTTCTCTAATGTCGTTATACCACGATGAATGAATTATGTAAACTTGAACATGATTTTCACAAATTTTTACATGTTTTGTATAATTATCATCTACCTTCACACATTGATGACTGACTAAAGAAAGGAGGCTGCACACCAATGACATCTAGTAGCTCAGTAAGTTTTATTCAGCCATTCAAGTATTGAAACTTGTTCCTGCCTGGAGACTGCTCTTGCCTAACACGTTTCGTGTTTGCGGGCTTAATCATAGAGACTCTATGATTAACTCCGTAGGGGTGAAACATGTCAGAGAGGGGCACATGATGTCATTGGTGTGCAGTACGGATGCACCGACACCGATACCAGTATCGAGCTTTCGTCTGGGTTTGTAGCCATGGAAGCTTGGAGTGGTGGCTCCTGTTTGACACAATGGTGATTAGGTTAACCATGTGTCTATAAATTCTGGGGTATGTTTCCAATACTCATTTAAACTGTGGGAGCCACTTGGCTGAGTAGCGAAATGTTTTCAGCATTACAGAACAATTCCCATTAAATATGAGTAACAACTGCTAGCTATATCATGACCTGAATAAATTAAAACCTTTTAAACATTCCCATTCCTCTTCTGTACAGCTTGATTGATCAGAGTGGCCACCCCAGTCATACCTAAAGAAGGACACTAATAATGGTCACCCTAAACAATAAAGTTGTACAGTTGCTGAAGTACTAGTGTACATTCTTCAATTTATTGGAAGACATGCAAGACCTTGTAACACAAAGTCTGCTAAGGCGTAAATCATAACAGTAAAGATAGAACCTACAGTAATTCCAAAGGAACATAAAACGTTTCTGTAGATGTGAAGAGCTAAAGATAGTTACTAGAATTTTGACTGTACAGCGAGAAAGCAAGAAAGTAGAAAGAGAATGACAGATGGCCATGAAGGAAAAGGATTAGGAAAACAGGAGGTGAGGAGGAAAGTAGAAAATAGTGCACATAACCCTAGTAGAGAAGGACAAGCCTAGGGGGAGGAAGTGAGAAGAGTAAACATAGCTTAGAAGAATCAGGCTAGGTGAGGTATTGTTCCCCTGGAGGGGAAGAAACTTATACAGGATTGTATATTTGTGAGTGTTATCCAATATAACATACAATATCTTCAGTTTCATTTAGCAAACTCAAACAGGGATATGGTTTTAGGTTTGGCTTTGAAGTTGAGCACCAAAGTACTTGACAGAAGTTGTTTGCTGGATTCACAGAAATCGACACGCTTTAGCAGAGTTGCCCTAAGGAAGAAGAATTATCACATTTTTGTAACAGTACAGTATTCAGTTTCAGATGGGGCAAAGTACATGTAGCATTTTGTCCCATTTTCCAAGTGCCCTGTAACGTTAGGTGCAATGTCCTCAGGGCAGGGTTGTCCAACACAGTAGTTAGCAAGGACTAGCAAGGAGAGGGCTGATTTACTGGTGGTCCCCTGATTCTGACTTCTACAACTTGCCACCATCAATCAAAATGCACAGGAAAAGAGGGTGTTTTAGCCACATCTCCCACTGTATATCTCATTCTGATGCTTGCCTCGGGAAAGTGCTGGGAGCCGCAAACAGCCACCCTTGTGCCAGCTGCGGTGGGAGGGTGTCCCTGTCCAAAATTGTAGCTAGTGTCACAAGGCAGCTAGAAAGATGAGACACAGTACTATTGAAGTTTGTAAAAAAATATACTTGTTTAAAGCACAGTAAACACAGCTTGAATCAGATGACTTATGCTAAAGACGGCTATAGATGGATCGAACCTCTGCTGGTTCAGCAGGGACCAGCCGAGATTCAATCCATCTATGGGCAGGCTGGTTGAACCGAAGTCAATTCATCAATCGACTTCAGTACAACCAGCCTGTTGGGTTTTTGCATGGGATTAGTGTCGGTGACTATAGCCGCAAGTGGTAATTATTGTGTTCTGCCAGCATGGAAGAATCCCTGCTGGTAGAACATAATAGCGCTGCAGAAGGGATTCCCCCATCAATACTGCCTGTGCTGAGGAGGAATCGAGTGATTTTCTTTCCTGCGGGAAAAAAAATTGCATCATCTATGGCTTGCTTAAGTAGTTTGCACAAACCATAATTCTGAGCAATGCAATGGACTTGTTGTGAGTGCAGACCGGAAGGTACAGATGTTACAGCTAACAGTGCAGACACCCTTCAGACAATAGAGCACCTTCCTTTGTTGTATGATAGATACATTTAGTTTTTTAGCAGACATGATTTTCAGACAGAACTCTGTTTTATTAGTAGTTTATAACAGTTCATTACATCAATATTTGTGATAACACAATCCTCCAAGCTGGCAAGGTCACTTTCCTATTCAGCGTGATCAGCGTCAATAATTGCTATCATAATTAAAACAGTGTGCCTTTAGGAAGGTTTGAAGCTTTCTATACACAAAGGGTTTTAAAAGTCTTTTTGTTTTCCTCCAGAAAAATTGTTGCAGAATATGAACAAACAATTGCACAGATGATTGGTAAGTGTTCACATTGTACATATATACAGTATGCATGCATATCTTTTTTTGTGTATGTTGATGTCACTTACAATTTTGGTAAATTTGTAGTACTTACCCCTAGTCTTAAAATTATTTTGTACTTTATTTCATTATCTTCTATACCCTTTTCTAAAATATCGACCTCCATTAAGAGGTGGCCATCAGAAAGACAGAATACAATGTTATACTTCCAATGTGGCAAAACATGTCCTACATAGGGGATGGTATGGACTATGCTGACTCCCTTTTGAAATTGAAATGTTGGTTCAGCCCCCCAGAGCCTTCCATTTCCTTTAGTTTGGAGGGTGCTCACAGTATATGCAGTACAGTATATATTACTCTTAAAGCAAACCTTTACTGAGAGAGAACTCTGAAGGCTACAGATGCTTTTGTTATCTTGAATATGTAGGCAGAAAAGTATTTTTTTTTTTCAACCGGCATACTTGCTCTATCTCAGTCCCTGAAAGTATTGAAGCCAATAAATCCACATGGCAGCAAGGCAGGTAGGGGTTACTGAAGAAGAACAGCTTTGATTTATTGATGATGAAATTGATGATGATTGATGATGAAACTGATGGGTTGGGTTCTTGCACTGTGTTGCCCTTACAACCCAAGAAATTTGCAGATTTGCAAAGACTCTTCAGCATATTTAACCACTTGCCCTCCAGAGGATTTCCCCCCTTCCTGACCAGGCCATTGTTTGCGATACGGTGCTGCATTATTTTAACTGACAACATACAAAATCCTATGGTTTTCAGTTGTGCTTGTTCACACATGAGCATAGCTCAAAAAAGTACATGAGCTTCTTTTAAGTTACAAACGTCAAGCATTTTTGGTTCCAATAGACATCAATGGGAATGCTTGAAAACTGTGTAAAAATGCCCATATTGTGCATTTTTCCCCTAATAACTAGGGGAGAAGCAAAGCAAAAGCTCAAGCAAAAATGCTCATAAACAGCTGTACAAACACTCAAGAAAAAAAGCCTGTACAAATGATCAAAGATGCTCAGTGTAAATGAAACCTAAGTGGAGTTGCTGGCTTTTTTCTGCATATTTACTGTGTATGGTTGTTGGAGGACCGTATAGAGCAAGAGCACCCATTGATGGGCTCCACATTTAATACAGAATGGCCTTCCTGTAGTGAGCTCTGCACCTGTTCTTGTTTTTCCTAAATTGTTCCATCCTAACAAGCCTAAATAGGAAGATACCTGTAGATGTGATATTGAAGCCAAGGGCAGTCTGCACTGCCCTGAAATCTTGTGTTTTTTTGCCTTTTCAACAGTTAGGCAGCATTCCCAGCAATATTATTTTCTTTCTTTTCTTAAAAATTGATCCCTTTATCCTTTAGAAGTAGCACATTCCCAACTAGCTCTGCTGTTCTCCCTTGAACTAACCTGATTTACTTTGCTTGTTTTATTTGTTTTACCCCCTGCTTTCTGCTTGTTTTTTTGCCTACATATATAAGGCAGCCCAGGTAAGACTTTAATGTGCCCTGTATGTCTGTAGTAATATATTGAGACGTCTTGTGAATCCTGTAGCTGCATTTTCAATGGCTGTCTTGTTGTAAAAGTCTATCTAGCTTATTCAGTATGGCAGTATAAAGAGCAGTTATTCTGCATAAATTATAGTGCCCCATACCCACCACTCATATATCCTCTTCCAGCTTTGGGCTCCTGCACGTTGCATATCATCATTGCACTGCCTTATAAAGTAAGCTAGTACTGTATGTCTTTTCTTTTCATTAGTGCTAATCATATTAGTTGCAAAGAGTGTCATTTTAGGTAATTGCTGTGATTAAAACTTTCATGACCTATTACCCATGTCTTTTTTTCCATAGATATTGTGTTCCATCCATTACATTTACTGTTTTAGCTTTTTTTTAATCATGTACTTTAAAGTAGAACACAACCCCACTGCATGGGTTAACTGCTCATTTTGTCTAGGGGCACACCGAAAGGCTGTACTTACCCGATCCTTTGATCCTCTGGAAAACAGCGCTCCCCCACATCCAGTGGAGGACTGTTCCTGCCGTCCACACGTCCAGAGGCAGTCTATGGGTGTGATGACGTCAGGAACAATCCATTTACAAAACAGCTAGCATGCAGTAGGACAGGTGGCAGAAACTGGTCTTGTGCTCGGACAATTGGCAAAATAGGTAAGTATATCTGCAATCCCCTAGACCAGTGATCTCCAAACTGTGGCCCGGGGGCCAGATGCAGCCTTTTGCTTGCTTTTATCTGGCCCTCGAGGCATTATTCCTTTCACTGCAAGCAGTGTGGCATAGTTTATCCCACTGACATTGACAATGGGGCACTATTCCTCCTATTGACACCAGTGGTGGGGCACTATTCCTCCCATTGACACCAGTGGTATTCCTCCCATTGACACCAGTGATGGGGTACTATTCCTCCCATTGACACCAACAATGGGGCACTATTCCTTTCATTGATACTAATGATGGGGCACTATTCCTCCCATTGACACCAGTGATGGGGCACTATTCCTCCTATTGAAACCAACAATAGGGCACTATTCCTTCCATTGATACTAACAATGGGGCACTATTCCTCCCATTGACACCAATGATGGGGCACTATTCCTCCTATTGACACCAATGATGGGGCACTATTCCTTTCATTGATACTAACAATGGGGCACTATTTCTCCCATTGATACCAAGGATGGGGCAATATTTCGTTCATTGATACTAAGGATGGGGCACTATTTCTTTCATTGATACTAACAATTGGGCACTATTTCTCCCAATGATAAAAAGGATGGGGCACTATTTCTTTCATTGATACTAAGGATGGGGCACTATTTCTTTCATTGATACTAAGGATGGGGCACTATTCCTCCTGTTGATATTAACAATGAGGCACTATTTCTCCCATTGATACCAATGACGGGGCACTATTCCTCCTATTGAACCCAGTGATGGTGCACTATTCCCCCAGTGATACCAATGATGGGGGACTATTCCTTTCATTAATACTAATGATGGGGCACTTTTTCTCCCATTAATACTAATGATGGGGCACTATTTCTCCCATTGATACCAATGATGGGGCACTATTTCTCCCATTGATACCAATGATGGGATAATTTTCCTCCCATTGATACTAACAATGGTGGCACTCTTACTCCCCCTAATACCAATAATGGGGCACTCTTCCTTCCCCTAATATCAATGATGGGGCATTATTTAGGACATTTTCTTCTCCCACTGGTCACAGTCCAGCCCCCCTAAAGTTTGAAGGACAGTAAACCAACCCTTTGTTTAGAAAGTTTGGAGACCCCTGCCCTAGACAAAAACGAGTAGTTAACCCAGTGCGTGTACAGCCCCTCAGCACGGGAAAAAAGAAAATTCCTGAACAAACCTCTATGCTCACACATGTACCAGTACAGCTATAGTGAGAGTGGTGTGGGAATATGGAAGAGAATGTCTTTAGGTATTGTAAGGCAGCTGAGATTGGTTCAACAATACGTGAAGCATGTACGAGCATGCCTATTTATGAAAGCTATTTGGGGCAGCAGTACAGTGCACAGTGTTGTAACTCACAGCAGATAATCATATTTCTAGTCCTAAGATGTGCTCTTTAAAACAGAGTAGTTTTTTGTGACACTTAGATCAAGGTACAGATGACTAAATTTGACTATATACCAAGAGATAAAGTCACCTGGCCCTTCTTAGTCCTGGGTGCTGGTGAATCAGTCTGTAATAGAGTTGGCTTTGCATGGTAAAGGATAAATCTGAATAGTATGATATTGGTATAGGCAATGCACACATGTGTAAGGCACTCCTATCTTCTACTGAAGCAGTATTTTCTCACCTGAGAAGTTGAAATTGACACATCCATGACTCAGTATTAAATTGTCTTATGTACAGATGCCTCATTGTGTAGAACAGTGGTCTGCAAACTGCGGCCCAGGAGGTGAATGTGGCCCTTTGCTTGCCTTTATCTGACCCTTGAGGCATGATTACTACCAACTTATACAAGGAACATTTACACCCAATGACACCAACAATTGGCCGTAATTACTGCCACTGACAGCAAAGATACAAGGAACTATTCCTCCCACTAACACCAACAATGTGGCATAAATCCTGCCACCGACAACAATGATGGACATTATTCCATTCACAATACCATCCAATGACACCGACGATAGCACACTATTTCTTTCACTGACACCAATGATGGGGCACTATTCCTTCCACTGACACCAATGATGAGGTATTATTTGCTCCCAAACAGAATATGAAAACACAGAAACAGAACAGGATATGGCCATCCATATTCTTTTAGATTAAGACTCTCTGGAATATATTTGCTAAAGACAAATGGCTACTCACTTTGCAAGGAATTTTCCCCTAGGAAGAATAGTAGTAAAATTTCACTTTACAAATAATACCCAATCACATGCAAGGAAAAAAAAATCACTATTTTTGTTTGTACATGATTGGATGATGGAAGTCAGTAGTGCTTCACTGTGTTCATTAACCTTGCAAAGTGAACAGTCTATTTGCCTAAATCAACCCTGATAAGTTCAGCTAAATAGCTGCCAGTTTTGTATATTGTAACACCAAGAAGTGCTGCTGTGTTTACTGCTCCTAGAGCTGATATACTTTTATTAACAGTAGTCGAGTAGAGGCAAGATAAGGAGAATACTTCTGTCCCTAATTTCTTTGTGCTTTCAGCTATGCTGATTAATAGATGTCACACTGAGCCTCTAGCAGAAATTGAAGGAAGGATATGACAAGTGACAGGAACAGTGCCGCGCATAATGATCAGTTAGTTAAAAGTCCTTGGTAAATTAGAGACTGGGATCTAAAAAGCACCAGCATTAAGCATATATCTCCATAATTTGTTCAAGCCTCAACTTCGGTTGACACGAATATTGTAGCTTGGATATGGCTGTTACTACATAGAAAACAAAACTTGTTAATTAATAACTAATTTTATGTTTTGTTTTCCCATGAACAGAGGATGAGCAGAGAGAGAAATCGATGTCACACCATACAGTACAACAGCTGATTATGGAAAAAGAACAAGCACTCTCTGACTTGAATTCAGTGGAAAAGTCACTTGCAGATCTCTTTCGAAGATACGAGAAGATGAAAGATGTGCTGGAAGGCTTCCGGAAGGCAAGTGGTTTGAAACAATGAGATCTAAGGATCTCATGATTTAAAGTGTCTGTAGGGATGACTTCTCATAGCAACGTGACGTTTCATGTTGTGATATTGGGGAGAAAATTAGGAATCTGGTTACTATGAGCAGCAGTTCTTCATTTGGATACTTTTTGTCTTTTTGAAGCTGTTTTGAATGACTAAATAATTTCTCCCAACTTTCTAATCTATCTACAGAATGAAGAGGTGCTGAAGAAGTGCGCTCAGGAATATCTGGCACGAGTGAAGAAAGAGGAACAGCGGTACCATGCTCTGAAAATTCATGCTGAGGAAAAACTGGACAGGTAGGATAATATGATACGGCAAAATGAAATGTAATATTAGTTACAGATTGGGAGCAGCAAATCAGATATTTATTTCTTAGAAAAGGAAGCTGATTGGCAGCTGTTGGATATTGCAGAAGTTAATGTGGTCTGCTTTTTATAAATGTGTCTGCATTGTATTTGACAGCGTGTGATCTTTTCCTATAGGGCTAATTCAGATATTGCCCAGGTGCGTGGCAAGTCTCAGCAGGAACAGGCAGCATACCAAGCCAGTCTGAGGAAGGAACAGCTCAGAGTCGATGCTTTGGAGAGGACCCTGGAACAAAAGGTTAGACATTGTTTCTGAATTCATGTAGTAAAAAGCAGTCTTGTTCATTGATATTTTTTCAAATTCTTTCAGATGTGTTCTACTTCTCAATTTTTGGATTTGTATTGCTTTATGGATTCAACGGTCTTTTACCTTTTTTTCTAAGTCCATATGCATCAGTGTTTCAGATTGGTCCATTCCCTTAAAACCTCTTCAATTTTAATAAATAGTAGTGTTATGTGCCTCTTCCTGCATGTTATTATTATTTATTATTATACAGTATTTATATAGCGCCAACAGTTTGCTCAGCGCTGTACATTACAATGGGAGACTATACATGAGACAGTACAATAACAATACAATGCGATACACGAGGAGTTCGAGGGCCCTGCTCCTTGGAGCTTACAATCTAGGAGGGAGGGGATAGTGGTGCGGGAGGAATAGCTGTGGGGGATGGAGTGGTAGGAAGAGTGGAGGAGATCGGCAGTTAGCAGAGGGCGGGGTAGGCTTCCCTGAAGAGGTGGGTTTTCAGGCTGCGCCTAAAGGAGAGGAGAGTAGGTGTTACATCCCTTTTGGCATCAGCCATATTGCACAAGTATCCAATATGTTCTGTTTGGGACATTATGGATTACATGCAGAGCTGCCATAGTCTATCATTCTACAGCCAACAATGGAAGGGGCGTCTGCATATTTTCTGTCCTACGGATCTAGTGTTTTAACCCCATCTGATCCTGAATCTGTATATTATTTTTTCCCACCATGATGTGTCTTCTAAGATATGTTATAAAATTGTTCCCCCTTTGAGAGCCACCTGCTGACACTTGCTTGGCTGGTGGCTCCTAATCTCAGATGTCACTTGACAGCTCCGAACCCCACTGATGATCAGGGTGCTCATTATTAAAACAGTGTTCTGAATAAAAGCCTTATACAACGGTATAGCCTTAAAATTGTAAAAATATATTTAGGGTATGCATACTAGCCATAGAGTTTTGTCTAGGTAATTGATGCTGCTTTATTTGGCTTGAGTATCTAAGCTTTTTAATGACCTCTGATCATGAAAGGGTAAAAGTGTGCAATATTTTCTTCACTATGCATTTTGTAAAATCAGAAATTCAATTTTACATTTCCTTAAGGCATTACTGCACAACTCAGTTGAAATGACTGTTTTATATTATTTTTCTAAGTTTTTGTGTATCAACTTAACAGTCCAATCAATTTTATCCAGTTGGGCAGTCCCAAGTTGTAGCTAGATGTATAATAGGTTGTATAGTCAGCGTGTAAGATATGTGGTAGACTAAAGAGATTTCCAGGCATTTCTTCTTGTATCTCTGTGGTAGGAAGTTAGGGGACATTTCCCCAAGGGAGGCCGAAAAACAATCTGACTGGTTTTAACTAATTTCCACGCTATCTAAAGGAAAAAAGTTTTCACTAGGCACACTTTAAGATCAGAAATTACCTGTTCTTATATCAGTCATATTTGATTCTCATGCACTTTCTCTTGTCGTTTCAGAATAAAGAGATTGAAGAGCTCACCAAGATTTGTGATGAACTTATTGCTAAAATGGGAAAGAGTTAACCTGGTGCTTCATCTTTTGGGATGCTTGGTTTTCAAGCGGAGTGCAATCTGGATGATGTAGGGAAGGACTGATCCATTTTTATTTGGACCTTGGATATGGAGACGTGGCACCCACAGCTAAGGGTGGCACGAGAAGCGTATGACGCCAGCTTCCTTTCTGCATGGCCTTCCTGTATCAGGAAGGTAGAAAAAACTGGCCTTGCATCTCCATGCGTTTTTAGCTTATTTTATATGGGAGATATCCTCAGTTCTGCATTGTGTCAAAGAGCTGTAAGCTCATTCTACGTCCTGCTGGGCAAGACTACTCCATGTTTCAAACACTTTATAAGGAATGGCTGAGGGACTGCTTTCATCACTGGATTACTATTTAAGTAGATTGCAAGATGAAATGATGTCCAGCTCATACTCGCATGATTGGAGTGCTGTAAATAAATCTGTATTATGCAAACACTGGAGAACCCATTTTCCCCTTTGAGAAATATCTTGCTGGAAATTTGCTAACATCTTATTGTTGTTCCTATTTCTCATAAAATTGATTTGTTTGTTTGAGAGCTGCACTATCCTGAAATACAAAAGAACAGCTTCCAAAATTGCCAAATATCTGTACATTGCTGGCAATTAAATGGTTTAACCCTGCTGCTGATTGGCACATATTGTCTGAGTCGTTTTGTATTAACACCTTGGACGGAGCCTCACCACCTTCAGAGCAACACCACCAGCAGATTAATAACATTTGAAAAACATATAATGTAAATGTGTAACCCTTCAAAGGTTTTGTAAACCATACACCCTACAGTACATTACAGCTGTGTAGCATAAGAAGGGCGACAGCACCATTCAAAGCATTACATTCTACCACTGGCCCACCTCCTGCCTGCTCTCTACTTTTGCTTCCTGCCTGCTCTTTGGCCCTTCCTGCTCTTTGGCCATGCTTCTTGTCTGCTCTTTGGCCATGCTGCCTGCCTGCTCTTTGGCCCTTCCTGCTGTTTGGCCATGCTTCTTGTCTGCTCTTTGGCCACGCTGCCTGCCTGCTCTTTGGCCCTTCCTGCTCTTTGGCCGTGCTTCTTGTCTGCTCTTTGGCCCTTCCTGCTCTTTGGCCATGCTGCCTGCCTGCTCTTTGGCCCTTCCAGCTCTTTGGCCATGCTTCTTGTCTGCTCTTTGGCCCTTCCAGCTCTTTGGCCATGCTTCTTGTCTGCTCTTTGGCCCTTCCTGATCTTTGGCCATGCTGCCTGCCTGCTCTTTGGCCCTTCCTGCTCTTTGACCATGCTTCTTGTCTGCTCTTTGGCCCTTCCTGATCTTTGGCCATGCTGCCTGTCTGCTCTTTGGCCCTTCCTGCTCTTTGACCATGCTGCCTGCCTGCTCTTTGGCCCTTCCTGCTCTTTGGCCGTGCTTCCTGCCTGCTCTTTGGCCCTTCCTGCTCTTTGGCCATGCTTTCTGTCTGCTCTTTGGCCCTGCCTCCTGCCTGCTTTTTGTCCATGCTTCCTTCCCTTTTTTTTTACCCAACCTCCTGTCTGCTCTTTGGTTCCCTTTCTTGCCTGCTTTTGGCCACACTTCCTCCTTACTCTTTGGCTCCATGTCCTACCTGAACTTTGGCCAATTTACACATGCACATTGTTGTAAAGCATTCTACTGCAACATGCAGTAAGGCAATGCACTTGTGTTGATGTGCTGCCATGCCATTCATTTTGAATGTAGCGCATGTTGCGTGCAATGTGCTGCACTACAAAGAAAGACAAGTGTTCAAAACTGCATGCACACTACAGCATCTAAATATATAAAATATAAAAATATATATATAAAATACTAAATATGCTGGAGCTGAATTTGGTTCATAAGCAAACCTGTGATTTCTTGTGTACGGCAAAGCAACAAGTTTGTTTTAATGCCCCCTTACCTGCAGCACATTTATTTATTTATTACAGGTACTTATATAGTGCCATCAATTTTATGCAGCGCTTTACATATATATTGTACGTTCACATTAGTCTCTAACCCTCAAGGAGCGCAGAATCTAAGGTTCCTTACTCACATATACAAGGGAGCCAATTAACCTACCAGCATGTCTTTGGAGTGTGGGAGGAGACTGGAGTACCCAGATGAAACCCAGAAAGACACAGGGAGAACATGCAAACTCCAGGCAGGTAGATATGCTAACAACTTAGCCACTGAGCTGCCCACATACTTATGATATTTTTCACTCCCTCTTCAGCTGCCAGGAGTAATGAAAGGCAGCCCTGTGTAAGCTCTGAGTTGCTCAAATTAGAGCTTGCATAGGGTTGGGGACAGTCTCCCCACCCCCATGTGACAGCACTTCAACAATCAACAAGCACGAGTATTGTTGCACAAGAGGAAGGGGAGTAGGACACATGCTCTTGCATACCTGTAAGAACCAGGTGTTGTCTTTGCTCCCAATGACTGACCAGAGTGGTTTGGGAGTGATAGGAAGATGAGTATATACTGCTTCTGGGAAAAGGGAGTATTAAAGAAAACCTTTTTTTTTTACCCTGCCAGGGCAATGCATAGGTCTGCTTTCCTCTGGAACACCTTAATTCATTAAAAAAAAAGCTGGCGATTGGTTGCTATAAGGAACATCAAAACTGTAATTCATCTATGTTTTGTAGATGGACCACATTGTCAGGCTTATTGATTAAAGCCATCAAACAACAAAACTAAAGTATAGTAACCCATTGCAAACAATCAGATTTCTGTTAACTGTGGTCATATACTGTAGGTGACACTTGATTTTAAATTGTTTGCTTTCATGCTTTTGTTCTATTAGCTATGCCTGTGCAATAATTCTTGTAGGTGTTTTGCTATCACAGTATTCTGACACAGCACAGGCAGCTGAGGATACAGCTCCTAATACTACAAATTGACAATACCTCCTGGAAATTCTTGCAGCATTCCAGTAATCCCTCATTATTCTATACATATTTGTTAAAATTGGGAGTGCCTCATTTTAAAACTAAACTTCAAGCAAATAGTTAAATACATAGGTAAAATAAATGTGAACTAAAAATAATTCTGAGCAGTCAGTTTTGTGGTCCAGCATCCCCCCCCCCAGAGGTTCTACCTTTCTATCCAAGGGTAAAAAATATGTTCTTGCTGGACTTGGCTTATAAGGTTTCAATAAATATGTCAAGTAGGGACCCCAGAACACAATTTATGAAACTGGCCGTATTGATTTTTTGACCATCTATTTTTTCCTAAGGATTATGCTGACACATTTCTATAGGCATAGAAAAGCAGCAGTAGAAGCAATTTAAAAAAACAAATGATATAAACCTACTTTTGAACATTGTTCCCTTGCACTTAAATGTGACTTGAATGTGCAGTATTTTTATCATTGATGTTTCGTGGCACAAATCTGTAGAGAACCACCTGACAATGTTTATGTTACTAAGGGCGACATTGTGTGTGTGCAGAGAAAAAGTTCTTGGAATATTGGGAAATGTATGTGTTTTCCAGAGTGTGGGCTTTAGGGGAGAAGAAGTGGTCCACTTTACAAAGTGAATGTTAAGCCAGCCACAGATGGATCACATCTTGGTTGGTTTGACCATCCAAGATTTGATCCATCTAGGCAGGTTGGTTGTGCTGAAGTTGATCCATTGTCTGAATTTTTTCATGCAGTCACTGCCAGTGGCTTTAGCTGCTGGCAGTGGCCATTGTGTTCTGCCAACAGGGAAGGCTTCCTGCCGGCAGAATACCACAGTACTACAGGAGGGATTCCCCCATCAACACTGACTGTGTTGATGGGAGAATCAAGCTATTTTATTTCCTGCAACCATAGAATTTTGCTTAATGTATGGCCTGCCTTAGAGAATGGAAGTGGTTGTAAATGTCAGACATGAAATATGAGCAAAGCATATCCCTCTATAGTGTGTACTTGACTCAATTAAGAGCAATAAATGTAATTTCTGTCATCTGCTTCTTTCCTTTATGAATAACTTCTGACAAGTTTTCCTGACACTAAGAGAAATATGGTGGTGGGGAGGGACCTGCAGCAGATTGACGGCCTCAGCTCTGTTCCTGTGAGCTGTGTGAAGGGAAAGGGGTGTCACTTCCCTCCAATGAGCTCTTCTCTCTGAGCTTTGCAGTGTGTAATTTCAGATCTCTGCCCCCTTTTTTTTAACTCTCAGACAAGCTTTAAAATTCTGCATTTTGAATGGATGTAGAGAAGAGAAAACTGCAGATAGACAGGTACAACTTATGTATTTATTTCAGCTCTGTGTATCACCTGAGGCAGGTCACTTCGCTGGGTGTATGTGTAAGGGTTTACAACCACTTTAAGGCGAACTTGTGTTCACTTTGAATGCCAAATTATGTGCAAGATAAGTACAAAAAAACTGAATTTTGTTAGCACTTACTTGGTTGATCAGCTGCATATGTGCTTAATTTATTAAGTGAGTTTTTCAATTTGTTACATAATCAGTCACTTTTTCTTTTCTAAAATCACTAAATTAAACCCAATGTTCTGTTGATTTGCCACTGTGTCAAAATGATTTACAGAGGTCTCATCAAAGATAATGTATTGTGACATAAAACCTGTGGCCAACTGTGTTTGGCCTTGGGCTGGGTAGAAATATTCAGCTGAATTTCCTTATGTTCTGTCATTCATAAGTCCATCATATCAAAACTTCAGTTTGCAAGTGCAAAATTTAAATTGTTTCTACACTGCCACCGGAAGCGCCAAGGGTCCTAACGATCTGGTATATTGTGATTTGCTGATTTTCAATGACAGGTTCCTTGTATTTAGAGATCATTGCTGCAATTCTGCTTGTTTCTGTTGCCCTGATCTTCATTTTCCTTGACAAAAAACTCTCCATTTTCCTTGACAACAAACTCTCCATTTTACTTGACAACAGTGGGATAAGCCATATCAAAATCTAACGCTGCATACAAATTAGCACATGCCTCTTGGGCAAACATCACAAATATTTTATAATGGCTTACACTACTTTATTCGACAGTGTTGCTTTCCTTGGCATTTTGAATACAGTGTGATAAAGGATTGCCCTACTTAGCCATAAAATAGAAAGCAGAGGTCACAAGATGCCATGAGCCATTCTATAAACCTAGTGATTACCAAGACGTCTGAGGGAACATAGAAGGATTTTGCATTTACAGCACATTTATGTACTTCCATCAAACAGTTGAACGTGTAATTGTGGAATTTTGATGTGATAAGAATTGAGACATCAGCATGTGTCCCATAATGAGAAGACAAGGTAACATTACCAAAACACAAAGATTTTGTCCAAAATAAATATAACTAGCTTGGAGACAAATTCCTTTCTCTTTTTTTTTTTAGCTATCCGTTCATATTCATAACGTTATAATTCAGAATTATACACAGTTTTAGGTTTTAAACAGAATTTATTGTATTAATGCTGAATACTACACCACCTAATGCTTTGTCATATGCCATGATAAATTGACTGAAGTAGAGGTTCATCAGATACAGTAAGAATGTATTGTAGAAGAGTATAGTGCAGTAGATTACAGTAGATTACAGAACAACAGAGCAGTAATGAGTCAAATAATAAGAAAATGTTTGGTTTCTAATGGCCAACAGACTTTCACATTGTTCATTCACATTATGAGCCTCTCTTCTGAGAAAGGAAGTTGCACATTGTGGTAAAGAACAATTAGTGAAATGCAGGCAAAAAAACCTGAAACTAATTTCAGCTGCCTATTTATGAATCTATTGCAGGTTTTCACTGAAGGAAATCTCTAATTTTGCATCTGTTCATCAATTACCCAGAGATGTAGAAATTCAAACCCTTTCTGTCTGTCCTTCAAACTATACAGGTACATGGTTACCATCATCCTTTTCATAGGTACCTTTAGACTTGGGGTAAATGGATAACTGTTGGTGCTAACCAGGGTTTGATTGGGCACTAGCGCATAAATACTTAGCTCTGTGAGTGAAGATTTCCAGATCTGGCATAAACGTACAACAATCTAAAGCAAGCCTGAGAAGTTGAATCAATATCCTGGTAAGAATTTAAACCATGACTTTTCTTTGTAAGGCCTACCATTTTGGCACTTTACTATTACATTAAAAATGAATGGATTGCTTTAGAAAAAGACTACACTATTATTTATGATACCGTATAATATATTGGCTGTCAAACCATAAATTTTCATAAACAAAAAATATCCGATATCTGTCTAGTCACTCACTAGAGGAGTAGCAAAAGGTACATTCAGAAGGAGTGTTCATTATCTTCCAGAGGATGGGAGACTCCGCTTGATGAGACTGTGGCCTTTATAGGCATTCGGCAATTGGAGATGCTTTTCCCTCCAAGAAGTCTTGGGGGGGTCAGTTGTTGGAATTAGACAGGAACACATCTTTATTGAGTCTATGGGTCTTTTTCCTCTTACCTTTTGGAAGACAGGTTGTTGAGCTTCTGGTGGCATATGTCAGTTGCTGGTCCTTCTCCCAAGGGGAGGCTAGATGTGAATAGTTGTCCCCAGGATCTTGATTCCAATCTTGAATAAATTATTTAATAAAAGTTTTCACAGAACCCGAAGAAGTGGGGTTGGAGACCAACAAAACAAGTTGTGATTTATCGTATTACTCCCCCCGACCAAAATCTATTTTACATCAAGGAGCTAAGTTATGTTAAGTGGAGAGGAATGAATAACAATAAACAGTATTGTGAAAACATATTTAAAGGATCTTCATGTATTACTTTTTATGTATTGTATGGCTGTATACAGAAAATACAAGAGTTAGGCAGAATTTGCCCTGTATTTTAATGATTTTATAATAAATGGTTGAATTTTTAACAAAATGACGTGTATTGCTCCATTAAGCACCTTTATAGTCCCATATTTTTAGAAAATTGTTCTGATTACAGTTCTGATTATGCCTATCCAAGCAACCCTGGCAACTTACAGTATATATGTTAGGTACATTCAGAAGGAGATCTGGGAACACAGGCATCACTATCAATGGAAAAATGTTGTCTTTAATTAAATAATTTAAAAAAATGTAATTTTACAAAGAGCCTAATTTGACTATATTGAGTTTCTCAGCAAAGCAGCTAATAGTTAATATGAGGATAGACACAAATGATATTTGAATTTTGTTATAAATAATTATAGCACAACTCAAATCTGTGTCTATAATCTTATTTACCATTAATTGCTTAGCTGAGGCCTCAGTTTAGGCTCCTTGTACAATTAAAATATTTCTAAATTACTTAATTGCAGATAACACTTTCAGTGATGCCTCTATGTCCCCAGACCTCCTTGTGATTGTACCTATGGCTAAATTTTTTAACGTGTAAACAAAGATGTACATTTGATATACCACAATGTTTAAACTTGTAAAAAATGACACCATCGTAGTAGTCAGTCTTAGTAGCAGTGCGCCTGACTAGATCTTTTGATTATTCCTATTTAACTACAGGATGCTGTATAAAATTGATTGATAGTTCAAAAGTCTTTACAAAAATATCAGATCGGACTTCTAAGGTACCACGCATACCACAATATATGTTTCAATATAAACATTTATATTCTTCATACATAAATAAAATCATATAAAAGCAGTTTACATTGTCTTGTGAAAGGATAAACAGATCTTGACCTCCATATATTATCCTAGAGGCCACTGCCAAGCCCTCCTAAAAATTAAATTATTAATAGTTCCTTCATTCTGTGGTGTCATAGGGTTAATAGTGTGCAGAATTCAGGAGATCAGGATGAGGTTGGAATTGGAGATTTAAGCTGGGAGTCTTTTTTCGAGGGATAATGTCAATGACATGAGCTTCTAATTGGAAAGATTTGTCTTTATCAGTGTACGCTGCCCCCCTCAGCACCAGATTAAGGAAAGATGTTAATCCTTGAGTTAGCTCAGGCCCATCTTCACCAGTCTGTGAAGAGATACAAAGACGTGTTACCATGCGGCTGGTGCACACCCTTCTGCTTCTCTTTGCATTCAGTATACAGGAAGGTAAGTGGTAGTTTTAACATGTTGCTATAATTGTCTAAGGTGGGATATGATGTATGAAATCTGTAACAAAATAATTACTTTGCTTTCCACCTGCTCTCCTAACACGTATATTGTCATCGGTTTCAACAAAATTTCATCTTGAATGAAAATGGCGGCTTTAGTTGAAAGCCTTGAAGTAAGTTATTACAGCTTGTGCAAAACTGTGTTTCTTTACTGATGGTGTGATAGGTAAGCAAGCACCTTACTGTAAACTAGGTTTTTTCCTTTGTTTTATTATACCATGCCAATCCTGAACCAAGTCATGACACCTGTAAACGTTCAAAGCAGTGATGGCATCTATGTTCTTTAGAATATGAACAACCACAGCTAGTGATATAAAAGGCCATTTTAAAGACAGAGTGCTTTCTTTGGGGCAGATGTCTCTGTGTATAATTTTAAAAGGATCAGTTCATGAGATGATATTACAGATGTAGTAGATGTGGAATCTGGGGGGGCTGTGTTTTGGCTTCTGATATGATTTGGATGCTCTGTGTCATAATTCTTGACTGTTCCTGTCCATCTGAGAGATTTGGGTGCCTCCACACATGTGTGTATGTTCCAGCATATCTTGCTTCCTGATCCATGATAATAAATAAAAAAACTACAACACTTCAGGTGGAGTTATGTCCCCTAATATCTGAAATTTAGCTAATCTTCATCTCTCAAAAATGTAGATAACTGAGAGACTGGTCCTTATAGAATAGAAGTGTATTTCCTTACAGCTACTTTTCACAATCAGACCTGTACTGTGACATTCGTGGAATCACTGTTTGAGTTTGTTGGCAGTAGAACCACAGTGACAATCAAAAATTGTGACACTCAGCCTCTTTGTTAATTTTAGGACCTATTCAATAGCTACAGAGGGTAACCCATTTCTTAGTTATTAAAATGCTGTGAAGATGATGCATAGAACAAAGAAACCCCTTACAATCAATCAGGTGTCACCTTTCATCAATTTAGATAACTTAGAACAATGAACGGGTATGTGGGTTTGGTAGCTTTAGCAGTGGGTTCAGTGCTCTTTGCTTTAATAATGGAAATTCTCAGAAAATGATTAGGGGAGCTGCTATTGTTGTCCTATTTATGTAGAGTGTGTAAGCTCAGGGATTGTCATCCCTGTCCTTTCTTCACCACTGAGTGAGTCCCTGATTTGAAAAACATGCATAAATTAGCTGTTTTGACACATCAAGCTTGTTCCGGGTCTGTAAGTAGTGAAGAAATCATGAATATGATAGGCCCAGGATTTCAAAAAGCAAGTCAGCAATGGCAGTTCCTATTCTTCCTACCTTACCAGATTCCATTGAAATAGGTTTTTCCTCCCTATTTTTCATCGATAATTATCTTCCCTGAAACCTAAACCCATATGAACTCAGAGCTTCTGAATTACAATGTACCATGTATGACTTTTTCAGTTCTGTGGTTTTTGGTTATTTTCTGTATAAACTGACTGTTTTTATTGCAATTTATGTAAAAAGCATAGAGGTTACACTAGTTGTTTCATTACCCAGTGTTGTGTAAGAAAACATTACCTGAATTAGTCTCCTTACAGTATAGCATGCTATATTTTGCTAATTATTTTTGTTTCACTATTCAAGTATAGTATAAAACAGAACATACTGGCATTCAAAGATAAGACCTAGTAATATATTACTCTATGGGCATTCATTGGAAGCATTTGATGAAAATGTAGACTAATAATCTTCATTGACTTATTTCACTCCAGAGTATCATCATTAAACATTTATTTTGAAAATGCTGATTATTTAAGCATTATACACTGCTCAAAAAAATTAAAGAAACACTTTGAAAACACATCAGATCTCAATTGGGAAAAATATCATGCTGGATATCTATACTGATATGGACTGGGTAATGTGCTAGGAATGTAAGGATGCCCATCGTTTGTTGGAAATGAAAATTGTCAACCTACTGAGGACTGAAATCAAAGACACCCTGAAACTCAAAGTGAAAAAATTATGTAGCAGGCTAGTCCATTTTGCTGAAATTTCATTGCAGCAAATCAAAATGGTACTCAGTAGTTTGAATGGCCCCCATGACAACGTCGGGGCATGCTCCTAAAGAGACGACGGATGCTGTCCTGGGGTATGTCCTCCCAGATCTGGACCAGGGCATCACTGAGCTCCTTGAAAGTCTGAGGTGCAACCTGGTGTCGTTGGATGGACCGAAACATGATATCCCAGAGGTGTTCTATTGAATTTAGGTAGGTGAGCATCGGGGCCAATCAATGGTATCAATTCTTTCATCCTCCAGCAACTACCTGCATACGTTCGCCACATAAGGCTGGGAATTGTTGTGCACCAGGAGGAATCCAGGACCCACTGCACCAGCATACGGTGTGATAATGGGTTCAAGGATTTCATCCCAATACCTAATGGCAATTAAGCTGCCAATGTCTAGCCTATAGAGGTCTGTGCTACCCTCCATGGACTGTGCATCCCTCCAGACTATCACTGACCCACCACCAGAATGGTCATGCTGAATGATGTTACAGGCAACATAACGTTCTCTACGGCTTCTCCAGACCCTTTCACATCTGTCACATGTGGTCACATCTGTCACATCTCTCATCTGTGAAAAGCACAGGGCGCCAGTGGTGGACCTGCCAATTCTGGTGTTCAATGGCAAATGCCAGTCGAGCTCTATGGTGCTGAGCAGTGAGCACAGGGCCCACTGGAAGACTTCAGGCACTCAGGCCACCTTCATGAAGTCTGTTTCTGATTGTTTGGTTAGAGACAGTCACATCAGTAGCCTGCTGAAGGTCATTTTATAGGCCAGTGCTGTTGCTCCTTGCACAAAGGGGCAAATACCAGTCCTCCTGATGGGTTAAGGACCTTCTACGGCCCTGTCCAGCTCTCCTAGTGTAACTGCCTGTCTCCTGGAATCTCCTCCATGCTCTTGAGACTGTGCTGGGAGAAACCTTTGGCAATGGCACGTATTGATGTGCCATCCTGGAGAAGTTAGAATGCCTGTGCAACCTCTGTAGGGTCCAGGTATTGCCTCATGCTACCAGTAGTGACACTGACCCTAGCCAAATGCAAAACTAGTAAAAAGCAGTCAGAAAAGATGAGTAGGGAAAAAAATGTCAGTGGCCTCCATCTGTAAAACCATACCTATTTTTGGGGCAGTCTCATTGTTTCCCAATTAGTGCCCCTGTTGTTAATTTCATTAACACCAAAGCAACTGAAACTAATTAGCAACCCTCTCTGCTACTTAACTGACCAGATCAATATCCCTGGAGTTTAGTTGATTTGATGCTATACTCTGATTAAAAAGTGTTACTTTCATTTTTTTTAGCAGTGTAGTTCAACTATAAATGGTACTGTTCGAATGGAATCAGTTTGAAATCTATAGGACCTTCTAGAACATGGTGTTTTGAGCTGATTCATGCTCAATAGGAAATTTGATGTCCTCTGCATCCTGCTGTCAAAATCTATTACTGCTGCATAGTTGCAGATTCATCAGTGTGGGCTCATATCCAAAGGCAATAATTCTCAACATAATAAATATACTGATCTTTGACTATTTTAGTTACCTTGTAGAAGCAGTAGTTTTTGGCTCAATTTAAAGGTGATGTTTTAACCCAGCTGGAGCCTTCAAACTTTCCGGAATAACAAAATAAGCAATACTTTTATTTGTGAAGTGAATCCAAATGTAAGATGGAAAATAAGACTGAATTAAGAAATTAAAAAGCTAAATATTTACACAATAACAGTAAAAACTGTAATCAATAAATGCAATAAAGCAGAAGTTCACTTTCCTTGCATACTGCTCATCTTCCACAGCAGAGTTCCAATAACACATAATCAGCTTCGGTTAAGACAGCGGGGGTGGGCTATATCTTTTCTTCTTGCCACTCCCCCTTCTAATTTCATCATTCTACCTATATGTTTGTTTGTCCTGGTGACTATTTTCACCAGCAAGAAAGTGCTGAGTGCTTAGTTGTCACCAGAACATTAGATGAGAGTAAATCGTCCAGAGAGGAACTGGGGAACTCTGCTCACTTCTTTTTCATCTCAAGCACATAGAGTGAAGGTAAAGCTGTCCAATGAAGCATATGGAGCAATAAAAAAATAAGCTGACAGGAGTTTACCCTTCCCTACTGCATCAAAACTCAAAAAAATTTATTTTTATACTTGCAGTAAACTCAGTTACTTGGAGTTCTTTAAATGGCAACTCCACTTTTATGGTAAGAAAAATAGCAAATAGCAAATAATATAGCACATACAATTGCGACACAAGTCATATTGTAATGGAATGTTATTAAAAATTACCTTTCCTTTTCAATCTGCAGCGCTGTAATTTTCTGTAAAATGCACGGCAATATGGCTAGCTGGAGGTGTTCTGTACACAGAATGTGGGAACAGATACAGGGCAGCAAGGTACAAAATACAGGGCAAGAGCAGGCTCAGCAAGGTACATGTACAAGATAGGATCAGGGTGGAATAAGGCTCAGGGTTAAGCAGAAAGCATGCATTTGGCTGTCCGGTAAAGCAAGATCAAAATGAGTTACAGGTACAGGGCAGGCTCATGCAAAACTGGATACAGATACAGGGCAAGAGCAACCAAACTGGATACAGATACAGGGCAGGCGCAACCAAACTGGATACAGATACAGGGCAGGAGCAACCAAACTGGATACAGTTACATGGCAGGAGCAACCAAACTGGATACAGATACAGGGCAGGAGCAACCAAACTGGATACAGTTACATGGCAGGAGCAACCAAACTGGATACAGTTACATGGCAGGAGCAACCAAACTGGATACAGTTACATGGCAGGAGCAACCAAACTGGATACAGTTACATGGCAGGAGCAACCAAACTGGATACAGTTACATGGCAGGAGCAAGAAAAACACTGACGCAAAGTGTAATGCCAGAGGAGGACCTGCATACCCACCTAGCAGCCACCATCAGGTGGAGACTGAATATTAGAAACTGCTGGCTGGGAGACACTGGCTGGTGGACACTGGAACTGCAACCTCCTGCTCTGGGAAGCACAGTGCCACCAGTAGGTGATCTAGGTCCTGACAGGTGGTCCACAGCAAAATGGAGATAGCACTGATATGCTGGGGAAATGCAAGAAGGCATTCTTGATGCTCACAGAGACTAAACAGTCCCCCAGATGGAGGCAGGCTAAGAACAGACCTAGTGGATTATATTCACACACAAAAACAAAAATTATTTGAAAAAATATTTCTTACATTTTTAGTTGATTCTTCGGAACAGGTTTATGTATAGGGTGCTTAAGGCAGCTTCTATTTCTTTTAATAGATGGTAATATGGAGATAGGGGACAAAAAAGACCGTTTTTTTTTGTACGAGTATTAACATATAATATACATCTAGTTTACATTGAACTGACAATGAACTGTGCCGGACAGGATTAATTATGGCCAACACAACTCTCCAACCGCCTCAAAAACATAACATGGAAAGGTAGAACTAAGTAGGATTTTTTTGGCCCTGGTCATTTGAAATTCCATTTAATGGAGCCTATGTGATTTGTATATCTGTTATACAACGTGTATATAATTGTGGAGTTATTGTATACAAATATATTTCTTCTTCCAGGCAGAGGCTTACAGTGTTTCTTCTGTGTGGGTTCCAATGATGAAGACTGTAATCGGCAAGGTTCACAGGAATGCCCCACAGACTCAGATGCATGTGCCATAATACGTGGGCAGTCAAGTAAGTAATTGTCATCTTTGACTCTTGGTTACTCTCTTATGATGGGGGGGGGGGGGATGGAGACATGGTTCAGGAGCTGCAGCAACTGCATTAGGAAATAATTGCAGGCTTAGACAATATAGCCATATGGTTTAAACTAAAATAGTTGCATAACACAGTGGAAGCGGTAGAACCAGTCAGAGAGCCATAAAGAAGTAATGACTGTTACAATTGACAGTTTTAATAATTTTTTTTATTGGGGTTCTTTGTTAAAGTTTCAGTCTGTCCAAAACTGATACCTCTAATGTAGCACCCTCCTAGTTTAGCTAGGGGGAGCTAGATCCTAATGGTTAGACAGGAGCTGTAAGCAGCTCAGGTGTAAATGTTTGTTTATTAGAAATCTTATAAACAAAACAGCATAATAAAAACATACTTACATATATACAAAATAAATATAAATAAATATATATATATATATATATATATATATATATATATATATATATATATATATAAAACAAAAATAGCTTTCTTCAGCAAAGAAAACAGGAAACAGCTAGTTTTTTACAAGAAAAACCATAGACAGAACTAATCATATTTTAATATTATTATTATCATCTTTAAATTGTATCTCAACAAATCCTAACGCCACCTAAATGCACCCTCTGGCTAAGAAACAATTAAACATTTTTCAAAAAGCTGATCTTAGAAAAATCTAGGGGACGTGAAAGCACAGAAAGAGAAGCCGCACACTGACAGACAGTGGTTACAGCAAACTGACATTCCTCCACGCCTTTGTCCAGACCCCCGGCTGCCAGTAGCTCAAGTGTAATAGCCAGTGGAGTCAAATTGTGGTCAGGACTGAGATTCCGCAGGTCAGCCCCTCTGGAATTCACCCCTGCTTTGAGGCTTTTGGAGGAGGGCCTTGGAGGCAGTGGGTGGATCTAAGTGGTGGCTGGCTGCACTCTTGAGGGACCTCAGCCAATCCCCAATGGAAGTCTTGGCAAGGGGCTGGGACTCTCTACAGGGTGTAGGAGCCTGCTCAGTGGCAGGAGTTGGAGTGTGAGGAGTCGGGTGAAAGAAGGAGAGGAGTGTGGAGAGGAAGATGTGAGGCTGGAGGAAGGAGGCTTCTAGGAGACCTAGAGGGATGGAGTCTGCCTGTGAGCCTGGAGCTGGAAAGGAGGAAAACTCAGGACTTACTGGCTCCCTGAGAGAAGACCACTTATATGGCTGGGAATTTGTAGCCCAGCTGATAAGCCTGGTAGCTGCAGCCATCCTATATGTGGTACAGGAGAAGATCTGAGCAAGAACACCTGCACCCCCTGGGCAGATAGGGGAAGGAGCACTCTGATGAAACCAGATTAGCCCATTTAAAGGAACAGGAGCCAGATCCTCTGCTCAGGAAGAAAGTCTCTGGATTGCTGGGTGAAGAGGAGTTCATCCAAGGTTTGGGGTGGTACAACTAGGAGCTGCTGGCTAGTTCTCCAACAGAGATGGCATCAGAGAAGAGAAGCTTGTGAATAGTTCAGGAAGTTGTCCTCAGTTATCAGATCCTTTGGGCATCCTATACCCCCCTTACCCTATCCAAGTTGTAATCCCCTCAATAAATAACAAAACCAACGCTCAAGGACTGGTTTCTGCCTCCGAATGCCAGCTTGTGTGGAAAATGCTGAATGACTGGCAATGGCTGACAGGAGTCAAACTTCAGCAGAGCAGCCATTATTTGAAACTAGCAGTCAGATCTCACACTGTATTCCTTGAGCGATAAAGGAGAAGATAGATGGCTGAAGAGTGGCAGGATCAGCCAAAAACAAACAAAAAAAAGCAGTGTCAGGTTAACTGTCCCTTTGAGCTGTTTCATGTTTATTAAGAAAATGTGATTTAATATAAATGTATAACTCCGAGTACAGCTAGAATAGTTGACCTGTTTAATTGTAATGTTTGAACTCTGGAAGTGATTACAATAATTCCGGCAATAGGAACAGTGAGATCCATGACAGCAAGAAGTAACAATTGCAATAGCATATGTTCATTAGACTGGCCTGTGCTAGATAGCCAAGAACTATCAAGCAATCAAGATGAGAGCTGATATTTTAAAACCTTTGTGCTACTTTGCAAACAGGTCTTTTAGATGTTATAAGTTCTGTTTTTTTAAAATAATTCTCGCTTCCATTTTTATTAATATGTTCTGTGAGCATAAAGTACTCATAGTACTTTGTCCCAACTTCCTAGGTGCTGTCTAATGCCAGCCATAGATGGGTTGAATCTCAACCAGTTCAGCAGAGATCAGACGAGATTCGATCCATCTATAGCAGCAATGGGCAAACTACGGCCCGGCGGACCTTTTAAACCGGCCCGCGGAGCTAGGCTCCCGCTAGGCTCCTCTCACAGTCCACCCTGAAGACCGGTGTAGCATGAAAATCTGTCTCCTATGAGGATCTGTCCCCCTCGACGTATCTGCGCATGTGCCGGAGATCGCCGATTGGCTGCTAATGCCTGAAACTGGCACATGCGCAGATACGTCGAGGGGGACAGATCCTCATAGAAGACAGATTTTCATGCTACATCGGAACGGCGCGGGAACACGGCGAGAGGAACGCGCGGAGCAAAGGTAAGTGAATTGACACAGGGGGGACTTGGGGACTTAATATGGGGGATGAATTACTATAGGGGGGATGAATTACTATATGGGGGATGAATTACTATGGGGGATGAATTACTATATGGGGGATGAATTACTATGGGGGATGAATTACTATAGGGGGGATGAATTACTATATGGGGGATGAATTACTATGGGGGATGAATTACTATATGGGGGATGTATTACTATATGGGGGATGTATTACTATATGGGGGATGAATTACTATATGGGGGATGAATTACTATATGGGGGATGATTACTATATGGGGGATGAATTACTATGGGGGATGAATTTCTATATGGGGGATGAATTACTATATGGGGGATGAATTACTATATGGGGGATGAATTACTATGGAGGATGAATTACTATATGGGGGATGAATTACTATATGGGGGATGAATTACTATGGGGGATGAATTACTATATGGGGGATGAATTACTATATGGGGGATGATTACTATATGGGGGATGAATTACTATGGGGGATGAATTACTATATGGGGGATGAATTACTATATGGGGGATGAATTACTATATTGGGGATGAATTACTATGGGGGATGAATTACTATATGGGGGATGAATTACTATATGGGGGATGAATTACTATGGGGGATGAATTACTATGGGGGATGAATTACTATGGGGGATGAATTACTATATGGGGGATGAATTACTATGGGGGATGAATTACTATATGGGGGATTAATTACTATGCTTACTATGGGGGAATATTACTATACTTACTATGGATGACACATACACATCATTCATCTACTCTTGGTCCGGCCCCCGGGTCCAATATATGAACCCATTGCGGCCCTCAAGTCAAAAAGTTTGCCCACCCCTGATCTATGGGAAGGATGATTGTACCCAAGTCCATCCATCAGTTGACTTGGGTACAACCAGCATGTTGGGTTTTTAGCATGTGATTATTGCCAGCAGCTAAAGCCACTAGCAGTAATCATATGTTCTCCCAGTTGGGACTGCTCTCTACAACCTGCAGTTGCAGGAAAGAAAATCACATGATCCCGGGCCTGCTTAAGGCTGGCTGTAAGGTCAGACAGGCTCCCCCCCCCCCCCACCTCCCTCCAGGGCTCCCTATGTGCTGGCTTGTGTGGAACATTTTAGCTGACATGCATCCTCCTCCTGCATTCCTCAGCAGATGATTATCTCAGGCAAGTGCTTATAGACAGAGAAATGTGCCATCTGCCAAAGCAGCCTTCTCCTGTGTTGTTGGGCGGCCATTGAGGGGGAAGGGAGGCCCTGTCTGACCACAGAGCTAGCCGTAAGCTGGCCATACATTGTCATACATTGCTGGTCATACATGTCTTAGGCTCAGCCTGCAGGCTGAACAGAATTCCTCCATTCATGCTAAACAGTGCAGATGGATGAATTGGCAATGCTGACTATTGTATTCTGACAGCCGACCTGGGGGATTTCCGCATAACCAAACAGTGGTTGCATTTGATTGGTTGCAGTGGCTGTTGGATGATAGTTTTCTGCCTGGCTCCTTTGCTTTTTCACTTGAAGGATGTCGAGGGGAAAGGGGCCAGCAGAACCACACACAAAGTAAATTTTGGCCAAGTCATCAGGAACCGAATAAAATATGCTCAGTGTATGGCCAGCTTTAAACATGAAATATATTAAAAAAACAAGTAATCAATCTTCATTATTAATTTAAAAAAAATGGACAAATGGCCAATGGGACAAAGGTAAAATACAATATGATACACCAAATAATTGAGCCAGCATATACCAAGTGTATTTAGAAATACAACAGTATAGATACATGTCTGACTTGGCAATAATAAAATCTTCCCATAATTCTCAACATGTTTCGGAGTGGAGTTCCTTCTTCAGCGGAAATTACTGGTGTAATGATGCTACAATACAATAATGTCATCATTATATCAGTAATTTCCTCTGAAGAAGGAACTCCGTTCCGAAACATGTTGATAATTATGGGAAGATTTTATTATTGCCAAGCCAGACATGTATTTATACTGTTGTATTTCTAAATACACTTGGTATATGCTGGCTCAATTATTTGGTGTATCATATTGTATTTTACCTTTGTCCCATAGGCCATTTGGCCATTTTTTGGGATTAATAATGAAGATTGATTTCTTTTAAAATATATTTCATGTTTCATATCTTTTGCCTCTAAAGTCCCCTGGGGAATCCTTTGACCTTTTGGTCGCCTTTCTTTTGTACTATGTATAGGGATGCTGGCAGTATCACAACCTTTCATTGTTGGCTCATTATCAGTTTCTTTCTCTCCCAGTTTGTCAAAGTACAGAAAGTACAGAAAAAAGAGATGTATACTAAGTTAAATAATTGTGATATTTTTAAAGTGTTACTAAACCCAGGACCCTGCATTCACTATATCTGGTCTCCCACAGTACACACAACATGGAAATGCAATTATTTTAGTAAATATAAACTGCCAAATACCTTTTCTCATCAGCAGTTACAGCAGTCTTGTGACTTCTATCAGCGTCCAGAAGAGCACTGGTTAATCTTGTAGGAGGACTTTTCATTCTCCTCTGACTGTTCTATGAGGATGAATGACCCCTGACCCTCTGTCTGGACAGTGCTGATTGGCCCTGTGCTGATCACATGTGTCGCAAACGTGCGCAACACACAGTGAAGGACGCAGACTCCATTTTGTTAAGAGTATCCATTTCTCCCTTATTCCCTCCCCCTTCCTCTCTGAGAGGAAACATTTGGCCAGCATGTGTGTACTGGTTGTGGGTCACTGGCAGGCCAAGGCATCTCTGAGCTAGGTGCCTAGCTGTCTCGGAAAGCTGTACCATTTCACACCTCGGTAGAGATAAGGCAAGCTTTCTCAGGAATTGAGAGCGATTCCACCCTAATAAAACCTAACTCAGCGTAGGTGACAGAATCAGATAACCTCTGTTAAAACCCTGTTTTCCCTTATGTCTTATATCTTGGACTATGAGAGACTTACATAAAAGCTGGACATATCATCAGATGGACGATGAGCAGGGGAACAGTTTGATGGGTCACTCGCCTTGTCTCGGACGCACAGGAAAGCAGAAAAATAGATCTTGCGAACCGTTTAGCATACACTTTCATAATTCAGATCTAATCAATCCTCAGACTTGTCTGCATAATAATCTACCCACGGGTGGGATGTCACTTGTGCATAGGAAAAGTTATAGGCCAAATATGAGTTATGGGAGATTTTTGCTCTAGTTGAGGCATCCACCCATCTCTCCATGCCCTAAGCGGAGATTGGTCCTTGACTGCAGAGCCACCCCCTGCTGGGGACTACAAAACCGGCTGTCAGGCCTAAGATTAGTTAAGTTGAAGACGTCTCCCATTTTAACATCAATACCACCTTGGGAGACCCGTGCCCCTTCTGCTCAGAAACTTGATCTGCTTACATCCAAGGCTCAATGGCAAGTACCATAACCCTTTAACCTCTCTCTGTTATCTCTTTGCTGTGCTGTTATGCTCTGTATATCTATATATATATATCTTAGGTACATCTTTTTTCTGTAAATATTTTTATTGCACCCGTTTGACCTTTTAGTAATAAATTTTTCTTTCTGAAAGTGTTGAACTGTTTCTATAGCTCTGTATCGCAATTTAGGAATCCCTGCCTCTAAAGAGAACGCTACTGTTTGTTTAACCCTCTGTATAACAGGCCTGTGTTATGACTGTGTTATGCAGTCGATTATTTCAATTATAGCTGATATCGCCGAGTTTCCTCTTTGTCTGTACAAAAAGGAGGGGGTGGCAGTGTGAAGGGTTAATTGCATAAGTAACCTGACCCAGTAACAATCGCCCAGGCTGCCGGTACATCGATTGTGGTCCGTTAGCTGGAAAATCGTTGCGCAGGGTGCAGCTGGGTGTGGCATTGCTACGCACGTCACATCGCGGTTTTAAATCGGCTAGTCTTCAGTCACGAGTTTGTTGAGAAGGTCATGGGTCTGACGCCGCGAATGTGACAACATGCACCCTCCCAAAGAAAATAAAAACTCTCTAGCAATACACATCAAACTGAGCATGTGCCTCTCAGAGCTCTGTACTATCAGCAGACAAATTGAGGACAGTAGGAGAAGGGGAGGATCAGAGAGGACAGGATCAAACAGCCTTTTTACACAAGGCTGAGAATTAACCCCTTATGGTCCACAGTGAGTATAACAAGCATACTTTACAGCATATACAGACTGATTTTACTGTTGTGGGTTTAGTGACACTTAAATGTACACATAGCAGAATTTCTTAAATATCCGTGTGAAACTAAGGCTTAATCCAGTATTCAAATTTATTACTGTACTGGTTTGTGTTTTGTGCAGGTGGAGTGACGAAGTCCTGCTACTCCAAGTCATTCTGTGACTGGGCACTGCGAGGTGGCTCCAAAGCCTCTGGCGTCAACATCCAATGCTGCTTCTTCAACAACTGTAATAGTGGCAGCCAGGGATCCAGTAACCAAATCAGTGGCAGTTATGTGCGTCTTCTAGCGGCTCTTATGTTAGGTTTCTGCCTCTTGGTCATCAGCTGATAGATTGATGTTCCTCATCTCCAGTCCTTGCCTACTCACAATGAGCACACCGGAAATGTTGATTTGTAGGTACAGATGGAGTGAACTTGTTTACACTCAAGAAGTGCCGCTATGGAAAGCAGGTGTCGGTTTCTGTGCTTTAGATTAGGCGCACTAAACGACATCAAAGGACCTCAGCTGGTGTTTAGCTAAATTCTGGACTACAAGATGCTTAACCAACCTCTGAACTGAATGTCTTTACAATTGGTTAAAGAAATTGTCCCCATTTGAAAAATGTTCTTCATTTGCTGTCCACTCAAGTAGAGATACATGGGTGTCTATATAGTAACCAGAACTATGTTTTTCATTAGGAAGATTGAAGATGTGCAAAGATCTGTTAACAATAGTAGTCAATCAGAATTTTGGATATTGATATCAGGTCAGAGAGATGGAAATTCTGAATTTTGCTATGCCTATAGTTATTAGGTATAGTTGTAAAAGAGCACTGTGTACAGCATTTGTGAAGCTTTTGGCCAGCTTCTGTCTGTTGCTTTATTCCACTGCTATCAGCATAAATCACTTCTGACAAGTTTTCCTGACACCAAGAGAAACATGGTGACAGGGGAGGGACCACCAGCAGATAGACAGCCTCAGCTCAGTTCCTGTAAGCTGTATGGAGGGGGGTGTGTCCCTTCCATCTAATCAGCACTCAGAACTCTTCTCACTGAGCTCTGCAGGCTGTAACTTCAGGTCTCCACCCCCTCTTTTTCTCAGACGAGTTTTATAAATTCAGCACTTTCAATGGATGTAGAGAAGAGAAGACTGCAGATAGACAGGTACAACTTACATAGGAGGATTTGTTTCATCTCTGTGTAACAGCTGAGGCCAAAGATATAAAACTTTTCCCTTTCACAAATAAGTGACAAAATAATAAAACATACAAATGAAAATGAAAAAAATAGTCCAAAATATCAAAATATCCAAAATACAAAATACAAAAATAATCCAAAATAATATCCAAAAATTCAAAAATAATCCCCACAGGTGTAAATAATTTTCTTTCTTCTTTCAAAAGCTCCTTCTCAATACCCGCAAATCCTGATGACAGTACACCTCAAAAAAAAAAAAACTCAACATAGTGTCATACCTTTTAAATAATAAATCACATGTGCCACTCACTGTGCAGCATGCAAATTCTATATATGTGTATACTCTATACACGAGTATCAATACACATGCATATATTATAGTGAATGAATATATGTGAAACACTCTCACATAGAATAGTGTCCTAAGCCCAAAGTGTAAAACAACTCCAAAAAATCACTGCAAGTGTGTATCACCACACCCTGTATACATCAGTGATCAACACATATACTGATGGGTAATTACCCTATATAAGAAATATCAAGGCATAACACCACTCAGGGTTAGATTTCTCCTCATCACGATTTCATCCAATATTAGGGTTTTTCTTCCATTATCCTCAAGTAAATCCACAATCCCAGATACTGTATAAAATATCCTCCTTTATTTGGTAACTCACATACACATTTCAGTGAAAACAGCTCCTCCTCACAGGGAATCCAAGTGTAGACAGAATCAGGGAAACATTGACCACATGTTCCCACTTCCAAGATGGCCACGATCGCACTTCCGGTCAGCGTCGATACGTCTGACGTCACGTGTTACTGACGAATTTCGTCACTTCCTATGACTTTTTCAGAAAAAGGTATGACACTATGTTGAGTTTTTTTTTTTTTTTGAGGTGTACTGTCATCAGGATTTGCGGGTATTGAGAAGGAGCTTTTGAAAGAACAAAGAAAATTATTTACACCTGTGGGGATTATTTTTGAATTTTTGCATATTATTTTGGATTATTTTTGTATTTTGTATTTTGGATATTTTGATATTTTGGACTATTTTTTTCATTTTTATTTGTATGTTTTATTATTTTGTCACTTATTTGTGAAAGGGAAAAGTTTTATATCTTTGTTCAATTAACCTTCAAGGGTGGAGGTGATAACTTTTCTGGGATATTATAAGGTGATTTGTTGCTGTGCATAAATTTAAACAGCTGAGGCCAGTTACTTCACTGCGTATATGTAAGGGTTTACATCCACTTTAAACACAGATCTTAATAGAAGAGCTGTCACTTTAAACAAGCCACTAACAGGCTTCAGCAGGCTTTCAACAAGATTTAAATAGTGACTGGTTTTATTTATTTCCAATTTTAATGTAACCACTTGCCCTCCTGAGGATTTCCCCCCTTCCTGACCAGGCCATTTTTTGCAGTATGGAGCTGCGTTACTTTGACAATTGCGTGGTCATGCACCGCTGCACCCAAATGAAATGTGTCCTTTTTTCCCACAAATAGAGCTTTCTTTCAGTGGTATTTTTAATTTTTTGCGCTATAAACAAAAAAACCTGACAATTCTGGAAAAAAAAACAATATCTTTGACTTTTTGCTATAAAACACAGCCAGTAAAAAATTTAAAAAAATCAAATTTTGTCATAAATTTAGGCCAAAATGTATTCTGCTAAATGTCTTTGCTAAAAAAAAATCCCAACACATGTAAAATAATTTGTTTACGTGAAAGTTATAGCATTTACAAATGGGGATTTTTATTTTTATCTTTTTTATACTAGTAATGGCAGCGATCAGCAACTTATAGCGGGACTGCGGGGGGCATTCTGACACTAGGGGAGGGAACTGACTAACTGCCACTGACATCCCAATGACAATAGTACAGTGATCAGTGCTAATAAAAAGCACTGACACTGTACTAATGGCACTGCGCAGGAAGGGGATAACAGCTGGGGCGATCAAAGGGTTAACTGTGTGATGTGCTGTGTTTTACTAGGGATATATGCTGCTGTGTATTTCTGTGCTGTGCAGAGAAATACACAGCAGCATGTTATTGCTGGCAGGAGAGAGACCTGTGTTGTTTCTGGCGATCTCCGAATGTAAGCGGGGAATCTCTGTCTGGGACTTGGTGATCGACATCTGTATCCGCCAATGGCGGCGGGGGCAGGGCGGTGCGCGATCCTACCCAGAAGTGCAAATTACGTATATATACGTGATTTTGCACAGCCCTGCCACTCTGTAGCAGTATTTCTGCTATGGGGCGGCAGGGAAGCGGTTAAGATGATTTTCAACATTCTCACTCCTGGCTTGTTTAGATGTGCAGTAGCCCTTTCCACATCCATAGGTGAAAGGGAGGTGATATGTTGCCTCCTAATTCCTGTTTTAATCCTCAAATGCCACAACTGGGGTGGTTGTGTAGCAGCCCCTTTAACTTGAATTGGTCCCTTTCCATTGTAGGGTTGCCTGCTAAACACAACCAGGGCTTTAATTTTTGATATGGCTGTGAAGCAAAGCATTGCAATCTTGGCATGTGTACAGCAGTAAGTAGCTGCGTGTCCTAGTTCAGATGGGTGAGGTGGGGGGGTGTTGTAAAACGATGGCTCAAGTGCTTGCTTTTACTGCCCCCTGGCCACACATTTGAAGAAGCCCTAATGCCCAAACTGGAGGTAAAGGCTTGAATAAAGCTTGCCGAAACCTCTGCAAATTATTTGCAAAAGCTTTCTGTACACTTTGCTCTGATACAAGCTGAAGCCTGTGTGAACATGTCCATTCCTGCTACAGGCGCAGCAATACAGTATGTAGAAACATAACTTTGGCCTCATATGAAAGTGTCTGTCTGAATGGAAAGTGCTTGCATTCTCTATGACAACCAACCAGATTCCTGCTGCTATTTAGTAGATGAAATGAAAACTGTGACTAATAGGAACACAGTAATCTGCTTTTCATACACATTCACAAAGAAGGACAGTACTGTTGTATGGAACGCGTAGTCTGAAATATTGTTTAACCTGAAAGGTGAGATGTTGTTATGTGCATGTGATATGTGAAATATATATTTCTGTAACAATAAAATTTGAATTGAAATGACTGATTTGTACAAGTGCACCGAGCCTTTCCTGTATACAGGCCTCTGGTGACATACTGACAACCAGGGTCTGCTTGAAATAAGCATGGAGGATTAACAGTCACCCCTGATGAACGTCTGAAGAGATTAGCCTGGAATCAACAGGATGAAAATATTTGATTGATTGGTTGGGGCTATAGCCTGCTGCTAATCATTGCCCACCTTTGGCTTGGCCTGACAGTAGCATGCTCTCCTTATAGAGGCACATTCAAGGTAAACATATAAAAAAGCATTTAAAAGAGAAGTATGGATTTTCTTTTTGTAGCTTTATCCTATTCCCTGTGAGCTGCTAATTCATTAAAATATTTCCATCCCTCTGAGAAGTGCACCCTTTCTGGTAAAATCAAGGTAAGTACCTGTGGGAGGGGCTTCAGTCTTCTCAGGATTCTTGTGAGGAATGGACTTGCCAGTAATGGTGGGACTCACCTGCCTTGTGGGCTGCAGTACCAGGGCTGGCCAGCGGGTGCTCCCGGCAATCAGGGACTCAACCCTGCAGCCAGCCAAACATCTGAAACTGATCATGCAGGTGTATTTAAGGGATGGCCAGACCTGCAGTCTCTGCCTTGGTGTGTGTTTTTCCTGGGCCCTGTATCTTGTTCCTGCATTCCTGTTCCTGTTCCTGTCTGATTCGTTGCTGACCCTGCCTGATTCCGGACCTCTGCTGACTTCTCCTGTTTCATCCCTGGCTTGTGACCCCGACCATTCTCTGCCTGACCCCCTGTTCCTACCTGCCCGATTGTTATTGACCCGGCCTGCCTGACGACGCTTGCATTGTATATATTGTTATCTGTGGGTGGTTTGGTTTGGTTCGTTTGCACTGTGTTATGTTTTAGTATTGCACTGCATTTATGTTTGTATTGTTAGTCTTTAATAAATTGTCTTATTGTTTATAACATATCTGAAGCCTGCGTTTCCCTGCGTCAGTCACATACCTCTGGTCACACCCCGGAGCCCTGACAATTCTTATGCCGACAATCTTGTCTGGATCCACCTTCTTTTCTTCTCCTGTGCTTGATTGATGTTGGCTCTGGGCTGTCTGCTCTCCCCCCTCCTCTCACACAACACACAGTTCAGCTCAATTCTCTTAATGACACCATCTATCTGCACACTGTGTAGCTGCCTGCTATGCTGCACTTCTGACATGTAAAGTTCTCAGATAAAAATGGCTGTGTGCTGTGAAAACCCATACTTCTCTTTTAAAGCTGAACACCAACCTTACCTTCCACTGTTATACATGCTCCTTTTCTGTACTAATACTACTGTAGTGAAATTGCTTACTCTGATTTCTCTGCACACTGTACGCTTTTCACAGTGGGCATTAGAAGCTGCAGCAAGTCAGACAGAGCCTGGCATGTTACCTGGCTGGATGACATCAACCATCATCTAGCGCTTTCCCCCCTAGCTTTACTGTCCCTGGCTCACCCATTTCATTAATTGGAAGACTACTATGTCTCACATAGTAGGCAATAAAGAGTGTGCCTGCTCACAATTTTGTATTTTTTTTTACTTTAGGTCCACTGGCAGGGATGCTTACATTGGTTAGCTTTTATTCATATAATTTAAAGCATGATCCAAAAAGGAGAAACAATGTTTCTGTAACTGCTTAAAAAGTATTAGCTGGAGGTGGGCTTTAACTTAGTCACACGGCCAAATCTAGGGAGGTGCTGGGGTGGGCTATGCCCCCCCAGATTTAAGTTGTGCCCCCCTCAAAGCCATATGTGTGGGGAGGAGGAGCTCTGCTGCCTGTGCCCAGACTGTGAAGGGAAAAGGAGGTCTGCTGAGTGCCCTGCCAGCAGTGACCCCTGTCCTCTGCCCTGCCAAAAGTGACCCCTGTCCTCTGCCCTGCCAGCAGTGACCCCTGTCCTCTGCCCTGCCAAAAGTGACCCCTGTCCTCTGCCCTGCCAGCAGTGACCCCTGTCCTCTGCCCTGCCACCTTTGACCCTTGTCCTCTGCCATACCAACAGTGACCCCTGTCCTCTGCCCTACCAGCAGTGACACCTGTCCTCTGCCCTGCCACCAATGACCCCTCTCCTCTGCCCTATCAGCAGTGACCCCTGTCCTCTGCCCTGCCACCAATGACCCCTGTTCTCTGCCCTACCAGCAGTGACCCCTGTCCTCTGCCCTACCAGCAATGACCCCTGTCCTCTGCCCTGCCAGCACTGACCCCTGTCTTCTGCCCTACTAGCAGTGACCCCTATCCTTTGTCCTGCCAAAAGTGAACCCTGTCCTATGCCCTGCCAAAAGTGACCCCTATCCTTTGCCCTGCCACTAAGTGAACCCTGCCCTTTGCCCTACCTGCAGTGACCCCTGTCCTCTGCCCTGCCAGCAGTGACCCTGTCCTCTGCCCTACCAGTTGTGACCCCTGTCCTCAGCTCTGTTGTCCCCTATCCTCAGCTCTGCCGACTCCTGTCCTCAGCTCTGCTGTCCCCTACCCTCAGCTCTGCTGACCCCTGTGTTCCGCCCTGCTGACCTATGTACATTGCCCTGCTGACCTCCCATTCTCTGCCCAACTGACATTTTTTATTGCACTCCCACATCAGACAGGATAGATCCAGCCCTGGTTAGTCACTTATGTATAGTCCATCTAAATCTACTAGTCCATGTAATACTACTCTCTCTCTATATTGACAATACTGTTTTTCAAGGGTGGCTACATTGCTCTCTTGATAGAAACAGTGGAGGTGTGAATGTAGCCACTCTAAGACAAGAAGTGTGTTACTAGCCAGATTACCAGGTTAAAGTAAATGGAAAAAAGCATAAAAAAGAAAACTAATGCACATCTAAGGATTGATAATCTGCAATAAATTATATATTTACTGTATTTTTGAGATTAGATACACTTTAATTGCCTGCTTGGGTCAATGTCACTACTTTTGGCTTAGACTTTATGAATCAGCCCCACAGAGACATTGTTGAACCTTATTTTGTTTACTGTTTATATAAGAAACCCTATTGGGTACAGAAGTGTGGCTCACCTCCAATTGCCATAGTATGATCTACCTAAGCCTCTGAATTACAAATTCATCAGATGTTTCTCCAAGTTTATAGTGGTTGAGAGATTTAAGACAAGCAACTTCCTCCTCCTGCTTCTTCAACCTCCATGGAGTCAGTGAGTCACATCTGTAGTTGGTGTACTGTGAGAAGGTTGTGAGTCATTCCAGATGTAGTGTAAGTGTAAGCACATGTGCATACTTCCAACTAAGCTCTCCCACCAGATCCTAGGCTAAGGACAGGCTGAGAACAACCCAGGGCAGTGTTATGAAACGATGAGGATGATGAGTTTGTCATTATATTAAACACAGCCATTGTCATGTTGTCTTTTGTAGCAGGGAGTGTGCAAAAAAACCCTACATATTCTGAGTGTGCACTACAGGAGACCTGTACTGAGGGAAATATGGGAGATACCACTGCTGACCTCCTTCTAAAATGCCAGTTGCCTGGCTGTATCTTGCCTTAATAGTTTCTGCATCAGTGACCCAGAACAATCACACAGATTAAAAAGTCAGTCACATTAGGACATTTTATCTGAATACTTGATCCAGATCAGTGACTCCAGGAGTACTGAGGTCTTGACAGGCAGCGATCTGGCATTTTCAGAAATTAAGGTCCGTAGTGGGCACCTGAATATTCTCCCATTATAAGTTACTCTGATTATATTGGAAAGATGATGAGCAGTGTGTATAGAGCCTGATGCCGCCCAACGTATTAATTTTTGCCACCCCCCTCTGCATCACTTAAGAGGCTTAACCAGGCAGGGGGGGTCATTATTGCTGAATAGAGAAAAATAAACAGAGGGCACACCGGCCTAGTGCATTACCTTAAAAATGTTTTTTGAATGTAAATAATAAGCATTATACTCACAAATGATCAATAGTGGCTCTGAGGAAGAGGCTAGTCCTCGAAACGCATCGGAATTTTGGATGTCCAGAGTTCTCACTACAGATAGACACGCAGTGTGAATTGGACAGAGCTGTTCCTTTATGGTGTGCCTTTTATTTATTGATCATTTGTGAGTTTGTTTTTCTCTATTCAGTACTTTGGACTCCCCCGGTCCTTTGAGGGCAGTAAGGCGTGTATATCCCAAGAATTTCCATATGTGGTCTTAATGACATTGAGTCCATCCCCAAGCACAGGAGTAACTGGGTTTTCCACTTCTACACTGTCATTATTGCTGAGCCTATGGTGTTACCAGTATGGATACTCCGGCCTTAGTGCCATCCCCATCCTTCCTCTGTGAGGGTAACCTGTGTGTACAACAGTAGCAAGCAACCAGATTACACTTATCATTAGTTAGAGGAAGTCATCTAACAAAAGATAAATGCGTTCTGTTTTCTGCTGGTTGTTGTACTTTGAACACTGGTCTTTACTTAATTAAAACCCAACATTAGCCTTGTTTTAATTTTAGATACTCATGGAAAAAGTACATTTTTCCTATTTATTATTGCTTTATTTCCTAGAAACATAATCCAAAAAGCGTAAAGCATAAATTTACAAAAAATCTTTCCTAACGATTACAAAATGTATACTGATTGTAATCCCAAAAGATCCTAATTGCTAAGTCCATGTGGGCCACCAAAGGGAGTAAGAGTATGGCTGGGTACCACTGCATCTGTGGCATGTTTTGTCATCTGATAGTGACCTTCTCAAAAGTGCTGACCCACAAATGGTGAACAGAGTGACTCATGTAGAAAGGCACCTTCTGATGATGTCACAACATGTACGTAGGAAACTAATCAAACCTAAGTCATCTTGTGCACACCTAGAGACATTATTATCACTAAGAAAATGTAATGTACTGTATTCTGAACTGAACACAAAGCTAGGTCCTAGCAACATGTTAATTTTGATAATTTTTCAAGGAAGATCTTTGACAGTATACTCACAATTGCCCAGGGACATCTCTGTACAAATGAGATGGGAGACAATTTTTGATGAAATATCCTTTGTAGGGCTTTTTTTTCAGATTGTGGCTATTTACAGTTTTCATTTTTTAAACAAGGTGGTCTTTGGGGGCTAAAATCAGTATATTTTGTAACCATGGCCCCTCCTCTATCTTGGGTGCCCCCACAGCAAGCATCCTGCTATGGGGGCACCTGCTGCTTGAGCGCCCTTCTCTCTCCTCATTGGCTATCTGGCTTTGATTGACAGCAGCGGGAGCCAATGGCTCCTGCCTGCTGTCTCAGCCAACGAGGAGTCGGAGACCTGGGACAGCCGAGGCTGTCATTCACATCGCTGGATTGCGATGGGACTCAGGTAAGTATTGAGGAAGCTGGGGGCACTGCTGTACACAGAAGGTTTTTTACCTTCATGCATAGGTAAAAAACCTTCAGACTTTCCAACTCTTTAACTGTTAATTGGTTGCTCAGGTATTGACATCCATCCAGTGGCTCTGCTGGCAATCAGATATCCCTCCCCTTTGCCCCAACAACTCTAATCTGCAAGAGAAAAGGTAAGTTGTTCTGTTTCAAATCCCGCTTTATGCATTGACATACTGCCACTAGATGTCAACAACCTACAGAAAACGTGGGGCAGAATATCAGTAGTACAAGTATTACAAAATGTAAGGCTTTTTATTAGTTTGGAGTAGCAGGGGGAGTGGGAATTGAAAGCTAGCCATGATCTATATAAGAATGTATATAGATCAGAATAAGAATTTAAGACTGGATAATGTGGCAACAAGCCCAAAACATATGAATCAATAAATGAAAGTGAGCGCTTTCTAAAGACGAGCAGCTAGAACACATAGGACAACCAAAAAATCCTCACATAGAACTGAATAAAAAAGTGCAGCGCTAGAAAATAAATAGATAAAATAAATGAATAGTCAATATACTTGATAGGTACTCCAAAGTCAATACAAAGTCCCAAAAAGGAATGGACGGCTTCAGACGTCCATACACACAGATCAATGATGTATATACTGTGGTAAAGATGCAGTTGAAGATGGGTAGATGTGATCCCCGGATCAATGAAGATCCCCAGGTCTAAGAAGCATACGTTCCCAAGATAATAAGGAAGCAGTCACAGCTACACCAAAGGAAACCACCACTCCTTCACTTTACATCCACGATATCTAAGAGGAGAAAAAACGACAATATAGTCAAGGCACATCATAAAAGAACAGCTGGATCAACACCGCGCTGAGTAACAGTCCGCAATAGGGAGTTTAGACATCCAAAAGACTGACGCATTTCGAGGACTTGCCTCTTCCTCAGAGCCAACAGTTGGCTCTGAGGAAGAGGCAAGTCCTCGAAATGCGTCAGTCTTTTGGATGTCTAAACTCCCTATTGCGGACTGTTACTCAGCGCGGTGTTGATCCAGCTGTTCTTTTATGATGTGCCTTGACTATATTGTCGTTTTTTCTCCTCTTAGATATCGTGGATGTAAAGTGAAGGAGTGGTGGTTTCCTTTGGTGTAGCTGTGACTGCTTCCTTATTATCTTGGGAACGTATGCTTCTTAGACCTGGGGATCTTCATTGATCCGGGGATCACATCTACCCATCTTCAACTGCATCTTTACCACAGTATATACATCATTGATCTGTGTGTATGGACGTCTGAAGCCGTCCATTCCTTTTTGGGACTTTGTATTGACTTTGGAGTACCTATCAAGTATATTGACTATTCATTTATTTTATCTATTTATTTTCTAGCGCTGCACTTTTTTATTCAAGCCCAAAACATACATTAGATTGCATCCATGAACCCAATTCCAGTCTTCTCATAGAGTTCAAACCTGCTGTGCCTTTTGATCATCCCTGTCATCTGGCGGACTATATTCAGCACTGTGGCATGGTTACCCTGCAACTGCACACCTGACTTCAACAGTAGCACTTCTATTAAGATCTGAGTATTCTGTCTGTGCCTGATCAAAGGTTTCTGTATCCTGTCTGTGCTGGTTGCATTTATTAACTTATCGCCTGTTTACAGCTTGCCTTATACTTGAAATCTGTCTCTCAGTTCATCCTTGGAATCTGCTGCCTCTGGATTCTTCTGGTTATAACATGAACTGTTTCTGGTTTATTCTTTCTGTCTGCAGCCTGCCCTTGCTGTCTGCTTGTTATTTAATTATGTTTGTCTGCTGCCAGCCCCGATATGCACTCACCAGATAGGAGGGCCCTGCTCCTTACTGGGTTGGATCTCCCATTGCCTTCAGAACTGCCTTAATTCTTCATGGCTTAGATTCAACAAGGTGTTGGAAACATTCCTCAGAGATTTTGGTCCATATTGATGAGTTACTGTTGCCTTTCTATGATTTAGAACCAGTCTGCCTCTGATGTCTCACATGGCATTTTTGTCCGGAATTATTAATTGGGGTTCTATATGGAGACCATTGAACCATATTGATACACTGCTCAAAAAAATTAAAGGAACATTTTGAAAACTCATCGGATCTCAACGGGGAAAAATATCATGCTGGATATCTATACTGATATGAACTGGGTAATGTGTTAGGAATGTAAGGATGCCCCATCGTTTGATGGAAATGAAAATTGTCATCCTACAGAGGACTGAATTCAAAGACACCCCAAAAATCAAAGTGAAAACATTATGCAGCAGGCTAGTCCATTTTGCTGAAATTAAATTGCAGCAACTCAAAATGGTACTCAGTAGTTTGTATGGCCCCCATGACAACGTCGGGGCATGCTCCTAATGAGATGACAGATGGTTTCCTATTGGATTTAGGTCAGGTGAGCATGAAGCCATTCAATGGTATCACTTCCTTCATCCTCCAGGAACTGCCTGCATACTCTCCCACAGAGAGAGGCCAGGCATTGTTGTGCACCAGGAGGAGCCCAGGACCCACTGCACCAGCGTAGGGTCTGACAATGGGTCCAAGGATTTCATCCCGATACCTAATGGCAGTCAGGGTGCCATTGTCTAGCCTATAGAGGTCTGTGCGTCCCTCCATGGATATGCCTCCCCAGACCATTACTGACCCATCACCAAAATGGTCATGCTTAACGATGTTACAGGCAGCATAATGTTCTCCATGGCTTCTCCAGACCCGTTCATGTCTGTCACATGTGCTCAGGGTGAACCTGCTCTCATCTGTGAAAAGCACAGGGCACCAGTGGCAGACCTGCCAATTCTGGTGTTCAATGGCAAATGCCAATCAAGCGCTATGGTGCCAGGCAGTGATCACAGGGCCCACTAGAGGACATTGGGCCCTCAGGCCACTCTCATGAAGTCTGTTTTTGATTGTTTGGTCAGAGTCATTCACACCAGTGGCCTGCTGGAGGTCATTATGTAGGGCTCTGGCAGTGTTCATTCTGTTCCTCCTTGCACAAAGGAGCAGGTACTGGTCCTGCTGATGGGTTAAGGACCTTCTACTGCCCTGTCCAGCACTCCTAGAGTAACTGCCTGTCTTGTGGATTCTCCTCCATGCTCTTGAGACTGTGCTGGGAGACACAGCAAACCTTCTGGCAATGGCACATATTGATGTGCCATCCTGGAGGAGTTGGATGTGCAACCTCTGTAGGGTCCAGGTATTGCCTCATGCTACCAGTAGTGACACTGACCCAAGCCAAATGCGAAACTAGTGAAAAACAGTCAGAAAAGATAAAGTAGAAAAACAAATGTCAGTGGCCTACACCTGTAAAACCATTCCTGTTTTGGGGGTCACCTCATTGTTGCCCACCTAGTGTACCTGTTGTTAATTTCATTAACACCAAAGCAGCTGAAACTGATTAACAACCCCCTCTGCTACTTAACTGACCAGATCAATATCCCAGGAGTTTAATTAACTTGAAGCTATACTCTGATTAAAAAGTGTTCCTTTAATTTGTTTGAGCAGTGTATACTGTAGTAGAACACTAATGCCCTGGTTGTTGCAGACACACTCATTCCTCATTTGTTGAATCATTTTGGGACCTTTATTCTCTGTATCCAGTTGTTGGCTACAACAGTTCAAAGAATGAACAACACAGTGGATCCTGAAGAAACTCTTTCTAAGAGTAACGCACTGATCCACCAGTCCTTTTCATGATTGTTCAGATGTTTATCCCTCATACCAGATCGAAGCTGATGATAAATGCTTTTTATTTTTTTTATTGTAATATGAAAATAAAAATATCATTTTATGGATGATCTTTTTTTGAATTTCTGTTTTGGTACATTAAAATCCCCCTTTCCCTTTGCCCCTTGGAAGTACATGGGGAATTTTCTATTTTTCATAAACCTATTTCACATTATTCAAAACAAAGAAAAAATATTCTGGCAAGAGTTTTGCTGTAGGTCTGCTTGGTCTTTCCTGTGTTCATAAATTTGCCAGGTTTCTAGGCTTTCATTTTTCACTTTGGTTTTAAAGTTTCTTCTTTTATGAGAGCTATGTGAGCTCTTTACTTTAACTACATGCCGCCCAGCCACTGTAGATATACGGCGGCAGGGCGGCACTCGCAGGCAAAACCACGTTTTAAAACGTGTGTTTTGTAAACAAATAGGGGGCGCGCGCGAGGCGCGCCGCCGCCCTATCTGTCCCGCCGATCACCGTCGCAGATGTCAGTTGCCGGGTCACAGCCGCTCCTTAGCGGTTGTTTCCCGATGATTGGCGGTAAACAGTGACAGACAGCACAGCTGCAGTAGCTGTGCTGTCTGTCACTTCCCTGTCAGCTCGAGGATGAGCTGATCGAGAAAGAACAGTTTCTCTTTCTCGATCAGCCTTGTCCCGTCCAGCACACCCCCCGCCCCCTAGTAAAACACTCCCCTCACTCCTATAAACCATTGCCATTAGTACAGTGTCAGTGTTTTTTTTTTTGCACTGATCACTGTATTAGTGTTTTTGGGGATTTCAGTGACCCCAAGTCAGTACCCCCCAATGTCAGAATGTCCGCCACAGTCCCGCAGTCCCGCCATAAGTCCTTGATCGCTGCCATAATTCGCTGATCGCCGCCATTATTAGTATAAAAAAACCCCTAAAAATCCCAGTATCTTTCCCGCCATTTGTAAACGCTATAACTTTCACGTAAACCAATTAATTTACACGTATTGGGTTTTTTTTTTAGCAAAGACATGTCGCAGAATGCATTTTGGCAGAAATTTATGACCAAATTTGATTTTTGCATTTTTTTTACTGCAAAAAAATTTTTATAGCGCAAAAAATAAAAACCGCACAGGAGATCAAATACCACCGAAAGAAAGCTCAATTTGTGGGGAAAAAAAGGGATGTAAATTTCATTTATGTACCGTATTGCACGACCGCACAATTGTCCGTTAAACTAGCGCAGCGCTGTATAGCAGAAAAATGGCGTAAATTGCACTATTTTTACCATAGTTTGTAGACGCTATAACTTCCACACAAAGCAATCAATATACACTTACTGGGATTTTTTTTTACCAAAAACATGTAGCAGAATACATTTTGGCCTAAATTTATAACCAATTTTGAGTTTACTATATATTTTTTATAGCTGAAAGTAAAAAATATTGTTTTTCTTCAAAAATTTTGGCCTTTTTTTGTTTATAGCGTGAAAAATAAAAAGCGCACAGGTGATCAAATTACACCGAAAGAAAGCTCTATTTGTGTGAAAAAAGGACGTAAATTTCGTTTGGGTGCAGCATTGCATGACCGCGCAATTATCAGTTGAATTAGTGCAGCGCCGAGTAGCAAAAAGAGGCCTGGTCATTAAGGGGGGTAAATCCTCTGGAGCTCAAGTGGTTAATGCATGGAGAGGACATAACAAATAATTACCAACCATTCCTGATTTTAAGGCATAGACCCATTTTTTTAATTGTTGTCCCTAGAAATTCTCCCTTATTGAACATACAGAGTTAGACAAAATATGGAAACAATACATGATTTGCAGGGGTGAAAGGGACGACATGTTTCGCATTGAAAGCAGAAGTGATGTAACATTCTTTTATTTCCGCTGTGTGATGAGAGAGCTAACAGGTGGGAAGCTTCACTTGTCCAGCCCCTGTATGTACCATGTGCAGTCTGCAAAGAAGGAGATCTGAGCACTCCTGCCCACTTAGGCTTTTCGTAGCATAATGCTGTGTCCCAACCTTGTAAGTGTGCCCTGATAACCACCAGGGATGAGGTCATGTCATATCTGCAGCGTGGGATTGCCAGGTTATAGTGCAGGGCTCCTGCTGTGTTAACGAAGTCCATCTCTCATTATCACACTTTTCCACACCATAAGAGGGTACCATAACTATACATTTAAATAACCAGCTCTCACACATCCAAAAAACCAACAAAACCTCACACCCAGTTACAGTCAGCTTCATTGCAGTCTATATACAAATTACTATTTAGTTCTTTCAAAGAAGAAAGTGCTTGGAAATACTTTTCCTGTTTATAAAAAGAACAGTTTATACTAGACCTCAATGAGTAATATCTATATTATTATGTTGATCTCTAATAGATGAAGTCTAAAGAATAATATTGCGTAGATGAAATCATAGGGTTGTAACTGTGTATTTATGCTTTTCCGTGTTTTTGCAGCTTGAGGCAGTTGTTGCCAGATTCCTCACCAGAACAAAGTTGTGTTTTCCTATTCAGAGCATAGCTGGCATTTGGGAACCTGGTAAGTGCAAGAGATAACCTGGAACAGCTACTTTCCAAACTAGAAATACATGAATGAACAAAGGCTCTACAGTCTGCTTCACAGCTACATACCTCAGTTGGTGCAGTTAGGTAACCTGTAGCTCTCCAGCTGTTGTAGAACTATCCAGATAGCAAGTGCTCTGTAAATTGGAGATCCATAACTTTTGTTAGATATATCTAGCCTCTCAACCAGTAAGCCACGTTAGCAGCCAAATATTGTAGAGGGTTTGGTGAAGAACAAAGCTAATTATTATACAGAAAACATATAGATTTATTCTTTCATCTGTTTGCTGATAAAAGTTGAGCGGTTCCTATGATTTATTTATATTGGAATTTTTCCTTGTTAAACACATGAAGTAATACAATGTACTGTATATAAACATAAGAGCAATATAATGCCACTAAACACCAAAAAGAAAACTGAAGAGAGACAACCACATTTAAATATAGAAAACAAAATTCATAAATACAATACAAACTCATAACAACGCTTTGTTACCCACCCTACCCAGTAATTGAAATGGACAATTGTTTAGTTAACTCTTGGCAGATACTCGGGTTGATTTACTAAAGGTAAATAAGCTGTTTACTTTGCAAGGGAAGTTGCTCTTTGCAAATGTATTATCCAGAGCTTAGTGAATGTGATGCAATTTTACTTTCCAAAACACCACTACTCATAAATAAACCCCAAATATACTGTCAGTGGCTCCACTACACGTAAATAAACCCCAAATATACTCTGACCACCAACATTCCGCAGGGCCTGCCCACTGACAGTCCTATCGAATCTGCCAACTGGCCGCCCCACCGAATCTGACTACTGGCCATCCCACTGAGTCTTTCAGTGCACCCATTTTTATTTTAACACTTCTACAGCTTAGTATATCCTCCATCCCATGTCCTCCCCCTCCTCTACTCCATCCCCTCCTTCTCCAGTCCCATCTCCTCCATCCCATGTCCTCCTTCTCCATCCCATATCCTCCTCTTCCAGTGTCATCTCCTCCATCCCATGTCCTCCTCCTTCTCCATTCCATGTCTTTCTCCTCCTCCAGTTTCATCTCTCCCATCCCATGTCCTCCTCCTCCTCCATCCCATGTCCTCTTCTTCCTCTCATCCCATTTACTCCATCCCATGTCCTTCTCCTCCTGCAGTCCCATCTCATTTATTCCACATCCTCCTCCTCTTGCAGTCACATCTCCTCCATCCCATGTCCTCCTCCAGTCCCATCTCTCCAATACCATGTCCTCCTCCAGTCCCATCTCCTTCATTCCACATCCTCTTCCTCCTGCAGTCCCATCTCCTCCATCCCATGTCCTTCTCCAGTCCCATCTCAGCTGCCCACAGAACTCCTCTCACAGCATAGTGTATTGCAAGCTGGTGGCTGGACTGTGGGCGGGGTTAGGCGGACTCAGAAAGGAGGCAGATTCTTGGATTGGACCAGCAGCGGAGTGAGGGAGGGGCTAGGAGGACAGCGGAGACAGGATGACAGGAAAGCAGACAGAGTGGATACAGCCTGACTCCTGTGCAAGATACTTTCCCCACTCTCACTTTATCAATACGTCAGGCTGCCAGTGGATGTGGAGAGCAGTAGCTAGAGCAGTATAGCCACACTAGTCCACACAGCCGGTCATGGTGTCTGGGTAAAAAGATGCTCCTCCTGCACACAGACTCCACCTCCTACTCATCTTCTGGCTCTTGCTTATCCATATACCAGTTGTCCCTGACCCAGTCCATACCTGCCCTCATGGATGCCCAGGCCCTTTCGGGATGCCCGGGCACCCTACATGTGTATGGGCTTTCCCCCCTGATGGCAGTCTGTATCTATCTATCTATCTATCTTGCAGATCCAGACTATCTACAATTATTTTAGTCCCATTTATCCATCCATGGTGTATACTGTACACCAGCAACTGATAACATTTCTTTACCAGATAACTTATATAATGATATACCAACTTTAAAATTATTCTTGTGGTTATCATAGCATCCCCCAATGCTCTGGAATAGCAGGAAACGCATACAATCATTGTGAACATAAGTATGTAAGGGGGACTTGAGATTGGGCAGATTTTGGTGCCAAGGTGCATCAGTCCCACCCTGCTTCTTCTTAAATGGAGCACCCATTTTCCTGCCTTTGTAGCCACCATATTGGACATGTCTCCTGGACAGAGGCCTGCTCACACAGTCCCGACCTGAGGCCTACACCTGTAATAAAGTAATGTCCAAAAACGAATGCATTTTCAGCATTTTACTGCAGCTTCACACCTTCACAATACTTTCTGTGACATACCACATTTCACATATTGGCAGACATTTCAACACAGAACTAGTATGAACATGCATCTTGCAGCAGTCATTTCCGTACAGAGCACAAGTACATATCTTTTAGTCATCTTCCTGATCCTTCATTTCTCTCTTTGGGATCACGAAAGTGTTGGGACCACTTCCCCATCTACAGTATAGAAAATCTTTAAGTATTAGGCTTTCCACTGCCAAGACACATGTGAAGGTCAGGGGGGCAATGTCACTTCATTAGTTTACAGCCACTCTCTTCCAAATGTCCCATTTACAACTTTGCCCAGCTGGGCAGGCTCCCTGATAATTTCAATTACCAGGTTTCACTGCCACTTACAATTTAGAAGACTCTGTCCAGGATCCCAAGGCCATATGCACCATGCTACAGAACCTGCAGAAGGTCAGTGGTAGACAAGGCAGCTACAGCTAGTTCTCACATGATCTGTGCCACTTCTCTTGGGAATTCAGCTCTGCACAGGGCTCTTTAGACCAGCTCAGTACAGTATTACATCTTTGCAGCTCTGTTCCCATACCTCAGTCTAACTGAACTCCACCCACCGCTGGCACTAACTCCACCCATTACATCACTACAGGTGGAGTTTCTCTAAAAAGGGAGCTAACACCTGCTTATAACTCTCCCCTTATCATGCCATAATGGCAACAGAGCCAGTTAGTGGCAGGCATGCTAACTGCCACCAAATATATCTATTTGGACTGTATCTGTTATATCATGAATGACAGGAATTTATTATTATTATACAGGATTTATATAGCACCAACAGTATGCACACTGCTTTACAAAATGACAGGGGACAGTACAGTCACAATACAACTCACAAAAAGAGGGTTAAGATATATGATCATTTGTGTATATGAAGAGTTTATGCACAAAAACTGAAGGCAATATAAATATACTTGCTTCAATTATCCCCTTCAATTATTCAGCAAACGAGGAACAGGCACACGCATTCAATTCATATTAACCCAAATCCAATGGTTGCCATTTTCAGTAGATGTTTTTTCTGCATGTGTATACAACATTCCATATGTCTCATACGAGCTTAGAAGCATAGTGAAGGATTTCCAAGTAATAGAAAAGATGCCAGTTGGTATAGCCCCACTGAAAAAGAAGTCCTCAAGAGAACAGTCTGCGGCTAAAACATCATGTTTATTGACACTGTAGTAAGAAATGACACACAGTTAGAGCACCCTCCACCTGATACTTGTAAAAACAATGACAATGTTGCCATGAAATAAACCACCCGTACCAGGATCCTGGTCAGACCACACAACCACATGCACTCACCATGCACAGAGCAGAGATGTCAAATAGCATAGCATATGGGCAGCACAGTGGCTAAATGGTTAGCACTTCTGCCTGGCAGTACTAGGGTCCTTGGTTTGAATCCCAGCCATGGTACCACCTGCCTGGAGTTTGCATGTTCCCCCTGTGCCTGCGTGGGTTTCCTCCGGGTACTCCAGTTTCCTCCAACACTCCAAAGACATGCTGGTAGGTGAATTGGATCCTGTCTAAATTGGCCCTAGTATGTGTATGTATGAATGTTAGTTAGGGACCTTAGATTGTACACCCCTTGAGGGTTAGGGACTGATGTGAATGTACAATATATTTATGTAAAGCGCTGCGCAAATTGACGGCGCTATATAAGTACCTGAAATAAATAATAAAATAAATAAATAGCATATACCAAAAGGTCATACAGGCATAATCATATATGGTCAAATTTACTGACGTATCATGAAAGGCCTAATAGTGAAAATATCATACCATAGCAAAATCAGCAACAGGTATCATTGAGATCATCAGAGAATCACAGCTGAGGATGTGTCCAGTATGAGCATATATCCAGTTAGCCAGAATGTGTAGATGGGTCACCGGATGGCCCCAATCGAGCCCTTATGATGATGGGCGTAAATTGAAATGCCGTGAGGCTATATTGTGTAGTATAACAGCTCAATCATATATTTCGATAATTCCGCCCAGATTGGACCTTTAGAACAAATGAGAGATAGTCAATATCATGTTGCTTGTAGCAAATAGAAGGAATCAAAGCCTTATGATGATGGACATGAATTAGGGTACCATATGACTATATGTTGTAGTATGACAGCCCAATCTGATTCATTGTTCACAAATTTTTCTGTGCCTGGGGATCCCCATTTTAGCTGTTTTTTTGTAAGGATTTCCAAGTACCTATCACAAAAGCATACTGCTCCTAGTTGAAGCTTCATCCTGACAAAGCTCTGGGCAGGGTGATACGCATTGATGTAATGCCACAGTTGCATGGAGATGCAGGTAGAGTAATACCTACACAATCCTGGATACACGAAGTGTTGTGCGAACAGAATATCAGTCCTTTGGAGTAGGGCAGCTGATGCACCATGAACTGTATTTAGTCATATTTTTCCACTCACACTTTTACAATCCTCAGCATGATTCAATGTTATCTACTTCCCAGTCAAGAAGACTTAATTTGTATTTAACAAGTTCATGGTCAGTTTTATTATATTTTCTTTTGACCTTAACTAGATTTATTGGAATTTGTTTCATTCTGCTTCCTCTGTTATGCAACTACCATAAAGCTGGTGATGTAACATATTCCTTGTCGTAATTGTGAAAGAGTGACTTTATATTCTAGTGTCTCTTTTTAATCTGCTATGACTTGGTTAAACTAGATGTTGACTACAAGTCATTTACTTTTATTAAAAGAACCTACAGAAATTATTTGTGACAATGTTAACATGGTACAACAGTCTTTCATGGGCTGTAAATATATCATTTGTGAAGCTCACCTGTATTGTACATTTTCTTGGCAAAGTAACATGTTAACTTTGCAGGAAGAACTTTAAAATGGTTGTTATCTTTGTATGCATGAAGATAAAAAAACTTCTTCGTGCAGGTAACCCCCCAGCCCCCCTTTATACTTACCTGAGCCCGAGCTCAATCAGCGATGTACATGAGAGTAGAAGCTCTCTCAGCTGTCTCCCTCCTCATTGGCTCAGAGACAGCAGCGGGAACCATTGGCTGCTGTCACGTGCCCCCAGAGTGAGCAACTTGCTATAAGGGCACATGGCAGGGGAGAGAAGCCAGGAGTGCCAACAGGGGAACTGTGAAGAGGAGGATTCAGGCTGCTCTGTGAAAAAACACTGCACACAGCAGGTAAGTAAGACATTTGTTTTATCAACATAAACTATGTACCTTTACAATCAAATTTTGGGCAAACCCTGGAACAAAAACAATAGATTTTTTTCTACATATTTACCTGTTAAATCCATTTCTTGGATTACATCACAGGACACAGAGCAGGCTATTCATGACTATGTGGGTTACAGGCCACCTATAGGTGAATGGACACTGGCCGACCAATCCTATAAAGGAAGTACTTCAGTTTTTGTAGCAAGCAATGACATTCCAGAAAGAGGGGTGGGACCTCTGTGTCCCATGATGTACTCCAAGAAATGGATTTGCACTCCCTCTAGTGGCCGGAAACAAAATGAGCAAGCACATCTTGGGAACAACAGTGAGCACGTCCCCTGGTGGAAACTCACAACACCTCTCCTTTTCCCTCCAATGTAGAGCTTTGTTTGTTTCTCTAGAAAAAAGGAGATAAGTTACCAGTCCTGCTGCAGGTCCCTGACTGCCGTCAGGCACCAACCTTCACCCATCACAGTGGGCATTGCCATACAGACCTTCAAGGACTTAGTCCCCATGCTGATGGGCTACTGCCTTGGACCCATATGGCACCCTGCTGGAAGTACCTTGGTCAGATTTACAACTGCACAGGGTTCCATCTGTGTGGGGTTCAGCACCGCAAGGCTGCATTACAGGCAAAACCTTGAGGATTTTTCTTCTTATCCAGCGAGACTTGGGCACCATGTATTTTAGCTCATAGCCAAATGGATCCAATTAAAGTCCCTGATTCTCTAATGGAACCATTCTGGACTTTTAGGTATACTCCAAGAGCACAGCAACACATTCAGTGACCATCCACCCTACAGAACCTAGCGAAAAAACTGAGTCCTTCTGCCATGCTACCAGGACCTTCCCTGTCCCATTACTCAGAAATTCAGCTCTGATTAATCAAAGCAGCATTGCCAGTACGCAGGGAAAATTCTGACAGCTGGAGCTGTCAAACTAAAGCAGTCTGTTAATGTTTATCAACAACATTGCTGAAAAAAATATTGTTTCATTTTGTATCTGTTTATTCACAGGTAAGTGGCTGTTTTTTTAAAGTCAGCAGCTACAGTTTTTGTAGCTGCTGACTTTTATTTTTTGATAGGTTGAGTGAAACTCCACTTTAACTTAAATCTGCAGTTAAAGACAGCTAAAGCAATCTGACAAGTAACAAAAAGTTGGTTTTTTTCAAATTAAATGTTCCTCTGTTCAATCCCCTACTAATCCCTAGTTTATGTTAATCAGCCCTAATTAACGCCTTATTCTCTTTCAGTTAATTATTATTTTCCTGCTGATTTTTTTGTCGATTTCTATTTGATAAACTAATAATATTCAAACTTTTTGGGTTTTGTTTGTTAATATTTTTACTCCTTTAACATATATTTACAAATTTCACATATTGGATGTTCAGTGTATACAACATAACAGCAGATCTCTTTGTCCATGGCTTATTGCACAGCTTTTGTGACCCGACACATAAATCCAGCATGAGCTGCATAGCTACTGTGACGAGATCCAACACTTACTAGTCATCTATTGTGGCTTGAGTGCTATCTGATATACAGCTAATATAGAACTGAGCAGTAGATAGACATGCAATGGTGATGTCAAGACTTGGAAACAAATCTGGTCAGGTGATATATGGACTCAGCACAAACTGCAACCAACAGGGGACAATGGTGAATCTTTGTCAATACCTCAGTCTCACAATGGAACCTCATGCTTCAAGATAAAACCGTGAAGGTTTAGCGCTCTTCCTTGGATGGACTGCTGAAAAGATGTCCAGGTATCCCTTACCAGTACAGTGGCTGCCTGCCATAGGCACAGTTCCAGGCAGTCTAGGGGATGTCTCTTTATGGATTTTGTTGCATAAACTTGAACTTGAAGAGTCCAAAGCCAGGTCTTACTCATAATGTCCTAGGATATCTGTCTGCCACCCAGCTTCCACGCAACACTCTTCAGTGCGGGAGACAAAGTTCCTTCTCCAGACCAGACTCCAAGATGATGCCCTTCAAGCAAAAACCTTTTTAGCATATCTTCTCCATGCCTTCAACCCAGCTCCTGCTGGGGCCTAGACTATTACCCCTGTCTCACACTAATTGCCTTCAAGGGGCAGCAGCCCACTTTGCCCAGGCCTCCCAACATATATCACCTCCCCAGCCACTTTCTGGGCACCCCTTCCCAAGGATTAGCTGAGGTCTGATAAATATTCATAAATCAGTGGCTAATCCTCTTATTCTATTTTTTGGAAACCTCTTCCAGAAGCAGACAGGAGCAATCAACCACTGGCCTTAAGGAAGCTTGATCACACCAGAAAAACATACCACTGCTGCACTAAGTACAGTGGAGCCAAAAAACAAATATAGTCTAACTTTTGGCAGGAATAATAAATTAACATCCTGGGACTTGTATGCAACATTGCTTTGGCAGATTACATCCAATATAATGGAATAGTGCATTTACAAACATAAAAGAAAGGAGATAAGTTTGGCTTTGGGAAAATGTAGGTATGTTTTTAATGTGTTTTATTAAGTGTAATAGAAAGATGTTTTTCACAGACATACCTGATGAAGGGGTCCTGTGAGGCTCCAAAATGTTGCTCTTGGTGTAACTATGTGATCGCTTAATAAAGCTTTGGACCCACATTGGAGATCCACAGTGTGCAGGTGACATTCTTCTAATTGTTCTCGGTTCCAGCCGATGGTCGCTGCAGCACCTGCCTACACACACAACCATCTCTAAACTCAGGAACGTGGGATTGTGCATGCTCTTTCACTGATTACTTACCCATTGACACTAAAGCTGGCATTTGGACTACACTGGGCTCTCGGTTAAAATACTATAGTGCTTTTTTCTTTTTACATCTCTGAAGTGCCAAAGAGGCATGCCCGCATTGGATCCAGGTGCATCTGTACCCAACAAGTCAGGGGCAAAAAGCCTTGACCAATAATCGTGGGCTGAAAAAAAACCTGTTTTTATAAATTAGCAAATTTAAATGTGTTTTACTAATTCCAAATAACTTAAGCCCATCAGAGTCTCCTCTTACATCAGAGTCCCCATCAAAACCCCTCCTTACATCTGGGTCCCCATTAGTGTCCCCTCTATTACATCAGAGGGCCAAATAAAAGCTTGCAGCCAGCTGAATTTGATTCATGGGCTATAGTTAGTAGACCCTTAGGGGATGATTTACTAAAGACAAATAGACTATGCACAATGCAAGTGCAGTTACTCCTGAGGTTAGTAAATAGGGTAAGCCTTCCCTTTGCAAAGAATACCCAATCACATGCAAGGAAAATAAAAAAAACAGCTCCGGAGCAACTGCACTTGAAAAGTGCACAGTCTATTTGCCTTTAGTAAATCAACCCCTTAATGTCTTATGTCTATCTACACTACACTGTACAATGATGCTTGTATGTTTTGTACAGTATGTAAGGAAAATGTCAATAAACACTTTATAGGAAAAATCTGGCTGGTAGTAAATAAATATGTAAGTAATGTTTTGTTTAAATGCATGCTGTGATGTAGTAATTGTTAAAGGTGTTAAATGGCATTTGATGCTTTTTTCTATTGAATTACTGAACAGGAAGTCACCTATTGAAAAACAGTTTTTTCCGCTATGCTACCTTGATTTTATTAAAACTATTCTGACTGCAACTGTTGTATTAGTGAGTTGTCCTTTGCTGAGACCTCTATGTCTGGCCTGTATAAGCAGATACAATCACTGCAGACAGTCTTTATCAGATAGCTGAACTCACCAAACAAATACCTTTTCTCATCCACAAAGGTCTTTATTGAATGCAGCAGGTTAACAGCAGACAACAAGATGTAGTAGATGATTGAACAGACGCTGTTTGCAGGTCAAAACATGGTAATTATTTCCCAGATGTGAGCAGTTTTAATATGGCCTAGATACAAGCAGCCATATTCATCCCAATAATGACAGACTGAAAGGGAAGGGGAAATACATCATAAAATGGGGAGGGAACACAGAAAAGGATGGTGCCATAACCAAAATAACCACAAGATTGCTGTATATTAACTAATTATACTGAGGTCAATAAACAATGGTTAAGGAAAGTATCTATATAAATCCTTAATTCACAGTAATATGAACATTAACCATGACTATGCATTGTGTTATATTTTTACACAAGTGTAACAGCACAAATGTACACCTGCACTTTGTCATAACTAAAGGCTTAGAGTGGACAGAGTGGAGATGGATTAGAACTAGAGATGAGCGAATCGAACTTGGCGAAGTGGAATTCGTTTCGAATATTAGGAAAAATTCGATTCGCACCGAATCCGAATATTAGCAAACTTCGGATACGCGAATCGAATTTTTCCAGATCGGCCGATTTTCATCCCTTCTACAGCCGGCAAAAAGTGTCCCTGCAGAGAGCTCCGCTATTTCTGACAGTTCTCTGACAGTTCCTTCACATTTACAGCGGTTGAAACATTGTATCTATTTGTTTCCATTTAGGATACAGATGTTTTTATTCGGAAACAAATAGATACAATGTTTCAACCGCTGTAAATGTGAAGGAACTGTCAGAGAACTGTCAGAAATAGCGGAGCTCTCTGCAGATACACTTTTTGCTGTACTGGAATTCTTCTTCTTCATTCCTCTTCTTCTTTTCATTCTTCTTCTTCTTCTTTTCATTCTTCTTCTTCTTCTTTTCATTCTTCTTCTCATTCTTCTTTTCATTCTTCTTTTCATTCTTCTTCTCATTCTTCTTTTCATTCTTCTTCTTCTTTTCATTCTTCTTCTTTTCATTCTTCTTCTTCTTCTTTTCATTCTTCTTCTTCTTCTTTTCATTCTTCTTTTCATTCTTCTTCTTCTTCTTTTCATTCTTCTTTTCATTCTTTTCATTCTTCTTTTCATTCTTCTTCTTCTTCTTTTCATTCTTCTTCTTCTTCTTTTCATTCTTCTTCTTCTTCTTTTCATTCTTATTCTTCTTCTTTTCATTCTTCTTCTTCTTCTTTTCATTCTTCTTCTCATTCTTCTTTTCATTCTTCTTCTTCTTCTTTTCATTCTTCTTCTTCTTTTCATTCTTCTTTTCATTCTTCTTCTTCTTCTTTTCATTCTTCTTCTTCTTCTTTTCATTCTTCTTTTCATTTTTCTCATTCTTCTTTTCATTCTTCTTTTCATTCTCCTTCTCATTCTTCTTTTCATTCTTCTTCTTCTTCTTTTCATTCTTCTTCTTTTCATTCTTCTTCTTCTTCTTTTCATTCTTCATCTTCTTCTTTTCATTCTTCTTCTTCTTCTTTTCATTCTTCTTTTCATTCTTCTCATTCTTCTTTTCATTCTTCTTTTCATTCTTCTTCTTCTTCTTTTCATTCTTCTTCTTCTTCTTTTCATTCTTCTTCTTCTTCTTTTCATTCTTCTTTTCATTCTTCTCATTCTTCTTCTCATTCTTCTTTTCATTCTTCTTCTCATTCTTCTTTTCATTCTTCTTCTTTTCATTCTTCTTCTTCTTCTTTTCATTCTTCTTCTTCTTCTTCGTCGTGCCCCGTGACTGCCCAAATGAGTGAAGTGTGCGGTGATTCTAAGATCGACGGCACTCATCTGCATGTCATACTGACTGACAGTATTATTTCTCTTCCCCAGCAGACTCCAAGGGCATTTAAATTAAAGGTACAGTGTTCTGCACTAATATAAAGGCTCTCTGAAGCCTAGAAACCCTTTTAATAAGTTAAATTCGCAGCGAATAAATTTGCATCGAATCGAATTTCTTCCGCAAATTCGGCGAATTTTTGAATAATTCGCTCATCTCTAATTAGAACCCCCGGTCAGTGTTTATTGCTGTCTGTGACCCCGTTAAGGAGATTCACCCTTTCTATTTGTTTACCATTATAATTGAAAGTTAAAGTAAAAGAAAACCCCTAATTTTGGGTTGTCCCCAGGAAAGTAATAGAGGGGAAATCTTCCAATGAGGACACTAGTTCTGGTGACCTGGGGTCCCCAAGGAATTCCTTTATAATTTGCAAGGATTTCCTTTCACTTTCTGTTAGGCTATGGGACAGGAAGTGAAGGGAAATCTCTACAATGGGACACAGATGGCGAAAAAAATCTGGCAGGAGTTATAACCCTCCCTTACTCTATTCAAAATAAAAACAAAAGTTATGCCTATAGTTCTACTTTAAAGATCAATTATCCCAGCAGCACATATTCAGCTTTCCTTCCCTTTCCCACCATCCCTTCAGTCACTGGGGGCAATGAAAATACCCAGTGCGTCCTGTTATGGAGGTGCAAGTAACTCACTTCATGTGACACGGCTACTGCTTGGTTACTGCCACATGGGGCAGACAGACCATCAGCTATGTGAAAGTTCTGACTAGAGCTTACACTGAGCTATCTTTCCTCATTGCTGGCAGCTAAAAGGAGTGGCAGCGGAGAGAAAGAAAGGTGAGCATGTCCTCCTAAGGAGGGGGCATTAAAGTTAACCTGCAGATCTTAGATACAGTTTTAGGGGTCCATTCATAAATTAGTGGAATGGCTTTGCTGCAACCCTATTGCTGCTTTAAAAAGTAAAAAAATAAGAGAACCACATATTTATAAGGCACAGCAAGACGTTTTACATATGTGCTTCATGCTCTAATTGCTTTAGGTCTCCAAAGCAAGTAGAGTGCAATAGAAAAAAGTATGAATAATAAAAAAATGTTAGGAGATCCCAATCACTGTTTACAGAAATCTCTCCACATCTCTACACCATAGCCTGCATCTTTATGAGTGAACTGTAAAATGCAGGCTACAGTGTTGAGTAAGGTGAAACAGGAAGGCACTTCTAAATGCAGTTTTCCAGGTCAACTTTAATAAAAAGTGGTTAAAAACAAATACAATGTAGTAGTACAAACAGGCTCTAATGTAATCAGCCAGTAGCTGGGCTCTGTCCTCTGAGCGATGGATCCACTGTGCCAGCCAGTTTGGTCTTGAAGAAGGAGCACTGCTCATGCTCCGAAACGCGTCACCACTCCATGTTCATGTCACTTCTGGTCCATGGACAGCGTGCATTCCAGCGTGCATTCCAGCGTGCATTCCAGCGTGTGCTCCAGCGGTTCGAACAGAGCGGTGACCATCTTTAACACCTCTCCTCAAGCTCCCCATGCAGCTGCTGGCTGGCACAGCGACTCCATCGCTCACAGGACAGAGCCTTGCTACTGACGCATTACATTAGAGCCTGTTTGTACTACTACATTGTAAGTGTTTTTAACCAATTTTTATTAAAGTTGACCTGGAATACTGTACTTAGAAGCGCTTTCCTGTTTCACCTTCTTTTGCACAGAGTTTGTCTCCACTCTTTAGAAGTACTGCTCAGTACCGGTTTCCCTACACACCATCCATCATCAGCTGCCATACTTACACAGCATCGTCCACCGACGCACCCTACTACCCACCTTACAGTATTGAGTAATAATGTGAATTATAACAGAGAGAGGATGCTGGTATGGGATCTCCTCTTCAAATAGCCTTCTATTTTCCTCCATGCTTGGCTTGACCCGAGGTGGAGCATGATGTGTACTTGCAGCTTTGATCCTGGCATCTTCTGAAAGGTCCTGCACATGGTGAGTACAGCTACCTGTTAAGAGAGCCCAGTCCCATGACCTGTTAAAATCATGTAACCAGCCTCACCTCCATTTACCAAGTTCTCTCCATAACTCTACACAGCTTTTTTTTAGCATTTTTGCATTCGCGTTTAGCGTCTTTTTGTTGCATTTAGTGGCGTTTTCCAGCGTTTTTGTTTTTTAACCAAAAAAAAGTGGTAAAAAAAGTCCAAAAACGCTGGTTTGTGGCGTTTTACCGTGTTTTGCCACGTTTTTCAGAGTTAGACCGTTTTTACAGCTAAAAAACTCCTCTGGAAACCCACTAGTCCTGGGTTTTTTTCCAGCCACAAACGTCCCAGCCAGAAAACGTTGATTACAGTCTATGTGTGCATGGACACATAGGATAACATGCTGGGGAGTTTACTAGATGTAGAAAAAAATGTCAAAAGCCAAAAACAGCCGCTGTAAAAACGTCAAGTGTGCATGAGGACTCAGACCTCATGCACATTGGATATTTTTACAGCTGCTGTTTTTGATTTCTGGCATTTTTTTCTACAGCCAGTAAACTCCCCAGCATGTTATCCTATGTGTCCATGCACACATAGGCTTTAATTAACCTCCCTAGCGGTCTGATTATGTCCATATTTCTGTGCTCAAAGCGGTACATTTTTTGCATGGAAATATGTATTTTTTTATTGTAGGCCTGTAATTTTTAGGAATAACTCACTGAAATCTGTCCGAACAAGAGTCTAGTAAACATTTTAAAATTTGAAACACGAAATCATAAATTATAATTTAATAAATAATCATAAAAAATAATAATAAATTTAATTCAATAATATAATCAAACCAAAAACACTGAAATTTGAAATATAGCGCCAAAGCAAAGTCGCAAAATCGTTTTCAGTGTCTGATGATGAATTTCCCCACGAATCATTATCACTTAATTCTGCAAGTAGTTCTAATTTACTATCTCTGTTCTCTAGCTGATCTAAAACTGCTTTGGACCTAAAGGGACGCTTTTTGGACGCCATGGACATTTCTCAGTTTCCAGGCAGAAAGAACAGTCAAAATGCAGGCAGGCCACAGGACAAAGCTCTAGGGACAAAATGTATGTGAAATGGTTTGATACAGTAATGTAATACTATGTGATTTTAGTGAATTTAGTGAATGTCACTTTTTGTCATTTTCAAATTTCCCGCTGTTCCATCCCCGTACGTCCCGACGTCACAGGGGACGGAACCCAGAAGACAGATGCCGGCATCCACCGGAGGACATTACAGGGGACACTTCAGGAGGGACATCGCGGGAGCGCAGGACAAGGTACAAGAAGAACAGATCCCGGAGCAGCGCCGCATGGTAAGCCCGAGTGTAGCTCGGGGTTATTGCTTGTGGTACTGAAACTTTACCCCGAGCTACACTCGGGAATACCGCCAGGGAGGTTAACGTTTTTTGGCAGGGGTGTTTTCTGAATGGAAAAAAAAAAACAGAATTAGTGGGTTTCAAGAGGAGTTTTTTAGCTGTAAAAATGCTCTAACACTGATAAAAGATGAAAAATGCAGATAAAAGATGAAAAATGCTAAACAACGTGGCTATCCAGCATTTATTAGTGTTTTTGAGCCTGATGATTTTGTGGGTGTATAACTTTGCTAAAAACGTAAACACTGAAAAATACTAAAAATCGCTGAAAAAAAAGCTAGAAAACGCAAAAAAACTCACGTTTTTATTGCAGCATTCTACAGCTAAGGCTACTGGTGTTTTTTTAAAGTCCAGTGTGTATGAGGCCTAAGTGGTTTCCTCCATACTTGGTTTGACCTGAGACGGAGTATGTGTACATACTGCTTTGGTCATGGCATCTTCTGAAAGGTCATGCACATTGAAAATGTTTCATTTTCTCCCTGTATTTGTTCAGGGCATCTATCATTCACTATGAACGATTCACTGTGCAGTATATTAAAATGCAAAGGCAAGCAGTGAGGATAATGTCATGTCTGTGTAGAAGGTTTGCAATTATATTTAGCAACTGGATGACAGGGTTTAGTTTTGGGGTTTCTTTTAACCTTTAAAGTCAGGTTTCTTAAGAACCTGTTTATGGGCAGCTAATGGTGTGATGAATATTTTGTTTTTTCAGTATGTGCCTGTGTGTCTAGATAATTGATGTTCTGCAGCTCTGACGATGCAACTGTTTGTTTTACAGGTAAGCAAGCGGAGATGACAAAGATAAATACCTTCCCACGTATGTGGTGGATCCAGATTTTCTCCAGTCACTACCAAGTCATAGGTTGTTTTTGCAAGATGTTGGAGACAGTGAGAAGAGCTTGTTTTCAGCAGTAAGGTTTAATGTTTTAACAACATCTGGAAGCAACATTCTTTATTATATAAGTGGTCAGCACTTCCAACTGACAGTATTAGAGTCAGTGGTTTCAATCCCAACCCCCGGCACTACCTGCCTGGAGTTTGCATGTTCTACCTGTGCCAGCATGGGTTTCCTCTGGTTACTCCGGTTTCCTCCCACACTCTAAAGACATGCTGGTAGGTTAATTGTCTCCTGTCTAAATTGTCCCTAGTATGTGTATGTATGAATGTGAGTTAGGGGCCTTAGATTGTAAGCTCTTTGTGAGCACAGACTGGTGTGAATGTATAATATATATGTACACCACTGCATAAGTTGACAGCGCTATACAAGTACCTGAAATAAATAACTAAATAAATATATTAGAACCATATGGAACTGAACTGACTCCACACACTTTATATAGCTAAAGAGAAATCATTAAAGCTGAAGATTATTCTGCTTATATTTTGCCTTCCCTGGTCCTTCTCTCTGCCCATCAAGAATATGTTAATGACGTTTTTATATAAAACCTTTCTGTTTTCATTATATACTTTTATTTTAGACCAAGGGTCTCCAAACTTTTCAAGCAAAGGGCTAGTATACTGGCCTTCAGATTTTAGAAGGGCCGGATTAGGGCCAGTGAGGATAGAAAATGTCCTGGCTCTAGCATCAGTGGGAATAAACATGGCCTCAGGATTGTTGGTCAGTAGGAGGAGGAGTAGTGCCCCACAATTGGTATTAGTGGGAAGAATAGTACACTATCATTGGTTTCCTGGGAAGAAGTACTGCCCCATTGTTGGTCTCAATGGGAGGAATAGTGCCCCAAGGGCCGGATAAAGGGTAGCAAAGGGCCACATCCGGCCCTCAGGCTGCAGTTTGTAGATCCCTGTTTTAGACCAAATGACATCGACACTGTGTCTTTGTGCTTCACTATGCAATGCAGGTAGACCATGGCTAGTGGGAAGGACTGGCAGGGTACTGTACATAGCTTTTTGCAAACTGATGCAAGCAGTAGGCTTGGTCTGAGTTATGCAAATAATAAAATGCCTTTATGGGTGAGTATCAGTTTGGAGAAGTTGGCAGAACATATTTGTATGCAGACTGTGCTGGGTAATTCTCGCTTAGTAATTCTAAGCCTCTATGATTGAAAGAACTGAAATCCAGTGAATGGAAGGGGCTGGGCTGGGGAGAGAAGCACTAGATGTTGCTGGAATTAATCCAGCCAAGGAGCTGCAATTTCTAATGAACACTGTGAGAAGCCTAGAGTATGCAGTGAAATTAGAGTGAACAATTTCACTATATGGGAGAGGAGTCTGTACAATTGTGATAGTCTTAAAGTGTTACTAAACCCACAACAGTAAAATCAGTCAGTATATGAAGTAAAGCATGCTTGTTATACCCACTGTGGAACCTAAGGGGTTAATCCTCTGCATTGTGTAAAAAGGCTGTTTGATCCTGACTTCTCTGCCCCTCCTCTTGTTCAAATGTCCACACTGATAAGACAAACTGAATCCGTAGCCCTTCTGCACATGCCCAGTTTAGTGTGTATTGCTAGAGAGGTTTTTTTTTTCTTGGAAGAGTGCATATGATCAGCACAGGGCCAATCAGCACTGTCCAGACAGAGGTCAGGGGTTCTACATCCTCCAAGAGCAGAAAGAAAACTCCTCCTACAAGCTTTAACCAGTGCTCTGCTGAAGTCACAAGACTGCTCTAACTGCTGATGAGAAAAGGTATTTAGCAGTTTATATTTACTAAAATTGCATTTCCATGTTTGGTGTACTGTGGAAGTCCAGATATCGTGAATGCAGAGTCCTGGGTTTAGTAACACTTTAAATGTGTGAAGATCAGCTTTAAGAATACTAAAAAAAAATGTAAGCTTGATTTGGTGACTATGTGAAGCATTGTTCATCGTATTCCTCCAATGTGCCTCTGATTCTTAATTCTTCCCTCTTCCTTCATTTTTCTTATTTCGTCCAGCTTTATCACTTACTTTTTTGTCCATCCCAGTCTTTTCTCTCTACCTACTCATTTTCTTCATATGTGTAATAACAATATTTTTCTTTAGTTTTGGATTGGGTAGGAATGGTTAATACCCCTCATGAGGGTTGTATATATTTAAATGTTAGTTATAGATTATAGCAACATACAGTTGTGTTCAAAATAATAGCAGTCAGACATCACTAACCTGATCAATCACTGTTTTTGGTAGAAATGATATTTCTACATGGCAAATAATTTACTAGCAGGTGTAGTAGAGTAATAGAAATCCAACAGACCCAACAGTCATGACATGCATGCTGCTGATTCTGTGTAACTGAATCACTAATTGAAAGGGGCATGTTCAAAATAATGGCAGTGTGGAGTTCTATTAGTGAGGTCATTCATTCTTTGAAAAACAGGTCGCAATTATTGCTCTTATTTAAGGAAGGAAGGCAGCAAATGTTGTACATGCTGGTTACAGTGCATTTCTCTCTGAAATTCTGAGGAAAATGGGTCGTTCCAGACATTGTTCAGAAGAACAGCGTACCTTGATTAAAAAGTTGATTGGAGAGGGGAAAACATATAAAGAAGTGAAGAAAATGATAGGCTGCTCAGCTAAAATGATCGCAAATGCTTTAAAATGGCAACCAAAACCTGAAAGACGTGAAAGAAAGCAAAAAACTACCATTCGAATGGATAGAATAGCCAAAATGGCAAGGACTCAGCCAACAATCAGCTCCAGGAAGATCAAAGAAGGTCTAAAGTTACCTGTGAGTACTGTTACAATTAGAAGACGCCTATGTGAAGCCAAGCTATCTGCAAGAAGCCCCCACAAAGTCCCACTGTTGAAAAAAAGACGTGCTGAAGAGGTTACAATTTGCCAAAGAGCACATTGACTGGCCTAAAGAGAAATGGCGCAACATTTTGTGGACTGATAAAAGTAAGATTGTTCTTTTTGGGTCTAGTGGCCGGAGACAGTTTGTCAGACGACCCCCAAACACTGAATTCAAGCCACAGTACACTGTGAAGACAGTGAAGCATGGTTGCACAAGCATCATGATATGGGGATGTTTCTCATACTACGGTGTTGGGCCTATTTATCGCATACCAGGGATCATGGATCAGTTTGAATAAATCAGAATACTTGAAGAGGTCATGCTGCCTTATGCTGAAGAGGAAATGCCCTTGAAATGGGTGTTCCAACAAGACAACGACCCCAAACACACCAGTAAACGTGCAACATTTTGGTTCCAGACCAACAAGATTGACGTTATGGAGTGGCCAGCCCAATCCCCGGATCTTAATCCAATAGAAAACTTGTGGGGTGACATCAAAAATGCAGTTTCTGAGGCAAAACCAAGAAATAGAGAACTGTGGAATGTAGTCCAATCATCCTGGGCTGGAATACCTGTTCACAGGTGCCAGAAGTTGGTTGACTCCATGCAACACAGATGTACAGCAGTTCTCAGAAACAGTGCTTATACAAGTAAATATTAAGTGATTCAAAGGAAAGCAAAATCTTCAAACATTTTTCAGTTTATATAGTGAATGTTTGAGTTTGTAAAAAAGAGTACAAACACTGCTATTTTTTTGAACAGTCTAATATTCACTTTTCTTCAATTTTTTTAGAGGAACAACACAAATTTGATATATTTTTCTTCATGTTTTGATTTGGAATAGAATGTGTAGTGTTCCCAATGCATTTGTGTGTATGGAAATAAAAGCTATTAGAAGGATTTTGAGCTTTATTCACTTTTTTCAGCACACTGCTATTATTTTGAACACAACTGTAAGAGGAAAAAAAAATAGTAAGGAATGACCTATTGTCTTTGTTAATGGTGCCAGTACAGCTATTTCAGCACTAGAGGTCAGCAGTTCTTTAAACTGTGAAGTGACTCATATGTAATGCTTTGATTTTCCATCTAAATGTGTAATAATTTATGGAGTTAACCAACATTTTTCACTGGACTTGACTCCAATTCTTACTTTATATGTTAGAGACAATTTGTATAGTCGCAGAAATTATAAGTCTGATTTAATCTTCAATTTTGTTAACACATTATATACTGTACATCTATAATGCTGCTCAAACCATATTGCATTTTAATGTTATCAAAACAAACTTAATTCCGATTCTATCTACAGAAAATGTATATTATATAGGGTGCGCTTGTTGGAGCCCAACCTCTGTAGCTGTAGGATAAAGGTGCCAGATGGATATCAGGGATGGATGGATGGGAGCAGTAACACTGAGGCAGCTCTTCTTAGAGTGGAAGCAAGACTCTAATGCAGTAACAAGAAAAAGAGAGGACGGCGCCTCTAAGTGCAGTATTGACAATTTATTTAGTAAACAATGGATACATTGCACTTACAAGATAAATAGTTAAAAAGAGGTCTGAAGAAGGAGCCTATTGAGCCTGCTCCGAAATGCATTACCGCCCTCTTTACCTCCTACATCCGACTCTGCTCTCCTAGCTTCATTTTGATGCACAGGCACATCCTGGACTCTACTTCCTGATCCTATAGACAGAGTTTGCTGCTGGACAGCTGGATGTCCCACCTGGATCCAATTAACACACAATGAGTCTTTTTAACTTTTTATCTTGTAAGTGCAATGTATCCATTGTTTACTAAATAAATTGTCAATACTGCACTTAGAGGCACCTTCCTCTCTTTTTCTCATTTCTATTACGATTTTCAATAACTATAAGCAACGAACATCCAGCACTATGAGTTACAGTTCTCACAACGGGTCACTTACTCAGCACCTCTTTCATTCAGAAAACATCTTGTATTATTTTCAATGAAAACAAGGCTTTCTGCAATTGAAGGAGGTGTGGATGAAAGTCATGATCTCCCCTCTTCCAATCAAAGAATGCCTTGTATTCTGTGAAAACAATACAAGATGTTTTCTGACTAGGAGAAGTGTTGAATGAGGGAGCTCTGTGAGAACTGTACTCCAGATAAAGCTGTAACTCACAGCACCAGATATCCAGTACTTATTGTAGTGTGTGGGCTGAATAAACGTAAGCGTTTTACCAAACTCAGCAGCAGCCACACATCGTACAAACTTTATTGGTTTTCATTAGTTTATTTAAATAAATAGTTTTGCCCAAGTTTAGCTTAAAGCTAATGGAATGATATATCTTAACACCCAGGGACCAGAAGCAAGTAGGAATCACTTCACCAAGGTGTTTGAAAATTAAAAATCAGCGTTCACAAATGCTGCAGCTGTTGACTTTTAAGAAACAAGTACTTGCAAGCCCATGGAGTCCAGTGCTATCTTCCCACAGTGAATTTTTCTCAGAGCGGAGGAAGTTCAGTGCCGAACTTGTGGCACAATACAAACATCTTTGGTGCAATTGGATGATAATCCCTCCATATAGAGAATGCATTGATGGTATCTGCAGAATTTGTAATAAGTCCGAAATGTTGGGAAATTTTTATCAAGTTTTTCATTCATCTGTACTGACAAAATCAGAAGTAATGAGAGAATCATTGGGTATCTTATTATTGATTTTTTGCGACAAGGCGCTGCGTTACCTTAACTGACAATTGCGTGCTCATGCAGTGCTGTACATAAATGAAATTTATGTCCTTTTTTCCCCACAAATAGAGCATTCTTTCTGTGGTATTTGATCACATCTGCATTTTTTATTTTTTGTGCTATAAACAAAAAAAGACTGGCAATTTTGAAAAAAAAAAACAATATTTTTGACTTTTTGCCATAAAACATATTCAGTAAAAAAATGTAAAAATCAAATTTCGTCATAAATTTATGCCAAAACGTATTTTTCTACATGTCTTTGCTAAAAAAAAATGTCAACACATGTAGATTAATTGGTTTATGTGAAAGTTATAGCATCTACAATTGGCGGTATATTCAGTATACTGGTATTTTTATTTTTTAATACTAGTAATGGTGGCGAGCAGCAACTTATAGAGGGACTGCGGGACTCCAGCAGGCATTCTGACACTGGGGGGGGGGGGACTGACTAACTGCCACTGACTTCCCAATGACACTAATACAGTGATCAGTGCTAATAAAAAGCACTGACACTGTACTAATGACACTGGGAAGGAAGGGGTTAATATCTGGGGCTATCAAAGGATTAACTGTGTGCTGTTTTGCATTGTGTGCTGTGTGTGTTTTACTAGGGAAACATACTGTTGTGTATTTCTCTGCTGTGCAGAGAAATACACGTCAGCATGTTATTGCTGGCAGGAGAGAGACCTGTGTGGAAGGTATGGGGTGGGAAGAAGGCTGGCCAATGGTCAACCAAATCATGTATTCATTTTGATAAATAAAGTGCCCTGAGGCACTGGGGGTACCTGCCTATAAACCTGGGGCCACCTCAAAAAGTATTTTCTTTTGGTGGAAACTAAGGACACGTGACATTTCTAAATTTGGACTAGTGAGCAGTGGTGTATTTAGGTTTTGTGCTGCCCTAGACACCCCCCTTCCCTAGTGGAGAGAGCCTTTAAAGGGCCAGGAGGCACCGGCGTGAAGGGGTAAAGGTAAAAAAAACCCCACAGTCCCTCCCATATACCTAAATTTTTGCTTGAGTTTTATCACAATCCAGCTCTGTGCCTGAGAGCAGGACTGTTTCTCTCTCTCACAGCATCCCATTGGCTTCTGATGCTGTCAAATTTTGTGGGGAGGGAGAAGAGGGTGGGGCCTAGCCACGCTGTGTGTGTCTATAGACACATACAAACCAGCTTGGGATTGAGCCTGCATGAGTGCCCTCATTGCAAGTGGCTTGCTATAAAGGCACTCGGAAAGGATGAGGAGCCGAGAAGAGGAACCCCAAAAGAGGAGGTATGGGGCTGCTATGTGCAAAACCAATGAACAGGACAGGTAAGCATAACATCTTTATTATTTAAAAAAATTAACCTTTACAATCGCTTTAAAGTGAAACTAGAACCACATTTCTTGATTTTTTTTTTCATTTTGGAGAGAATACGTTTTATAACCTCTGTCAGTTTTTTTGCCACATATGTCCCATTGGGGAGCTTTCCCTCTACTATCTGTCTCATATCCAAAACAGTAAGTGAGAGAAAATCCCTCAAAAGTGAAGGAAATCCCTGGTTGTCACCAGAGCTTTTGATCCCACTGAAAGATATCCCTTTTATTCCTGTTTTGGACATTTGGGATTTTTTTTTCACATTCACTCTTGCTGATGTTCACCAGGACAAAGAGAGAGGGTGAATCTCCCCGATGGGGGCACAGACAGTAATAAATACCCAACAGGTCTTCAAATCCCTCTCTACTCTATCCAAAATCCACATTACCCACATTAGTATGGTTGCTCAGCCCTGCAATCCTAGCACCAGGCTGTGCACCAGTACATATTAGTGAATGTCCAGGCATTCACTCGGCCAGTTGAGTTTCACAATTACACAGGAATGGGTGTGTAGCTCATTCACCAGTTCTGGCAGGTAAGGGACTCTGTGCCTGTGCTGAGAATGGAGCTTTTCCACAGTCACAGTGTTAACCCACCCTCTGTCCACTAGGGGTTGCACTGAGAATGTGGACTGCCAGATACTTTGTAGAGAAGTGTGGAGGATTGTGGAAGATGTTGTTTTTACTTTCTGGCTTTAGACTCTAAGAGGAAAAGACTTTCCAGCAGGGTCATGATGGAGAGGAGGGGGAGTATTGTAATTTTCACAGGGGGGAGGAGAAAGACAACTTTCAGAGAAACTAAGGCTGCAAGCAGACCACTGCACCTGAGCAAAAGAGATATACGTACAGTGCCAGCCATTCCGGATGCCCTAAATACTGCATGAGCCTGCTTGGCGACTGAGGATTGAGACACCAAGAACAGCATCCAGAGTATACTTAGCTGGTGAGTGGAAGGAGATCCCCTGCTGACATAGAGTGATGAGAGGCTTCTGGTCAACCCTGCACTACACCTTGATAGAAAGGGACATAGTTGCCTTATAAAACACAGTGGCAGTGCCTGCAACAGATCTTAAAGGGACACTACCTTAAGTGTTCCACCATAACAGTTGAGCCCCAATGAGCTGGCAAGCAGAGGAAATAGGATATATCACGGATTGTTGAATTGGTTTTGTGGTATATATATATATATATATATATATATATATATATATATATACATACACACACACACACATCTCCCCCTAGTTAGGGCTGCCTGGTTCAAGGCTCAGGAGGGGTTGTGTTTTGTAAGAATTATTGTTTCTGTAGCGTATTACTCCTATGCGTGTCCATTCACTTATATAGGTAGGACTGCACTCAGCTCAGCGCAAGGACAGGAAAGTAAACAAAGGGCTTTCCACACTGTAAATGGCTAAGCACCAAGGTAAATGAGCCCTTAATCGTATGAAAGCTCAACTTGAGTTACCCTGGCTTGCAATAGGTTAAACTTCTGTTGTAGTCACAAATCATTGTCATCTCATTAGTGCCCAGTCATGCCAGAGTGATTTCAGGTGCGATTTGCGAATTGAAATCGCACATGAAATGGCATCTAGTGAATATGAATGTCCATGTGTTAACATGTGCAATTTGCTGCAGCATGATTTCTAAAGTAGTTCTTGCATTGCTTTTTCTGCAGTTTTGTTGTGATTTCACATACATACATAGAATCTAATGGAAATCGCACTTCAAATTGCAAGGTATAATTGAAAATCTTCACAAGTAGCAATAAAGTCTTCAGACTCTCAGTCACCTGAAATCGTGCTGAAATTGCACACAAATTGCGTGATTTTAAATTGCAGTGGTGTGACCGGTGACTTAGTGTGAGATTAATGTCACCCATGTAACTTAGTCCATACAATCTCTGCAATCCAGGTCACAGGCTTTCAGTTCTTCCAGAACTCTTTATTATTCATTATTGGAACACCACCTTACCTCAATAGACAGTAGCCAAAGCTTTACCCAGAATATATTTTGTTCTAACTTTTCACAGCCCTCCCTCGGACTTACCACGCTTTGTTTTCCTACCACAAGCCCCAGTTTACTGTCTCAGCACTTTCTGCATGATGTGCCAATGACTCACTCCCTTGGTTATGAGAATTTAAACCCACTTTTCTAACAGAAAGACTAACTGACCTCACACCATTTTAACAGATCTGCTGTTCCATAATCAATGTTCTACACTGTAGTGAGGCAATGCAGGGGGGGGGGGGGGCTGCTCAATTAGGTCATTGTTAAATGAAGAAGTGAAAGATTAACATGACCCCCCCACCCCATGGTATTGACTGGTCAATCAGCATATTTCATACAACCCACTGCTACTTTGTCCTTTACTGTCTGTGACAGCCTGTGACATTGTACAAGGACAGACATAATAGATTCCCTGAATAGAACATGAATATTCAGTAAACATGAAAGCTATGCTTTGTCTTCAGACCAGTTGAATTAGCAAAATGTCCCTTTGCTATGGCAAAAGCCTCTCACTTTCCCAACACTGCAAGGATTAACTGGTCTTTAAGTCTAGGGGTGTCAGAAAAAGGAGTAATGATTGCTATCTCCCCCGTTCTGACAGGTTCTCTCAATTTGTGAAACAGGTCCTGCACTGCTGCCTCTTTAGGGAGCTCCTGGCCTCGGTCACACTCCAGCCTCCTCTACATACAATCAGGGCTGCTGTTAGAAACCACAGCGCCCCATACAGCCAACTTGACAGCCCCTCCCCCCCAAAAAAAAACACAGTTTCATATGCTTCAGTTATAAATGAACACAGTGAGTGATTGGTACTGAGCACTCATTGTGTTCATTCAGGAAAGGAAGGGTCTGGTAAATGTGACATGTTTACAGGACCCTTCCCCCACTCTCCATCCTGAAGGATCCTATTGTGTGCTGGCAGCTGCCAGTGGGAAGGAGAATAGGGAAGTCAACAACTCTGTGGGAGTGGGGGCACACAGGGGGCCTGGGCAGCAGGGGGAAATGTATGGTGCACAGGGAGGGTGATGGGTGCGGTGGGGGAACCGATCCCCTGTATGGCTCTCTCTGCAGCAGCTAAAAGCCAGCGGGAGGTAGAGGAGAAGAAGCCAGCTTTCAGCTGCTGCAGAGAGAGCCATACAGGGGATCAGTTCCAGATATCCCCCCCCGGCATGCCGATTACCCTCCCTATCCACATCCAATTCACCCAGCTGCCTAGGCCCCTCCTGCTGGCCTGGGCTCCATACAGGAGGACTGGTGGTACCCCCTTATCCACGGCCCTGCATAAAATGCATAGTTAATAGTGCTGCACCGTATGTGGTGACAACATAGGGCTAACTGGAATGAAGTAGAGAAGGTCTGCATTTATTGTTGCTGGGGGGAATTCTGTTGTGAGGGGTCTATTGTTGCTGGGGGGGTCGATCCCTGCTGCGAGAGATCTATTTTTGTGGGAGGGGTCTATTGATGCTGGCTGCTGGAAGATCTATTGTTGGGGGGGGGAGATTCTGTTGCAATGGTTCTATTGTTGCTGCGAGGGATCTATTTTAGTGGGAGGGGTCTATTGATGCTGGCTGCTAGAATATCTATTGTTGCTGGGAGGGATTCTGTTGCAAGGGTTCTATCGTTGCTGTGAGGGATCTATTTTGGTGGGAGGGGTCTATTGATGCTAGCTGCTTGGAGATCTATTGTTGTTGGCAGGGGTCTATTTATGCTGGGGGGTATTTTATTGTGGAGAGTCTATTGCTGCTGGGAGGTCTATTGTTGTTGGGGGTCTATTGTTGTTGGGGGTCTATTGTTTCTGGCTGCAGGAATCTAATTCACTGCCTTCCTTATTGTCATTCAGAATTCCAACATTTCTTGGCACCAGAAAATTACTCTTGATTCTGTACTCTCTAAAAGCAGTGGTACTGGAAGCTGGGTATGGGGTGGAGACAAGGGGTGACTCAGAATGGGGGAGCACCTGCATATATTCTTTGGGAGACAAAGCCCCGGTATTATGACACAAAGCCACAACCTCTCTGAGAGAGTCACTGAGAGACGTAAGAAGCTAGTGGGTAATTTAGCCCAACCACAGTCACTATAAATAAAATTTAGGGGAACTGTCTTTTTAAAAATAAACTGTCATATACATCTGTTCCCTTTTTTACTGCATATATGGGCAGAAGGGATGGTAAATGCAGATTATATACATTTACACAAAGTATTTCCCTTTTATCCTTTTATGACACTTCTCAGTCACAAACCCCCTGCTGTGAGCTTTAAAAAGTTACAGATGTCAAAATATAATTTGTTTGCCATGTGTTTCCAGCAGTCCTATTTATATAAAACCATTGGCCCATGCATTCTATTTTTAGAAAGTATTTTGCATAATATGAACCTTGTGTAGCACGTGTAAATATATTTGGAAACATTGTAAAATGTTATTTGTATATAAACATGTCAGTGCACTATTCTTGTAGCATAGAACAATCAATAAAGATAATAAAGATACAAGCTGCACTGGTATAAAACCGTTGTGTAGACAGTAACAAAACCTGTTATATATAGAACATGCAAACTTGCTAACCTAGATCAGTGTTTCTCAACCTTTTTCCAGTCGGGGCGCCCTTGAAAAGTACTGTGTGTCATGGAAAGCACGTAAAATCACGCTCATTCCTGACATGCAGACAACTGCTCTGCTCTTTAGGGGTACCCCCATACTTTGACAAGCACAGGGTGTTGTTGGTGTGGTGCAATTTTGAAAAAAGGGTCACGGAGGACTTTCCCTGCATTTCTGAGGGAGGCAGCCCATTGAAATGAATGGGCTTCCCTACACACAGCCACACAGATGTGAACCAAGGGCCTGTTCATCTGTGAGGTTGGAGGGGGGTAAAACCACGCAATTGAGTTGCTATCACCACCGCCAACTGCTGACCCTTTAGCTGCAGAAGCAGCAGCTGGGGGTATACACATATTGTGGCCGCAGCTGGAAGTATACCTCCAGATGAATAGGGTTGAACTAAAACCACTCCGTAACTGTGTGCGCATTGCACGCGGCTCTGGTATGTGGATGCTACTTTTTACGGGGTTAAAACAGGTGGTGAGGAGGCAACATATTGCCTCTTTACCACCTGTCAAATGCCTCTGAAAAGCGATCTGAGCATGTATTGTGTTTCAGAGGTGCAGCAGTCCTTGCTACAATTATGAACAAGTCCTAAAAAGCAGTTCTGAAAGGACAGGAATAGGGGGTCAAGATTAAACGTAACATACATACACACACATATAAAAACAAACACACACATACATTAAAGTACACACAGACTCACACACATGTACACACGCACACACATGTACACACACACACACATACATCCCAATAAAAAGTTACAGTACATTACCTTCCCTCACACAGCTGGGTACTGCATTCTAGGGGGAGGCAGAGAGCACAGAAGCCACGGTACCCCAGTTGAGAAAGGCTGACCCAGATTAAAGTTTGTCCATTACAAATGTAGACCTCTTTTGGGGGGTTGTGAGAAACAGCCCTCCCCAAACAGGACATTGCACTAAGCCTATAGGTAAATAAGAGAACTAGAACCTTTGCTAAGTGGAACTTGGAAGAGGGTTTGATAATAAAGTTGGCAGTACATCCACCCAGCTTCTGTGTCATCTAATCAAACTAATTGGGAGCAAAAGAACTACTGCAACCAGCATATAATATTAGCCATAAGTATATAGATGCACACCAGCGTAGAAATAATACAAGCTGTATATGAGAAAAGATTAATAACAGTACATACATCCAATGTCCAGGTATTATCAGTAAAAGCCTGACAGGAGTCTTACTGAAATTGTGCACATACAGTATACCCGGATATATATATAGTTATTAATAGAGATACCTCCAGAGGAATAATGCAGCAGACCCCTGAGGTTGATGCTGTGCCTGCCTTTGTTTCAGAGATCTAAAGACATAATTTGCAGTCATGGGGAGATCCTAGAGCTGTTGTCCAACCAGCCTGGAGCGGAACTTCTCACCAGCAGGAACTGTGGTGTGGCACTGGAACTGTGGCACTGGAGCTCAGAGTCAGCCTATCTATTCTGCGTTTTAGTCCCTCACTAATAGGTTTTAATCTGACATGCAACCAGACCTCGAAGCTAAGAATCCCAAAGTAGCCACTTAATGTCTAACCTGGTTCTAGCCCGTGCTGGTTATCAAGCCCTAAGCTAAAACTAGCTATAGAATGCTAGACCAGAAGGGACAGGGTTAATTAAAATAACAGGAGCTGCATATAACCTATAATGCAATAAACAGGTTCAACTACAAATATACTGGAAGGTGACCTCCACACACAGTAGCACAGACATAGCTATCTGGCACTGTGCATGTGAGATAATAACAATAGGACAGAAATAATTCTGTCCCAAGGATTTAGATATACACTCAAGTTTCTATGAGGAGTTGTAGTTAGAACTTAGGAACATTTGCACAAAGGACTTTGCTTCTGAGTGAAAATACAGCAGCAGCCCCTGTGTGTATAATAACATGAGTTTAAAATCTTTGTCTTTCACTCTCTCTACTTCCTCCTTAAAAAGGTCAACCCAAGGACAGGAAGAGCACACATAATTATACATAACACTATGATATTAACAGCTAACAGTAGAGGGCAGCAGATCCCTACACATAGATAGTAGAAATGGCAGGAGTGATTCCAGCAAAATTACTAAACCCTTGACAGTAAAATCAGTCGGTATATGCAGTAAAGTATGCTTGTTATATTCACTGCGGAACCTAAAACCTAAGGTGGGGTCTCCAAACTTTCTAAACAAAGGGCTAGTTTACTGCCCTCCCAAAATTTAGGGGGCCAGTGGGAGTAGAACATTTCCTGGTGTAAGTGGGTGTGTCCCCTCTTTGGTATTAGAGGGAGGAATAATGACCCCTCATTGGTGTCAGTGGGAGAAATAGTGCCCCATCATTGGTGTCAGTGGGATGAATGCTGCCCCATTGTTGTCAGTGGGAGGAATAGTGCCCCATCATTGGTGTCAGTAGGAGGATTAGTGCCTTGTTGTCAATGGCAGGAACTATGCTCCACTGTTGCTGACAGTGGGAGGAGGAATGCTCCCCAAGGGCCGGATAAAAGCAAGCAAAGGGCCTCATGCCGCAGTTTGGAGACCACTGACCTAAGATGTTAATCCTCTGCATTGTGTAAAAAGGTTGTTTGATGATCCTGTCTTCTTCCACAGTCCCCAATCCATTTGCTACAGAGTCCTAGGAGGCACTGTGCACATGCTCAGTTTGGTGTGTATTGCTAAAGAGTTTTTTTGGGGGAGAGGGGTCATACAGCCTCATAGGACAGTCAGACGAGTATGAAAACTCCTCCTTCAAGAATAACCAGTGCTCGGCCAGACACTGATAGTCACAAGTAGGGGCGTACTGACCATTTGGAAAGTTGGGCACTGCCCGAGGGCCCGGGGGCAGTGGGGGACCCCATGAGTTGCCCCTGGTACCTTTTTCATAGGCTTTTTTGAGTTTGGACAAGGACACAGGGGCCCCATGATCCCCTATTGCCCGGGGGCCCCATGAGTTGTCAGTCTGCCCCTGGTCACAAGACTACTATATACTGCTGATGAGAAAAGGTATTTAGCAGTTTATATTTACTAAAATAATTCCATGTTGTGTGTACTGTGGGAGACCAGATATAGTGAGTGCAGAGTCCTGGGTTTAGTAACACTTTAACCTAATTTGCTATTGGCAGAATTGCAATTTAGCTGAAGTAAAACCAAATATGCTAATCCCTCCCAAACATATAACACCCCTTCTTATATCATGGAGATAAAGAGGGGGGTGTTCTGTAGTCTAGCACGAGAAAGCAATTTCAAATGTATCTAAGCATAGCTATAGACATTAAAATGACCATATATGTTGCAGTCTAAAGATACAATCTCCTTTATGTCTATTAACAACTATAGACGGCATGGTTTTCCCTGATGGGGTACAAAAGGATTGAATTGTTTGAGTCAGCTTCGAGAAAATACACCATTCCACTGGAAATCTATAGCATGGGTAACCCACACAAAAAACCGCGGGTACACTGTGCTGAGGGGAAAACACAGCCGATCAGTGTGAAAGGAGCCATATGCTACTTGGAGATATAAAATAGGTAAGTAATATCCTTATCTGCCCTATAACTTATAATTAACAATGACAGGCTTACACATCAGGGCAATGCGACAACTCAATGGTATGAATTAATCCCTTTCATTAGTTTACAGTGGTCAGAACAATGAACAATGATTGTTGACTAGATACTGTGGGTTACCATGGACTGCCTTAGTTACATCATATGCAGCCTCTCTACATTTTCTATTACAATACTTCTTCATTAGCAATATCTCTAATATTATTACAGATTCTATTTATTCAGCTGATAAAAAAGCAAAGGAGGACAGTTGAGTTCTGAATACAAAGTAAGAGTAATCCTGTCCCAGCCAAAGAAAAAAAGATGATGGGCAGGTAATTTAGAGGCAAAGGAAATTAATAGTTTGCTCAAAGTGACCTTCAGACTCAAAATTGTAGTGGATGAAACAACTCAATTGTAATTAGACGTGTGCAGTTTGTTTTGATCCAATTTTTTTGTTATTCGGAAATTCGCATGCATCTGAATTTCTGAGTAATGAATCTGAAATAACGAAACAAAATTCGGATGAAATTCGAATCCAAATTGAAGCGAATTCAACTCAAATTGGAATACGAAAAGAATAGAATAGAAAAAGAATAGAATAGAACAGAATAGAATAGAATATAAAATAATAGAATAGATTAGATTAGAATATAATATAAAAGAATATAATACAAAAGAATAGAATAGAATAACAATAGAATGGAATAAAATAAAAATAATATAACTGTCTTTTGAAATTTGAATAGAATAAATGCAAATTTGAATAGAATAGGTTAAAATAGAATAGAAAAGAAAAGAATAGAAAAAAACAGTATTGTATTGCAAAATATTGAATTAGAACCTTCTTCCCTCAGCCAGAACACTGCAGATGGGTCTTCCAGCATGATAATGACCCAAAACATACCACCAAGGCAACAAAGGAGTGGTTCAAGATTAAGGTCATGGAGAGGCCTAGCCAGTCTCCAGCCCTTAATCCTATAGAAAATTTATGGAGGGAGCTGAAACTTCGAGCTGCCAAGCGACAGCCAAGAAAGCATAAGGATTTAGAGAAGATCTGTAAAGAAGAGTGAACCAAAATTCCTCCTGAGATGTTTTCCTGGTAACCAACTACAAGAAATATCTTACCTCTGTGCTTGCCAACAAGGGTTTCTCCACCAAGTACCAAGTCATGTTTTGCTTGGGGATCAAATACTTATTTTACTCACTGAACTGCAACTCAATTTATAACATTTGTATCCTGTGTTTTTTTCTGTATTTTTGGTTGATATTCTGTCTTAATCTTTTAAAATACACCTATGATAACAATTATAGACCCTTCATTTCTTTATAAGTGGGCAAACTTACAAAATCTGCAGGGGATCAAATATATATTTTCCGCACTTTATAGCAAAAAGTAAAAAATATTGTTTTCAGTCTTTTTTTTGTTTATAGCGCAAAAAATAAAAAACCCAGAGGTGATTAAATACCACCAAAAGAAAGCTCTATTTGTGTGAAAAAAAAGATAAATTTCATTTGTGTGCAGTTTTGCATGACTGCACAATTGTCAGTTAAAGTAGCACAGAGCCCTGTAGCAAAAAATAGCCTGGACAGGAAGGGGGAAAATCTTCCAGAGGGCAAGTGGTTAACAAAAGGCAGAGGTAGTCCAGCCTGGGGCGACCAACCTTGACTCTCTCCATAGCTTTAGTGGAGCACTAACTGTAGCCTCCCAGGGACAAGGAGTGCACTTCACAAGATTACTAGGTTAAAAAAGCCTGAAAAAAGAAAACAAATGCTGAATTATCTGAAACATAGGAAATTATGTTTATAATATGGGATGTGACATTGTATGATATCCCCCAAGATATGGTCGCTTGCTCTATTTTTCTAAATGCATTCATTTAAAGCAGTATTGGACTGGTCTCAGCACAACTTGTCAGAAGTGACTCATGCAGATAGCAGAGGAAGGAGGCAGCAGTAGAGGGAAATGGCACTTAGTGCTCTGGATTGAGAAAAATACACACTATAGAGAAATATGCTTTGTTCATATTTCATGTCTGAGGTTTACAAACACTTTAATATGGAACTAAATATTCCTAATCTTTTCAGCCAAAGAAACTGCCATTTTAGCCTCTGTTTGTTCTGCATGTGATCAGTTGTAAGACAAGCTATTCGATGGTTTGACAGTTCGGTTGAGAGCACCGGCAAATGTGAGTTAGCATTCCTGGCATACCTTGAATATGACTGTTTTTTAAATCCTTAAATTGGTTGTAAACCGCAGACATGAAATATGAACAAAGCATATCCCTCTATAGTGTGTGCTTGTCCCAATTAAGAGCACTAAGGGCTTGTTCACACTTGACTTCTTTCCAAACGCACCTATAGAGTTTGACAGGCATTTGGGGAGTGTTTTTAACGCTCCCCAAAAGCCCTATACACGTATTTGAGGCGATTCATAGGAGTTTTCCAAGTGTTAAAACTGCACCACGAACGTCTATAATGAAGTTATTGGTATTAACGCCTCGCAAATGCCCTGCAAATGCCTGTCAGATGTTTGGGGAGCGTCACCATAGACTTGAATGAGAGGCATTAAAAGGCTTCAACTCCTCCTGACTCGACATGAGGCGTCAATGTTGCCGCGACGCTAACGCTTCAGTGTGAACAGCACTGTGTGCTGCCATGTGTATAATTTTAATAGGCACTTGAGGGGCATTAAAAACGCCCCTCAAACACCTGCAAAACGCCTGCTTACAAAGTTAGTGTGAACTTAGCCTAAGTGCCATTTCTGTCTGCTACTACTCTGCTATCAGTATGAATCACTTCTGACAAGTTTTCCTGACACCAAGAAAAATATGGTGACAGAGGAGGGATTGCCAGCAAAGTGACAGCCTCAGCTCTGTTGCTGTGTGAAGAGGGGGTGTATACCTTTCCTCAAATCAGATCTCAGAGCTCTCCTTACCGAGCTCTGCAGAGTGTAACTTCAGCTCTCTGCCCTTTTTTTTCTGAACTCTCAGACACGCTGTAAAAATTCTGCACTTTGAACAGATGTAGAGAAGAGTATACTGCAGATAGACAGGTACAACTTATGTAGGAGGATTTGTTCCATCTCTGTGTATCACCTGAGTCCAGGGTTTACAACCACTTTAAATCAATGGGTTTAGTTTGGCTTTACAGGTAAATCAGAACTAAACCCTTCTATCCTTTAAAGACAAGGAAGCTGACATTGAGGGCTGTGTTTGCAACTGCAACTGCCATAATGCTGCACATGTGATGATTTATGACACCATCATTTGATGGTTTGACAGCTTGGTTGACAGCGTATACAAATGTGACAATTAGCATTCCCGGCATGTTGGGAACGTAACTGTTTTTTGAGACTGTTTAAATCAATGGGTTTAGTTCCACATTAACTATGTAACAGTCCTGTCTCAGTTGACTGCCAAGGATGACACGCGCATGTGTAACAAATATACAAACGTAAACTGACACATAGACTTTGAAAATTGAGAGGCAGTCTGATTTGAGTCTAATTTTGTCACTAAGTCACTTGACACATGTTTGCAAGCAAGTTTAACCAGTCCAGATGTTAACTCTATATAAACCGGACAAATGTAACAGCTCAGCTATAGGCCTGTTAATTCTGCAACAAGTTTGTCATTATTTATGATGCTGAAGTAAACACACCATGTGATCATTAAAAAACTGTAAAAAAAAATTAGTTGAGGAGAGCATGGAATAAAGGAGATATTCAGGGATATTTAGGGCGGGGTGGTAAACAGAAGTTGTATTCATTTTTTTTTCCACCGACAGGTTTCTTCTAGCTAAATGAATGAGATGACACCTGGTCTGATTCATGGAGGTTGTGAGCAGTTGGTGCGCTGGCTGGTGGTGTCTTCCTTGCACCCAAGCATACCTGAGAAAGGAGAAAGCCAGCAGCTCGATCCTCCACAATGATTACATTTATTGTAGCAGGCGAAGTAAAAAAATAATACAAGGGCTTATGCCTTATTGATGGCTACACGCCATGGCCCCCCCACCACTAAACTGCAGTGTGTTTCTCTGCGGATCATAAACGCACATGCGATTTCGCGAGCGTTACCCACCCGCAGATGTGTAAATCTAGGCTTGGTGGGACTCCAAAATGTTTTCAGCTGCACCCCCACCTTACTATTGTGTGTTGGTATTGTACATTTTACACATGCACCCTAGCTGCTAGGCTTATCTTATCTTTGTATAGCCCAGTACCGGTGGTGATAGTGGCCTGTGTTCAGGTGCAACTCTGTACTTTTTTGTATCTACTTTTTGTACTTTTATCCTAGGTTCACACTTTCACATGCAGATTTCAGTGCGTTTTCCAGTTTGCAGAAACCCACTACAGTTCATTTAAAGTGTTATTAAGCCCACAACAGTAAAATCAATATATGCAGTAAAGCATGCTTGTTATACTCACTGTATAACCCCTTAACCCAAGGGGTTAATCCTCTACATTGTGTAAAAAGGCTGCTTGATCCTGTCTTCTCTGATCCTCCCCTTCTTATACAGTCCCCCATATATCTCCCGATAGAACAAAGGTTTCGGGACAAGTGGCACATGCTCAGTTTGCAGAAACCCACTACAGTTCATTTAAAGTGTTATTAAGCCCACAACAGTAAAATCAATATATGCAGTAAAGCATGCTTGTTATACTCACTGTATAACCCCTTAACCCAAGGGGTTAATCCTCTACATTGTGTAAAAAGGCTGCTTGATCCTGTCTTCTCTGATCCTCCCCTTCTTATACAGTCCCCCATATATCTCCCGATAGAACAAAGGTTTCGGGACAAGTGGCACATGCTCAGTTTGGTGTGTATTGCTAGAGAGCTTTTTTGATTCTTGGGAGAGTACATGTGATCAGCACAGGGCCAATCAGCAATGTCCAGACAGAGGTCAGGGGTTCTGCATCCTTCTAGAACAGAAAGAAAACCCCTCCTACAAGCCTTAACCAGTGCTCTGCTGATCACTGAGAGTAGTCAAAAGACTGCTCTAACTGCTGATGATAAAATGTATTTAGCAGTTTATATTTACTAAAATAATTGCATTTCCATGTACCATGTACTATGGGAGATGATATAGAGGGAATGCAGGGCCCTGGGTTTAGTAACACTTTAATTAAAAAATACCTCAGTCAGCAATTGCAAGTTTTTATATCCCTTTGAGCAGTAATCCATGCTTTATAGATCCCCGGTCTGACCTTGGCTTGTTCTTACGTATTCTACCTTTCCTGACTACTTGTATATGACTCCCTCTTGTTCCTGACCGTGCTTCCGCTTCCCCTGCAGCCTTGTAGGGAGAATGAAAACTACAAGATTTAAGCAGTGCTGTGCTGAACACTGATAGAAGCTACAATACTGCTCTAACTGCTGATGAGAAAAAGTATTTAGCAGTTTATATTTACTAAAATAATTGCATTTCCGTGTTGTGTGTACTGTGGGAGACCAAATAGAGTGAATGCAGGGTCCTTGGTTTAGTAACACTTTAACATGATTTCCTATAAAGCTAGTTCACATTTGTGTGTTTTGAGCTAGTGCAGATTTTTTAAAGGGTCACGGACTTTTTTCCTGCAGCAGATTGCGTTTTGCCTGTAATAGACTTGCGGAATAGACAATAGAACTGCACAAAAAATGCAAGTATTGCTTTTTTGATGCGCTTTTTATGCATTTTGCATGTTGAGTTTTGTGTGATTTTAAGCTGGTTGTTAAGGAGCGGGCAGCCGCCGGTGTCCTTAACAGCCAGTAAACAACACAGTTGTTAAGGAGTGGGTGGGCGCCGCGTCCTTAACAACCTATGAGTCATCAGCTGTCAGCTGGGTTTCCCGGGTGACCTTGCCCCTTGTGAAGTTATCGACTGGGGCATGCTGGGTTGATGATGTCACAAGAGGACGGGGTCACCCAATGATGTCACTGGGTGGCTCCACCCCTTGCTAATTTAAGAGCTGTAAGACGTCAGGAGCGGAGCTTTTTTTTCTTCGTGTCAACTGCTACAGTAGCGTTCATCATGATTGACGTTGGATCTACTTTAGAGGGACAATTTTTTTTAACTTTTTTAATAAAGGACTTTTTTGGTGAATGAGTAGGGTACCCCACACTCATTCACATGAGGGGGGTGGGATCTGGAGGCCCCCTTGAACCCCGCTGAAAGCTGATGACTTATCGATTGTTAAGGACGCCGGCGGCTGTCCACTCCTTGACAACCAGCTAAAGTCACACAAAGCAGAAAATGCAACATGCAAAAAAAAAACACATCAAAAATGGGTGTGAAAAAAACACAGAATGTAACTGGAAAATGCATCAACCGCAATCTGCATAATCTGCATAGATGCGAATTTAACCTTATGTATTATCAGATTTTTGCACACTATTTTTTTACCATGATTTTTATTTATGTGTAAAAATATGCTGCACTGATTAATATATAAAAAAAATAACATAAAACACCAAATTATAATTATAATCCAACATCAGCACATAACTGTGATACAATTCACCAATAATGATCAAGTCCACATAGACAGTTCAATTCAATGAGATCAGATTGTGTATACCTCCACCAAAGCCCTATTGGGCACACACTCACCTTATGGATTGATCCTTATTACATAGGTCTTATTGCATCTTTAATCAAATTAATCAGACTCCATAAACCCAGTTTTACATACCTGGTTGGAGGCCGAGGTGATGAGAGGGCTTCCCTTGCAGCTGATTGCTGAGCGCCCATGGAAGAGATGAGAGAAGTGCTGGGCTTGCCAACTGTAGGTTACTGGCTGAGTCAGCTGTGATATGGGACTTCTCAAGATGGAACTGGGCTGGAGTGGCAGCTGAGGAAAGGTGGCACCCGTGGGATTCAAGCAGATCAGACTGGAAGAGACATAGTGAGGAAGAGAGCCGAGGTCATACACAGCATATCAGGCAGGAGGGGAAGCGGAAGCACGGCTAGGAACAAGTGGAAGTAATACACAGGTAGTCAGGAAAGGCAGAGTCCGTAAGAACAAGCCAAGATCAGACTGGGGATCCATAAAGCATGGACCCTGCATTCACTCTATCTGGTCTGCCACAGTACACGCTACATGGAAATGCAATTATTTTGGTAAATATAAACTGCTAAATACATTTTATCATCACAAGAGCAGTCTTGTGACTTCTATCAGTGTTCAGCAGAGCACTGGTTAAAGCTTTTAGGAGAAGTTTTCTTTCTGCTCTAGGATGATGCAGAACCCCTGACCTCTGTCAGGACAGTGCTGATTGGTCTTGTGCTGGTGACATGCACTCTCCCAAGAAAAAAAACACATCTCTAGCAATACACACCAAACTGAACATGAGCAGAGTGTCTTCACAAGATATGTCTTATAAAGAGAAAAGAGGGGGGCACTGGGGTGGATCAGAGAAGTCAGGATCAAACAGCATTTTTACACAATGCAGAGGGTTAACCCCTTAGGTTCGACAGTGAGTATAACAAGCATGCTCTACTGCATGTATAGGCTGATTTTACTGTTGTGGGTTTAGTAACACTTTAAGAAAAAATAAATGCACTCACATATTAACCAAATTAAATCACCTATATCACTTTAAAACCTTTCCAATGCTGCTCTGGTGGCTGAATCTTACATCAACAATATACAGATGCTGCCATCTGCATAGAAACCTCTCTCTCTTGCAGAGTGCTACCAAACCAAGCTATACGCATTTCGTTGTTCTGACGTCAACAGGGGCACCAGGAAGTGAGCAGGAAAAGGTGACAATGCTGCAGATGAGCTGAGTAAGTGTTGTCTACCTGGAAAGAAAGTGTCTGTTGATCTACCTTACTGATATGAGTTACTGAAATTAGGACACAGTCAAACATAACTGGGTTAAATGTTTGGAATTAAATGCACCCTAGAGTTTTTGTGGAGATTAAACTTTTTTTTTAGTGTTGGGAAGAATATGAAAGGTTTGGAATCTCTGTCGGGTTCTTATTTCTGTCTTTGTCCCTGTTGGTAAGATTTACGCTCACTTTCTGTCCTGTGAGAAATGCCTTGGGTACAAAAAAATGATAGGAAATCTGAAATGTTTGAGTTGTTCCAGGAACAACAGTTGAGGGAAAATGTTCCAATGGATAAACCGGTTCTGCTGACATTTTCATATTACAAAAATATTCACACCACCATTGTTAGTTAAAGTGTTTAAAGGCACTTTAAAGTGTTTGTAAAGCTCAAACCTTTTCTTTAGTGTTGGATAGAATGTGAAGGGTTGGGAACCTCTGTCAGGTTCTTACTGATACAGTATCTGTGTTCCCGCTGAGGAGATTCACCCTCACTATTTGTCCTGGTATGCATTGTTATGGGTACAGAAAATGATGGAAAATCCAAAATGTTTGACTTGTTCCACAAAACAGAAGCTGAAGGAAAATCCTCCAAAGGGTAAACCTGTCTTACTGACAGCTGTCATTGAGTGGATATCGCCTTTCTTTGGAGAGACCTCCTGTTACTTCATGCTGGGTCTTTGGGACAGGAAGTGATGAGAAATCTTTCTGATGGGCAAAGATAAAAAAAGCAAAACAGCAGCAGTCTTAACCATTGTCTACTCTATCCGAAAACAGTTTTGGCTTTATATACACTTTAAAGTGGTAGTAAAGTCTCTTTCTTTATTTACAAAAATGGTCCCCTGTGCAAGCTCAGGTTATAACATGCTACTACCTGGTCTCCTGCAGCTTCCATCTTCACCCCGTCTTACTTCCGAGTTCCTAATCTTCAGCCACTTGGATGTCTGGGCCACGGGTGAAATCACTCTCATGCATGCACATGGTAGTCACACCCCCATGGCGCATAGAGCGAGCTGTAACCATGGTCTGAGCTGCGCATGTGCGACTTAGATCACATTACCCGCTGACAGGCAGGGGTGGGCATTTATGACAGAAGAGACCACAAGAGTCTCTTCTGTTGTAAAAACCCTGCCTGTCAGCAGATTTTCCATTCCAAGACTTTACTACCACTTTAAGTAGTTAGTAATGATCTTTTATACCAATGAGCTGTGGTACATTGTTCTGGTAAGAAGTTTTGCATGCCATGTTTATAGTGCATTGACCTGCATTTGGGAGTGTTTAAATATGCAACACAAATTGGACAACTAAGGGTCCAAGTGCCTAGATAGTCCACCCACCTATTAATCTTTCATACTCCCCAAATGTGTAGAGTTACCCATGTCATTTTCAGATGCAGAAACTGGTATATTGTAGAACTTGGAAAACAGTCACAACAACCCTACGGGGAGAACACCCATCCGGAAACTCACAGACAATGCAGCAGAAAGTCAGCGGTAGTAGGCCTGAGCGGTAGTAGGCCTGAGCTGCAGAAGGCACCTGGTGAGGGAGGAGGAGTGTGCTTTAGCTTATTCAACCCAAGAGAGAGCTTGGGGAAATGTAGACTTAGGTCTTATGATTTCCCTGCTGCTTCAGAACCTCTCCCTACCACTAGTGATGTCCCTGACAGACAGGGTATCTCTCCCTACACTAGCCACTTCACAAAAGCACACGAAACCCTGGGGGCAGGGACTTGAAAAGTCTCTGCTTGACCCAAGATGGCTGCCAGGGTCACCTGGATGCTGCATAGTCAACCAGAACGCTGCTCCATGAGACAGAGGAAACCATAGCGAAACCAAGTTTCTTTTGACTTCCTCTCCAGCTGCAGTACAGCTCTGGTCGAGCGCCACCTACAAACAGCAGACCACACCTGCCTACCAGCTTGTTATCGTATGTCTGACTTCCGGTGGAAGGACGTACATCAAGCGCATTATTCTCTATGTGCGTTGTATATCTTGTGGCCTCTACCAAGCTGTTGGTTATACAATGCTGTACATAAGCAAATCCCTTTTTTTTCTTAGTTTATTATAATACCTGTATTTGTATTGTAAAATCTCAATAAAAATTGATTTAAAAAATGCAGTACAAAACATATAAAATGTATGTCAATGCAATGTCCATTGATGTATTTGTCTTGGCGTGTACAAATCCTCAGGCCCTGTTCACATCTCATGATTTGGGAGCAGACTGTGATTCTGCCCACGATCCTAAATCGCATGACAATCACAGCACAACATGCTGTGCATGTTTGGGTGCCACTACCCTTCAATGGCACCCCAAATACGATGTGACTCTGCTGCAGTTGTCGTGCGACAGGATGGAGTGGCAATCGCAGCAAACCACACTTTTCAAAATCACATGAAACTTGTTGCCCAAAACGGAGCTTCTTTTCAAATGCGCAAAAGTGAATGGGCTGCCCTATGTGACACACGAAATCACGTGACAATCGCCTGTCAAATCATGTAGCATGATTGCTTGTTCTGGTTACACTAAAGTATGAATGTAGCCTCAGACATGATGCTGGTGGGCTGGTGGTTATACTCAGAGAGATCACTTAGATCGAACCCATTCATATAATACAGGTATTGAGCATTGTACAGTCTGTCCTGAATAGAGAAGTGTTTATTGAAAAGACTGCCATAAACCCTTATCTAAATTGCAACAAATAGGAGGTTTATCAGTGTTTTCTCACTAATGGTTAACATGATAACATGCATAACCTGTGCTATAAATATTTTTTTATTTATATTGGACTTAAGGGAACAAGTCAACACTCTTACCTGTTAGGCACAAAACCCTCCTCTGTGAACCCCCTTGAAACTGGCTCCACTTGAGCACTAAGCATTTGATTTTCTTTGCGTTGGAATTTAACTCTACCCACGTGACATCCATCTGTTTAATGTCAATGCCTCAGTTGCACGTAAGGTTTCTCTTCATGGACAAGTGGTCAATGGAAAGGTAGGACTTTGTCTAAAAGTCAGAGAAGACAAGCCCTTAGTAACAAAACAAAATTGCTTTCAGAAAGATAAACATGAGAAGCTTTTCTAACCATAACAAAGGTTAGCCTGCTTGTAAACCTAAACTCTGGAAATAACTCAAAATTACAACCAAAACCTTACAGGGGGTCTACCCCAGTACTAAGAGGGTGAAATATGAATTTTTGCCTAGGTTACATTTAAATACAGTTTTGTTTGCCTTATCCTTGCTTCTTTAGGCTTCCTCCTCTCTGTGTAACCCATCCCCTGAAGCCTCTTCTCTTCAGTGTTACTTTTTCCTTCCATCCAGTTTTGCATTGTAAGTGATGACCCCCAGGGCCATCCATACCCCAGACCATTGGAGGAAATAGTAGAAGGGTAGTGTGCCTGCTACCAGGTAAGCAAGGCATATGGTATGTAAAGCTGCATTTTAATGGTACCCCAAACAGAAAAACATTCTGGATTCTTTCTTAGATACACAGAATATAACTGGATACTAACATTTATAGGTAAAGTTGATCCAGGGAATATCCAATTGCCTCTCGGGGGATCAGGAAGGATCTTTTTCCCTGCAGGAGCAAATTGGAGCATGCATTGCTGGGTTTTTTTTTCCTTCCTCTGGATCAACTGTGGGTATAGGATTATAACTTTTTTTTTTCTATGGTTGAACTGAATGGGCTTTTGTCTTTTTTCAGCCAGACTAATACAGGCCATAGATGGGTCGGATCGTTAGTGGGATATTTGTTCGGCCGTTTTTCGGTATTTTGGCCGTTTTTTTTTATCAGTTAAGTTGGAAAAAAAATCGGCCGATTTTGCCGATCGGCCGATTTTCGCGGCAATGATGGGCAAATCGGCAGATTTTTTACCGATAAAAAATCTGCGCATGAGCAGTGACCTGCAAGAGGAAGACAAAAAGAAGAAGAAGAAGAAGAAGAGGATGATGAAGAAGAAGATGAGGATGATGATGATGAAGAAGAGGATGATGATGAAGAAGATGAGGATGATGATGAAGAAGAAGAAGAGGATGAGGATGATGATGATGAAGAGGATGAGGATGATGATGAAGAAGAAGAGGGTGGTGATGATGAAGAAGAAGAAGAGGATGATGATGAAGAAGAAGAGGATGATGAAGAAGAAGAAGAAGAAGAAGAGGATGATGATGATGAAGAAGATGATGATGAAGAAGAGGATGATGATGAAGAAGAAGAAGAGGATGATGATGAAGAAGAAGAGGATGATGATGAAGAAGAGGATGATGATGATGAAGAAGAAGAGGATGAGGATGATGAAGAAGAAGAAGAAGAAGAAGAGGATGATGATGATGAAGAAGAAGAAGAAGAGGATGATGATGAAGAAGAAGAGGATGATGATGAAGAAGAAGAAGAGGATGATGATGATGATGAAGAATAAGAAGAGGATGATGATGGTGAAGAAGAAGAAGAAGAAGATGATGATAATGAAGAAGAAGAAGAAGAGGATGATGACGATGAAGAAGAAGAAGAAGAAAAGGATGATGATGAAAAAGAAGAAGAAGAAGTAGGATGAAAAATAAGAAGAATTCCAGTACGGCAAAAAGTGTCCCTGCAGAGAGCTCCGCTATTTCTTTGACAGTTCTTTGACATTTACAGCGGTTGCAACATTGTATCTATTTGTTTCCGAATAAAACATCTGTATCCTAAATGGAAACAAATAGATACAATGTTGCAACCGCTGTAAATGTCAAGGAACTGTCAAAGAACTGTCAGAAATAGCGGAGCTCTCTGCAGGGACACTTTTTGCCGGCTGTAGACGGGATGAAAATCGGCCGATTTTTTTTACCATTGATGGTAACGTCGGCCGCTTGAACGACCGATTTTTAGTTTTTTAAAAGAAAAATCTGCCGTTTTTCTCCCCGGCTATGGCCTGCATTACTCTGTAACTATGTAAGAACATTTAACCTCTGCTGAGTAGGGGAAATCCCACTGCAAGGGCAGTTTTGAATTTTTCAGGTTAAACCTGCTCTTAGGAGTTTCATTTTCAAAGTTAATAATGGCCCATCTACAGCCCAAATATAATTTTTATTTTAGACTGGAAAGGGTTTAGAATCTGTCAGTTTTTTTTATTGCTCCCTGGGACCCCATTTGAGACCTCACTTTTATCTGTTCCCTTTTTATGCCACTCTAGACCAAATATAAAGAAAATAGGAGTCACCAGAACAGAAAGGCATTGGCAGACATAACATCCTCACAGAGGCTTCCTGCTTCATCCCCATTGGAGAAATTTCACATTGCTTTCTGTCCCTTTGATACCATATCACCAGGCCCAACCTGTGTTCTGGATTTGTGACCCATCCCAAAATGAACCAATGATGCTAAGTCCAGGGTAAGCAAAACTGACCTTCACATGTTTATGACTTGATCATTTCTCTTAAAGTAGAACATTGGTCAGCCTAGGCGTAGTACCCATTCACCCCATAGATCCTAATAGAGAACTCTAGAGGTCAGCTGAAGCTGTCATTTCACTTCAGGGTAGGATTTTTGACACATGGGCACCAGTCAATTTTGGAGCGTTAACAGGGTTTAGTAAGGACCAATAAACTTCAGGGATAGAGGGGTGGGACACAGGATACCCAAATGAACAATGAGCAGACTCCAAAAATTCCTACTTACAGCTGATAGAGAAAAAAAGACTTTTAAACCAGATTGGCACTCTTTATTCTCTTGATTGTAGGCAGTAACAGCACTCAAATAGTTTGACAAGACACCAGACTTCCTTTAGTTTTTAAACATTCACCTTTCTCTTCATATCACATTTTGAATTTAGCTTTGCTCCTCTCTGGTAATAACTCTGACCAAGCAGTGCAAGCTTCTGGCTCTAGCCTTGGGCCTACTTGTCTCAGGTACATATGTCCTCCCTAGGCATCAGGCCTGGGAGGTCAGGAACAACAGCACAAACTTCCCATTTAGAGCCTGGGAGTCAAAAGAACCTCCAGGTGTTTTCCCTAAATATGTATGACTTTCCCCAGGATGCACTACTGGCTATAAAGTAATTCAGGTGCGTAGCCTCCATGGTTGCAATGTGTTTCAGGTACACAGTCCCCAAGGGGGGGTAGGGAACGTTTTGCTTTCACACACTGCACAATACGTATGGGGAATAAAATGACACTAAATAATATTCCTATTCTCCCAAAATAATTAATATACATGCGCACACATCTCTGCTTGCACCCCAACATGTCCCTAATTTTAGGCCCTTAACTTCTTTCTCCTTCTGTGTGTGTGTACAGCATTGTAGTACACCCCTAAACTCTGCACTTTGTATGTAGTGTGGCCTTGAACTTTGCACTCTGTGCGTAGCACAGCCCTGAACACTGCACTCTGTGTATAGGGCACCCCTGAACTCTGCAAAAAATATATACAGTGGGGCAAAAAGTATTTAGCCAGCCACCAATTGTGCAAGTTCTCCCACTTAAAAAGATGAGAGAGGCCTGTAATTGGCATCATAGGTAGACCTCAACTATGAGAGACAAAATGAGAAAACAAATCCAGACAATCACATTGGCTGATTTGGAAAGAATTTATTTGCAAATTATGGTGGAAAATAAGTATTTGGTCAATATCAAAAATTCATCTCAATACTTTGTTATATATCCTTTGTTGGCAATGACAGAGGTCAAATGTTTCCTGTAAGTCTTCACAAGGTTGGCACACACTGTTGCTGGTATGTTGGCCCATTCCTCCATGCAGATCTCCTCTAGAGCAGTGATGTTTTGGGGCTGTCGCTGGGCAACATGGACTTTCAACTCCCTCCAAAGGTTTTCTATGGGGTTGAGATCTGGAGACTGGCTAGGCTACTGCATCCGACGCTTTGCATTGCACTTGGTTATGTAAGGCTTGGATGCAGCTGCTTGACCATGGAAACCCATTCCATGAAGATCTCTCTTGTTTTACTAACGTGAAGGCCACATGAAGTTTGGAGGTCTTTAGCTTTTGACTCTGCAGACAGGTGGTGACTTCTGAGCACTGTGTGCTTCAGCATTCACTGGTCCTGCTCTGTCATTTTACATGGCCTACCACTTCATGGCTGAGTTGCTGTTGTTCCACGTTGCTTCAACTTTGTTATAATACCATTAACAGTTGACTGTGGAATATTTAGTAGCAAGGAGATTTCACGGATGGACTTATTGCACAGGTGGAAACCTATCACGGTACCACGCTTGAATTCATTGAGTTCCTGAAAGCGACCTATTCTTTCAAAAATGATTGTAGAAGCAGTCTGCAAGCCTAGGTGCTTGATTTTATACACCTGTGGCCATAAAAGGTGATTGGAACACCTGAATCTAATGATTTGGAGGGGTGTCCCAATTTTTTGGCAATATATCATGTATATATATATATATATATATATATATATATTTTTTTTTTTTTGTCCTTTGTGTATATTAGCATTAAAATAATGAATGTACTGAAAATAGTGTACCAGTCCATTGTTTCTCATTTTCTGTATTTTGTAGTAATGGGGACAATTCCTCTACAATCCTGTAATCTATTTTTCCTGCCTCCTTGTATTGTCCTCTGTGAACTCCTGAACCTCTACTTTTTTCCCCTCACTTTCGTTGGATCAAGCAGTACATGGTAGTATTGGTCATGTGCACTGCTGTATGAACATGACAAATTCCATAGTTTATACTCAATCTCAGAAGTGAGCAACAGAAGATGGCTATGTTCCTACATACAGTAGGAGCATGGAAAATGAACCTAGTGATCCTTTCACAGGAAGTTGGATCACAGCAGCAAAAAAAAGAGGAATGTGGAGTTTTGGATGAGGCTGAGAAGGTCTTTTTAGTTAAGAATACATATTAAAGTGGAGCTCCACCCAAAAGGGGAAGTTCCGTTTTAATGCTTTGTCCCCTGCTCCCCATTAAGGATTGGCACCTTTGGGGAGCGGGCACCCGAATTTGACAGGTACCCACTCCCACTGCGATCGCCTAGGCGATCGGAAGTGGTATTTGTTCTCCCCTCCTTCCCTGTAGTCTTCTGGGACACGTGAAAGGTCCCAGAAGACTACGGGACCATTCACAAAGTGCAGCGCTTCTCGCGCATGCGCAGTGACTCCTGAACTTCGCATCACTTACTACTGACCTTTGCATCACTACTGACTCCTGAACTCCGCATCACTTACTAATGCTCTCTGATCTTTGCATCACTACTGACTCCTGAACTTCGCATCACTTACGAATGACTCCTGAACTCCGCATCACTTACTACTGACCTTTGAACTTTGCATCACTACTGACTCCTGAACTCCGCATCACTTACTACTGACCTTTGCATCACTACTGACTCCTGAACTCCGCATCACTTACTAATGATCTCTGAACTCTGTATCTCTACTTACTCCTGAACTCTGCATCACTTACTACTGACCTCTGAACTGTGCATCATTACTGACTCCTGAACTTCGCATCACTTACTACTGACTCCTGAACTTCGCATCACTTACTACTGACTCCTGAACTTCGCATTACTACTGACTCCTGAACTTCGCATCACTTACTACTGACTCCTGAACTTCACATTACTACTGACTCCTGAACTTCGCATCACTTACTACTGACTCCTGAACTTCACATTACTACTGACTCCTGAACTTCGCATCACTTACTACTGACTCCTGAACTCCGCATCACTTACTACTGACCTCTGAACTGTGCATCACTACTGACTCCTGAACTTCGCATCACTTACTATCGACCTCTGAACTGTGCATCACTACTGACTCCTGAACTTTGCATCACTTACTACTGACCTTTGAACTTTGCATCACTACTGACTCCTGAACTCTGCATCACTTACTGATATCTGAACTCTGTATCTCTACTGACTCCTGAACTCTGCATCACTTACTGATATCTGAACTCTGTATCTCTACTGACTCCTGAACTCTGCATCACTTACTACTGACCTCTGAACTGTGCATCATTACTGACTCCTGAAATTCACATCACTTACTACTGACTCCTGAACTTCGCATCACTACTGACTCCTGAACTTCGCATCACTACTGACTCCTGAACTTCGCATCACTTACTAATGAATCCTGCACTCTGCCACTGAACTGACCCCTTAACTCTGTGTCACTTACTACTGACTTACTTCTGAACTAATTTTACATATTCTACTGACCCCTGAACCCAGCATCACTACTGACCCCTGAATTCTGCATCACTTACTACTGACCCCTGAACTCTGCATCGCTACTGACCCCTGAACCCAGCATCACTACTGACCCCTGAATTCTGCATCACTTACTACTGACCCCTGAACTCTGCATCACTACTGACCCCTGAATCCTGCATCACTTACTACTGACCCCTGAACTTTACATCATTACTGACCCCTGAATACTGCATCACTTACTACTGACCCTTCACTTTAAGTCACTTACTACTAACCTTTGTACACTGTGTCATTCATTATTGACCCCTAAACTATATCTCACATGCTACTGACCCCTGAACCATGCCTCACATGCTACTGACCCCTGAACCATGCCTCACATGCTACTGACCCCTGAACCATGCGTCACATGCTACTGACCCCTGAACCATGCGTCACATGCTACTGACCCCTGAACCATGTCTCACATGCTACTGACCCCTGAACCATGCCTCACATGCTACTGACCCCTGAACCATGCCTCACATGCTACTGACCCCTGAACCATGCCTCACATGCTACTGACCCCTGAACCATGCCTCACATGCTACTGACCCCTGAACCATGCGTCACATGCTACTGACCCCTGAACCATGCGTCACATGCTACTGACCCCTGAACCATGTCTCACATGCTACTGACCCCTGAACCATGCGTCACATGCTACTGACCCCTGAACCATGTCTCACATGCTACTGACCCCTGAACCATGCCTCACATGCTACTGACCCCTGAACCATATCTCACATGCTACTGACCCCTGAACCATGCCTCACATGCTACTGACCCCTGAACCATATCTCACATGCTACTGACCCCTGAACCATGTCTCACATGCTACTGACCCCTGAACCATGTCTCACATGCTACTGACCCGTGAACTATATCTCACATGCTACTGACCCCTGAACCATGTCTCACATGCTACTGACCCGTGAACTATGTCTCACATGCTACTGACCCGTGAACTATATCTCACATGCTACTGACCCCTGAACCATGTCTCACATGCTACTGACCCGTGAACTATATCTCACATGCTACTGACCCCTGAACCATGTCTCACATGCTACTGACCCCCCATAAGGGAGACTTCGTGTAGTGATATGAAGCAGATATCTTATTACAGTCAGTCTAGGAAATGACAGAGCGTGCAGGTAAGGGGCCCCTGACCATTCTTCTTGCCTGGGAGTGAGGCGTGACGTCACCCCGGTCAGGTATGTGTCTGAGCGGACAGAGAGGGAGGGGAAGCGGCGGGGACGTCACGTACACAGCGGTCTCTGATTGGTGGTGCGGCGGGAAACGGCGGCCATCTTGGAGGTGTCAGTGCGAGGCTGAGAGAGAGAGAGCGGAGGGGCAAAGTGACGTGCGGAGTTGACGAGTGACCGAGGAGTGGGTGTGAGGGAGCGGAGCCAGTACCGGGCACCCCGGCTGATGTGAGAGAGCTCTGTACAGGTGAGGATCCCCACCCCCACATACATACTGAACTCAATGGGAGGATAGCACCGGGCTCTGACAACAGAGACTCCAATGAATGTACATCACAGAGCCAGGCGGAGATGAGCTGACAGAGGAGGAGAAGGCCAGGGGATGGGGACCCAAGAACCAGGACAGGAGGGAGTAGCTGGGCAGCAAGTTAGAGCTGGATATGGGAGGATGGGCAGAGAGGTGTGGATGGAGAAGGGGGCACTGAGGATAGGCAGAGGAGAGTGACCAGAGTTGAGGAACCACACTTGTAGATGGGCAGAAAGTTGTGGGTGTGGAAGAGGAGATGGGCAGAAAGTTGTGGGCGTGGAAGAGGAGATGGGCAGAAAGTTGTGGGCGTGGAAGAGGAGATGGGCAGAAAGTTGTGGGTGTGGAAGAGGAGATGGGCAGAAAGTTGTGGGTGTGGAAGAGGAGATGGGCGGAAAGTCGTGGGCGTGGAAGAGGAGATGGGCGGAAAGTCGTAGGCGTGGAAGAGGAGATGGGCGGAAAGTCGTAGGCGTGGAAGAGGAGATGGGCGGAACGTCGTAGGCGTGGAAGAGGGGATGGGCGGAACGTCGTAGGCGTGGAAGAGGGGATGGGCGGAACGTCGTAGGCGTGGAAGAGGGGATGGGCGGAACGTCGTAGGCGTGGAAGAGGGGATGGGCGGAACGTCGTAGGCGTGGAAGAGGGGATGGGCGGAACGTCGTAGGCGTGGAAGAGGGGATGGGCGGAACGTCGTAGGCGTGGAAGAGGGGATGGGCGGAACGTCGTAGGCGTGGAAGAGGGGATGGGCGGAACGTCGTAGGCGTGGAAGAGGGGATGGGCGGAACGTCGTAGGCGTGGAAGAGGGGATGGGCGAAACGTCGTAGGCGTGGAAGAGGGGATGGGCGGAAAGTCGTAGGCGTGGAAGAGGGGATGGGCGGAAAGTCGTAGGCGTGGAAGAGGGGATGGGCGGAAAGTCGTAGGCGTGGAAGAGGGGATGGGCAGAATGTTATGGATGGAGAAGCATAGATGGTCAGAAAGTTGTGGACCGAGACTTGTAGATGGTAAGAAAGTTGTAGGCAAGAAAGGGGCAATGAGGGAAAAAGTTGTTGACTATGATGGGTAGATGGGCAGAAAGTTGTAGATGAGGAAGGGGAGGCATGGAGAAAGTTGTGGATATTGAAGAGTAGATGGGCAGATTGTTGTAGGCGAGGAAGGGTAGGCAGGCAGATAACTGTAGACAGAGAGGAGGAGATGGACAGAAAGTTGTAAGCAAGAAAGGGGCAATGGGCAGAAAGTTGTGGACTGAGATGGGTAGATGGGCAGAAAGTTATGGATTGAGATAAGTAGATGGGCAGAAAGTTTTTGATTGAGATGGGTAGATGGGCAGAAAGTTATGGATTGAGATAAGTAGATGGGCAGAAAGTTTTTGATTGAGATGGGTAGATGGGCAGAAAGTTGTGGACTGAGATGGGTAGATGGGCAGAAAGTTGTGGACTGAGATGGGTAGATGGGCAGATTGTTGTAGGCAAGGAAGAGGAGATGGGCAGAAAGTTAAGGATGGAGATGGATAGATTGGAAGAAAGTTGTAGGCAAGGAAGAGGAGATGGGCAGAAAGTTATGGACGGAGAAGCGTAGATGGGCAGAAAGTTGTGGACCGAAACTTGTAGATCTGAAGAAAGTTGTAGGCAAGAAAGGGGCAATGGGGGAAAAAGTTGTGGACTGCGATGGGTAGACGGGCAGAAAGTTGTAGGTGAGGAAGGGCAGGCATGGAGAAAGTTGTGGATATTGAAGAGTAGATGGGAAGATTGTTGTAGGTAAGGAAGGATAGGCAGGCAGAAAGTTGTGGACTGAGATAGGTAGATGGACAGAAAGTTGTCGATTGAGATGGGTAGATGGGCAGAAAGTTGTGGACTGAGACGGGTAGTTGGGCAGATTGTTGTAGGCAAGAAAGGGACAATGGGCAGAAAGTTGTGACCTTAGAAGGGTGGGTGGCTGGAAAAGTGTCGTCAAGAAAGCAGAGATGGGCAGAATGTTGTTGATGGAGAAACATAGATGGGCAGAAAGTTGTGGGCAAGGAAGGGGAAACAGGCAAAAATAGTGTACATGGCAAAGAGGAGATGGGCAAAAAATTGTAGGAAGTATAAATGACCAGACTGCGGGAGAAGGGCAGAAGGAAACGATAAGACTAAAAGAGATGCACTAATAGTGTAATTCCAGGGGTTGCTTTAGGAGGTGGACAGCATGATTGGAGACCAAGAGTGTCAGGGAAACAGTGGAAGGGTGAGCCTATAGTGCCGGCGATTGTGGAAGGTGGACTGAGAGTCACGTGGGTAGACCGGATGTGTTCTGTAGGGGACAGGTGGGCAAATGGTAGAGGCGATCCAGGCAGTTGGTTGACAAGAAACAGAAAGTCCTGGCTGTGAAGGATGACAAGTAAGAGTTGTGGTGCGCAGACGTGTTCAAGAAAACACCAGATTGGACCTTTTAATCTTTGGTTGTAGCACTTTGGCCATGAGTGAGGTGCAGTAAAGAGCTTTGGAAGCCATTACTATTGAACAAAGAGATTTTCTGATCTATTGGAAAATTGTTGGTATGATTTTTAAAAAAAACAAACAAAATAACTCGTCTAGGTGGATGCTGTATCTGTCCCCTGGTGCCTCCTAAGGCCGAGATCTGAGCGATCAAACACTACTGATCACTCAGTTCTTGGTCTTTAGCGAGCAGAAAGCCATGACCATCAGTCTCTGTCTCTCTGCTTTGCCCCTCCAGCTCTTCCTGGAGTGCCGGCCTGTAGAGTGGGCAAGAGCAGCTGGTTCAGGCTCTCAGCGGCATGTAGAGAGGCTGAGTCATCTGCCAGTCCAGGTATCTGAGTGGATCTTTCGGGAGCCTGGACCATCTGAGTGACATCAGCTGACAGTGGGCTATAGCAGGTCACAGGTGTGCAGTACAAAGTGCACTCCTGTGATCCCCAGGAGAAAAATAGCCAAAAGAGCTTTGGCCCTATTTCTCTTTTAATATCCAATTGATCTGTGATTGGAAAAGAGGGAACAAAACTTTTTCTGTCTGTCTGCCATATCCTATCATGTTTAATGATGGGCTCAGTAAGCTGGTCTGTGTTGGCCCTTAGAGGCAGGGAGCAATAGGCAGACATGTTGTTTAGCTGTGCCTTTGTTAGCAGCCTAACATCAGTTTATGTGAGCAGAAGTAGTAATAAAATAAATTTGAAAGGTAGAAACTGCAGTGCAGGGAACTTCTATAAACGGATGGCCATATAAAAATCTGATCTGCATAATTGAGTTTCCTGTTTTGTGTAGACTGGGTCTTAATCATTGATCTTTTAGTAAATGATGTGGGTCGGCTCCCAGGCATCATAGGCAATATCTGGGAATTGAACATTTATGACTTCTGCATGTTCATGATGAAAGGTTTGGCCGTCCACCAAAGGCTGCCAGCGAAAGTCTCAAATAAATCAACAGATCAGAATATTACATGCGCACTTTTCCTGATGTTTGTTATTGGAAACTGTAGAGACACGGATCCATTTCTGTGTGAAGAGCTTTGTTCTCCGTTTGCACCCCACTCCACTATGGATCAGAGAATGTTACAACAGGAATATATGCCAATATTAGGCCTCTGTTTTATGGATGCACATGGTAATGAAGCCTTTGTCTCCATGCACACTATTGTTCTTTTAAGCTCAAAAAATACTGGAAAAAGCACTGGATAAAAAACACTGATAATAGTACATTTTGGTAGTGTTTAGGAGCATTAGTGTTTTATTAGCGTTTTTACAGTACATCTAGGGGGAAAAGAAAAGCTAGAAAAAAGCTGTTTGGAGCGTATTAGTAGGATTTAGGAGCGTTCAACGTTTTTTTTCTGTTGGAAAAATGCTCCCAAAAACTCTACAAAACCTATTTTTTTTTTCTTCTAAATGCTGAAGCTTGAAAAACGTTACTAGCCTAAAAGAGTGTGCAAGGACACATAGGATAACACTATTTAGCTTCTAAGAGCAGAAAAACAAACCCGATAGTGTGCATGGAGGCTCAAGGTAATCAGTTCTTGGCAGCGGAAAGGAAGTAACATTGTAGAATAGCTGCAGAAACTATGATGGTTTAGCAGGACAATGGGTAAGCTCAGGCTTGTCTTAGAAATCTACAAATGACAATCTGCACACCAAACATTTGGGTCCTCCAGAATAAAATATAAAGCTGAAGTTTAGGTATGGTGATTTTTACATTGGTAGATTGGTCCAGCTTGGACAAGTGTAAGTACGTATGTGCTATACCTGTGGGATCCCTGTGAAAGCTGGAAATCATTGTAGCTGGAACCTCTACTACATTGATCTCCACTAGCTTTTGGGTCTTGTGCCAAGTAGCTGCCATGCTACATTGTTAGCACAGGAAGTAATACCCATTCTGTTTGGGCTCCATTCAAAGAACACTTTTTGTATTTTTGCAGTGAATGCAAAGCATTCTCTGGTTGGACAAGGTGGAGAGGTGGGCCGTTGATGTCATAATCTCCGCCTCATCCAATCGGAAAACACTTTGCATTAATTGAGAAATGCAATGTATTCTTTGAATGGCGCTCATGCCGAGTGAGCAATCTCCTGTGTTCAGTAAGCATCAGGGCAGCCGCTTGGTAAGGGACTTGGAAGCTAGCAGCAATCACCACAGTAGTGGTGCCTACTACAGGGATTTCCAGCTACCACAGGGATCCCACAGGTATTACACATACATTGGTCCTAGATGGACTAGTGTAACAATGTAAAAAAACTGCAGTACCTAAACTTCAGTTTGAAGTTTTTACTGTAATATATTTAAACACCCCAGTTATTGACAGAAGTGTTTTGGACCATTAACTGGGTCCTTGAAGGGAATCTGTTAAAGGGACAGGCCCCCGTAAAAGCAACCTTTCACAGACTTGAGCCCTATTCTAATACTAGGACAGTGAGACTGAAACTGGTTACTGAGTTACTTCCCTGGAACTAGTATGTGACATGTCAGTGGATGTCTACTTTCATCTGAGCCTTTTCTCACAGATGTTTGATTTTTTTTTTTTGACTGAGTTATACTTCGTTATAATTGGGAGAATCCTAGAATGGTAAGCTTTGGCTATATGCTGCCCTCATCTGACCATACTTGCAGAGAATCATTGATTGAACAAGTTTTATAGCCTGTTTCAGTTGCTTCTGTTAGTCATGTGATAAGCAGCAGCATTTTGCATTCCTTATTCTTTCTTCCCATTATTATAATACAGGATTTAGATCAGAACATAATAGCTGTCAGAACATAATAGCTCAGTTATTACTCACTTAGTATGGTGACCTCTCAGTTTTTGCAATCAATTTCCCAATGGGGAGGTTTCTCTCCACTTCCCGTTCATGTCCAAAACAGGAAATTAGAGGCAATCCCTCCAAAGTGGGGGTATCCCTAGTTGTTATGAACATCAGAACTAGTGTCCTTATTGAAAGGTTTCAGGTGTTCTAGTTAAAAAAAAAAAATTTTGCCTTTGGGTATGCTTGCAGGTGAACACATGACACAAATCTGGATATTGAATTATTTACATATTATCAAGCAGTAAATGAGCTGTATGGTTGACCTGTAGCTTCATGCACTGTGGAAAAATGAAACCTCAAAATTCACAGCAGAAACTCTACAGCTGTTCAGCTTGCTCTTACTGGTACAGCTTACCCTGCTTTCATATTCCAACAGTGATTTGACAGCCTTCTAACACAGAGAACACAGAGCATCGACTTGTCAGTGGGAAGCTATATCCGCCCTATAATCCTAGACAAAAGTCCTGGAAATGGGCATTAGTTCAAACATAAAGGGTCTGGTAATGGGCTTTGGAGGTGGTTTACTAAAACTGGAGGGTGCAAAATCTGGTGCAGCTCTGCATAGAAACTATTCGGCCTTCATTTGTCTTGTCAAAGATTAAACTGGTTCTAAAGCCTCAAGGATTTTTTTACCTGAATGCATTCAGGTAAAAAAAAAACTTCTGTGTCACATACTCCCCCCCCCCCTTCTTTAAACTTACCTGATCCCTATTATGATCCAACGCTGTGCACGAGAGCAGAGCAGTGGCTTTGTCGCTCCTCCTTGGGCAAATTGATATCAGTGGGAGCCATTGGCTCCCGCTCCTGTCAATCAACTCCTGTGACGAGGGAGCTGAGTCCCGCTGTCTGTGTCAGTGAACATAGCAGCGGGACACGGGAGCAAGCCTGCATGTGTGTCCTCATGGGGATCCGCTTTCTATTGGGGACACTGAACAGAGTGGAGCGCCAGTGGAGGACCCGAGAAGAGGAGAGCCTCTATTGCACACAGCAGATAAGTATAGTTATGTTTATTTTTTTTTCTTTTACAACCACTTTAATTGAAGAAGCTGAAGTTAGAAGCTGATTGGCTACCATGCACGGCTGCCTCAGATCTTTCACTCTCCAGTTTAGTAAATCAACCCCTTTGTGTAGAAGTCAGAAGTATAGAAATGCTGCTAGCAAGTATTGAACTTGTTTCCACTTGTCTGTTTTCTCTGCACTAAAACACATTTTACTGCATGAAGTGCAGTCGAAGATGGGATCCCATTCATTCGTATGTGGACGGTTCACATCTATATGCTGCTTCCCTGGTGTGCTCTTAAAATATAGGCAATAACTGCATTTTTGTGCATTAGAGACACTAATGCCACATTGTAATATCTTTACTTTATTGCTGTATAGGAAACATTGAAGTGGAAGTCCAGGTGTAAATATTAAGTTTAAGAAGGATCCCACTCACACCTAACGCCAACTCTAACTACTCTGTAAAAGGAGGATGCTGATACTGTTCTTTTCTCAGAATGCTCTGGTCATGGGATCAGCTCCCAGCGGCGGCTTCTGCGAAGAGGAGACACAGCCAACAATGGTTATCCCATAGTAAGCCTATGGGTGATGTCACCGGCCAAGCATTCCAGCTGCTGTCGGGGATCTTACCTACGCCCTGAAGTTGCTGTTTAGGAGATCACATGACCGGACTGGAGCGCTCTGAGAATAGGCAAGTACAGTATATGCATCTCCCTTTTAAATTTTATTTAGGAGTTAGAAGGGGGGATGGGAGCAGTTATGGGCTTAGTTAGAGCCTGGAATTCTCCTTTAAGCATTATACTCGCTTACAGTGGGGATCGAAAGTTTGGGCACCCCAGCTAAAAATTTGTATTAATGTGCATAAAGAAGCCAAGGAAAGATGGAAAAATCTCCAAAAGGCATCAAATTACAGATTCTTATAATATGTCAACAAAAGTTAGATTTTATTTCCATCATTTACACTTTCAAAATAACAGAAAACAAAAAAATGGCGTCTGCAAAAGTTTGGGCACCCTGTATCGCAGCTTGTAAACGCTTTTTGTAGCCAGCCAAGAGTCTTTCAATTCTTGTTTGAGGTATCTTTGCCCATTCTTCATTACAAAAGTCTTCCAGTTCTTTGAGATTTCTGGGCTGTCTGTCACGCACTGCTCTTTTAAGGTCTATCCATAGATTTTCAATTATGTTGAGGTCAGGAGATTGTGAAGGCCATGGCAAAACCTTCAGTTTACGCCTCTTGATGTAATCCTTCGTGGATTTCGAGGTGTGTTTAGGATCATTATCCATTTGTAGAAGCCATCCTCTCTTTAACTTCAGCTTTTTCACAGATGGCATCAAGTTACCATCCAAAATTTGCTGAAATTTTATTGAATCCATTTTTCCTTCTACTCGTGAGATGTTCCCTGTGCCACTGGCTGCAACACAACCCCAAAGCATGATTGATCCAACCCCATGCTTAACAGTTGGACAGAGGTTCTTTTCATTAAATTCTGTGCCCCTTCTTCTCCAAACGTACCTTTGCTCAGTCCGGCCAAAAAGTTCAATTTTAACCTCATCGGTCCACAGAACTTGTTTCCAAAATGCATCAGGCTTGTCTATATGTTCATTTGCAAAGTTCAAACGATGATTTTTGTGGTGAGGACGTAGAAGAGGTTTTCTTCTGATAACTCTTCCATGAAGACCATATTTGTACAAGTATCTCTTTATAGTGGAATAATGTACCACAACTCCAGTGTCTGCCAGATCTTTCTGGAGGGATTGTGCAGTCAAAACGTGGGTTTTGAATTGTTTTTCTCACAATCCTGCGAGCTGTTCTGTCTGATATTTTTCTTGGTCTTCCAGATCTTGCTTTAACTTCCACTGTTCTTGATGACTGCCATTTCTTAATTACATTCCGAACAGAGGATATTGACATCTGAAAACGCTTTGCTATCTTCTTATAGCCTTCTCCAGCTTTGTGAGCGTCAACTAGTTTCAGTTTTCTAGACCACTGCTGAGAAGAACCCATGGTGCTGATTGTTGGGGCAAGGTCAGATGAGTCTGGGCATTTAAAACCTTTGAGATTGACATCACCTGATCTTCCCAGACGATGATTGAGAACAATCCATGACACTGGCAGGTCTCAGCTTGGCAAAGGGGGCAGTGCATGCTATAAATTCTGCAGGGTGCCCAAACTTTTGCAGACGCCATTTTTTTGTTTTCTGTTATTTTGAAAGTGTAAATGATGGAAATAAAATCTAACTTTTGTTGACATATTATAAGAATGTCTAATCTGTAATTTGATGCCTTTTGGAGATTTTTCCATCTTTCCTTGGCTTCTTTATGCACATTAATGCAAATTTTTAGCTGGGGTGCCCAAGCTTTCGATCCCCACTGTATATCTAACTATTGCTATGTTGGAGAGTTACATGTGATGCCAAAATCTTCACATTTCAACACTTCTATGTATTTTAGAAGCCTTGCATGTTCCCTCTCCTGCTACATCACTAGCGTGTCCCTGCAGCTCATGCACACAATGTGTATTGTGAGATTCAGAGACATGCTAGTTCCCTTTGGCAGATGGTGAGCAATAGTGGGTAATATGGACATACAAACAGGCAGTAAACATCCGCTTAGTTCAATAGTAGTGCTAATTGTGAGTCTTTGCTTGCTTTTTCTCTCCAGTAATAAAATACAGATGTTACACGTGGTGACGTTTTTTAAACTGGCACACTGACATGAATGGTGGAATCAAGGACATATGCAGTTTTGCAAATTTATATGTGTCTACGCTAGCCTTTCTCAGCCTAGGGTTCCTGAAAATCCTTTGAGCAAGGAGCGATTCTTGCCTCTCAGCTAAGTTTCCATTGTTACAATGATCTTGTTAACTATAAAAGGGGATATTCTTTCAGTTGACCATCAACCGTGAACAGTGAGCTGTATATACACTCACCGGCCAGTTTATTAGGTACACCTGTTCAACTGCTTGATAACACAAATTGCTCATCAGCCAATCACATGGCAGCAACTCAATGTGTTTAGGCATCTAGACATGGTGAAGACGACTTGCTGAAGTTCAAACCAAGCCTCAGAATGGGGAAGAAAGGGGATTTAAGTGACTTTGAACATGGCATGGTTGTTGGTACCAGATGTGCTGGAGTGAATATTTCAAAAACTGCTAATCTACTGGAATTTTTGCTCACAACCATCTCTAGGATTTACAGAGAATGGTCTGAAAAAGATGAAAATATCCAGTGAGTGGCAGTTGTGTGGACGAAAATGCCTTGTTGATGTCAGAGGAGAATGGGCAGTCTGGTTCGAGATGATAGCAAGACAACAGTAACTCAAATAACCACTCGTTACAACCAAGGTATGCAGAATACCATTTCTGAACGCACAACACATCGAACCTTGAAACAGATGGGCTACAGCAGCAGAAGACTACACCAGGTGCCACGCCTGTCAGCTAAGAACAGAGAATGGAGGCTACAATTTGCACAGGCTCACCAAAATTGGACAATAGAAGATTGGAATAGCAATGCCTGGTCTGACGAGTCTCGATTTTCCCTAGAGATGGTTGTGTGTGAAAATCCCAGTAGATCAGCAGTTTTTGAAACACTTAGACCAGTTCGTTTGGCACCAACAGCCATGCCACGTTCAAAGTCACTTAAATCCCTCTTTCTTTCCCATGTCGATGCTCAGTTTAAACTTCAGCAAGTCATTTTCCCCACATCTAGATTCCTAAATGTATTGAGTTTCTGCCATGTGATTGGCTGATTAGCAATTTGTGTTACCAAGCAATTGAACAGGTGTACCTTTTTTATAAAGTGGCTGGTGAGTGTATAATAATTATTAGCAGGGGCTCTCTGAAACCATAAAATTATTTAAAGGGTTCTTCATCTTCTACACCTTGAAAAAAAAAACTACCTTTTTACTGTTTAAGTATAAAAGGAACCGTTCAGAAATGTGCGTTGTGGTAATGTGCAGTAAATGGTGTCCTAGATTATGCATCTAGGTAGTGCACCTAAATGCACGTGTTTAATGCCCAATACAGGAAATCTGACAATTGTCATTGACATGGGGCTGTGGCTGCACTGCAAGGGTTAACTGCTTGTTTAGTCTAGAGAAGAGAAGAAGCACTTTATCTTACCTGATCCTGCGCTCCCCCAGCAAATGACCCAATGCTGTGGTGATGAACTGTCCCTCAGCGTCATTACGTCCAGCAGAGGACTATGGATCCTGCATTAGTCTTGATGTCAGTATTGGGGTAGGGCATGGGGGGAGAAGATGCTGCAGGGACTGGTCTAGCGGCATGCAGGGTCAGGTAAGCACATCTTCTTTTCTATGTCGCGTGCACCTAAAACGAGCAATTAACCCTTGCAGTATGGGCGCACTTTTATGTGTCCCGGAGTTAGACTTTAAGCGCAGCACAACCTACAGAAGAGAAACCTGTTACAATGTAAAATGCTACAGAAGAGAAACCTGTTACATTGTAAAATGCTACAGAAGAGAAACCTGTTACATTGTAAAATGCTACAGAAGAGAAACCTGTTACATTGTAAAATGCTACAGAAGAGAAACCTGTTACATTGTAAAATGCTACAGAAGAGAAACCTGTTACATTGTAAAATGCTACAGAAGAGAAACCTGTTACATTGTAAAATGCTACAGAAGAGAAACCTGTTACATTGTAAAATGCTTCAGAAGAGAAACCTGTTACAATGTAAAATGCTACAGAAGAGAAACCTGTTACAATGTAAAATGCTACAGAAGAGAAACCTGTTACATTGTAAAATGCTACAGAAGAGAAACCTGTTACAATGTAAAATGCTACAGAAGAGAAACCTGTTACATTGTAAAATGCTACAGAAGAGAAACCTGTTACATTGTAAAATGCTACAGAAGAGAAACCTGTTACATTGTAAAATGCTACAGAAGAGAAACCTGTTACAATGTAAAATGCTACAGAAGAGAAACCTGTTACATTGTAAAATGCTACAGAAGAGAAACCTGTTACATTGTAAAATGCTACAGAAGAGAAACCTGTTACATTGTAAAATGCTACAGAAGAGAAACCTGTTACAATGTAAAATGCTACAGAAGAGAAACCTGTTACAATGTAAAATGCTACAGAAGAGAAACCTGTTACAATGTAAAATGCTACAGAAGAGAAACCTGTTACAATGTAAAATGCTACAGAAGAGAAACCTGTTACATTGTAAAATGCTACAGAAGAGAAACCTGTTACAATGTAAAATGCTACAGAAGAGAAACCTGTTACATTGTAAAATGCTACAGAAGAGAAACCTGTTACATTGTAAAATGCTACAGAAGAGAAACCTGTTACAATGTAAAATACTACAATGGCAGGATTGTCCCTTACAGTATCTTCATGCCCCCACTTTTACACCTTGCCACCTGTCACTCCTCTTCATTCATTTCCCTCTCCAGTCCTTTCTGCTGCCTCTCCCTCTTGCTTCACCCTCCTCTCCTTTAATACATGTGCCATTCAGTTTATGAGGAATCCTGTTTTCTCATCCAAGGACTTTAGTGCACAATGGTTAGAACACCTCATGCATGGAAGGCCTCATGCACACTGCAGCTCAAAAAAGCTGCTGCTTCAAGTGTTTCAGCTTTTTTTTTTCCTCTGCCTGTAAACTCTCCTCTGTTTAGCCTATGTGTCCATACACACTATAGACGTTTTCAGGGGTTTACAGGCAGAAAAAGAAACCCGTTACTTGTGCATTCAGAGGAGCTTTTGAGCATAAAAGTTCAAAATCACATGAACACATTTTAATGGCCAGAATTTTGGCCAGTGGTATGCAATAAAGTATAACTAAAGGCAAAACTTTTTTTTTTTTTTTAAGTTTTGGATAGAGTGGCAAGGGATTAGAATCCGTGTCAGTTTTTGTTGTCTTTGCCCCGTTAAGGAGATTCACCCTCTGTTTGTCTGGTTTACCATTATCATTGAAAGTAAAGAAAATCACAAATGTTGGGTTGTCCCCAGAAAGGTAATAGAGGAGACATCTTCCAATGTGACCCCTAGTTCTGGTGACCTGATGGTCCCTAAGGCATTAACTTGATTTGCAGGGATTTCCTCTCACTTTCTGTTTGTCTGTGTGACAGAAAGTGAAAGAAAATCTCCAAAATGTCGATTGACCAGTTGTTGAAAAAAAATCTGACAGGACTTGAAACCCTCCCTTTCCCTTTCCTAAAGGGAAAAAAAAGTTCTGCCTATAGTTCTACTTTAACACTGGATGTAGGATCACGCACTAATGCTCATGCAAAACATGGCTTTTTACAGTGTTTTTGATGTTGCAAACACCTGTAAGAGAAGAAACCTTTTTAAAGCGGTAGTAAACTGCAAGAAAGAAGAAAAAAAAAAGTCCCCTGCATCACATACTAGCACATTATGTAAAACTTACCCTAAAACAAAGCCCTCCAGTGGCACGCTGTCACCGCCGCAGAGGCTTCCATCTTCACCTGGTCTTCCTTCCAGGTTCGCGAGCTCCGGCCATCTGACAGGCTGGGCCATGATGATGTCACTTCACCGAGTCTCAGGCCACGGCACACAGCCCTGAAGGAACAGCACGGGTATGCCATCCTTCAGATCGCATGCGCTGACTTTAGAAAAGAGAGAATATCTCCTAAACGGTACACTCTATAAGATCGGGGATCTTGATGCTGATAAAAGTAGACATATGTATACTCACAAAGCAAGGGTCATGTGAACAGGCAAAGAACATACGTATCATTCCCAGGAAATAGAGGTCCTGCGACAGAGTATGCTAACACATTTCAGGAGTTGAACTCCCTTCCTCGGAGTTTGACTCCCGAAACGCATTAGCATTCTCTGTCACAGGGCCTCTATTTCCTGGAACTGATCCCTATGGTTCTTTGCCTGTTCACATGACCCTTGGTTTGTGAGTATACATTTGTCTATTTTTAGAATAAATTCCATTTTTATCACGGTAATGCACGAGGAGAGTGCGCCCCTTCTTCTTCCTTTTTTTTTTTTTTTTTTTTTCTCTTAACATAATATAGATTTGAAAAGTTTTTTTTTGTTTTTAGAATTTTTGTTCAATTCAATAATAGTTTTCAACTGTACTGATCAGAAATAGTTTTTTCAAATGAACACATTTTTAACAGTGTGGTTTTCTTTTGGGAAATTCCATTCATTTCAAAATCAAACATTAAAAGCAAACCAAATTTTGAAGTATTTTTGAATTACAATTTTCAAGTCTCTATTATTGGATGTACTGACAATTTTCCATGCAAGCATTCCACCAAAAATTGTATGTTCAGATTAAGGTTGCAATTCAGGTGTTGGTTTTTCAGATCACTTTGGGTAGGGTTAAAGTGCCATTAAGGTTTACTTTTTTTTTTTTTTAACATAACTAACATGATCCTCTTCTTCTTTGGTCCCCTGCTGGTGCTGCTCGCTTCTCCCTCTTGACCAATGCCCCAATATCAAGTGGCAGCATAAAACTGTAGCTCAGCCTGCCCCTCCCCCCCCCCCCCCCCTCTCTCCTAATTGGCTCACTGGCTGTGATTGAAAACGGTGGGAGTCAATGGCTCCCTCTGCTGTCTCAACCAATGAGGAGAGGGAGTCCCAGAACAGCTGAGGCTCTCGTGCAAATCGCCGGCTTAAAAGGGGGCTTGGGTGAGTACTAGGTGGAGTTGTGGGGGGAGTAGCACACAGAGGGTTTTTTACCTTCATACATAGAATTCATGAATGTAAAAGAGGTATAGACTCCAGAGAGAGAGATATCATATTACCCCGGTACAAATCATTAGTAAGACCTCATCTGGAATATGCAGTTCAGTTTTAGGCACCAATTCACAAAAAGAACATTGGGGAACTGGAGAAAGTACAGAGAAGGGCAACCAAACTGATAAGAGGCATGGAGGAGATCAGCTATGAGGAAAGATTAGAGGAACTGAATTTATTCTCTCTTGAGAAGAGGAGATTAAGGGGGGATATGATCAACATGTATAAATACATCAGTGGTTCATATAGTGAACTCGGTGTAGAGGTATTCACCCTGAGGTCATCACAGAGGACAAGGGGGCACTCTTTACGTCTGGAGTAAAAGAAATTTAATCTCCAAACATGGAAAGATTTCTTCACAGTGAGAGCTGTAAAAATGTGGAATAGACTGCCTCAAGAGTTGGTTCTGGCCATCTCAGTGGATTGCTTCAAAAAAGGCCTGGATTGTTTCTTAAATACACAGAATATAACTGGATACTAACATTTATAGGTAAAGTTGATCCAGGGAATATCCGATTGCCTCTCGGGGGATCGGGAAAGAATTTTTTTCCCAGCAGGAGCAAATTGGATCGTGTTTTGCTGGGGTTTTTTTTTGCCTTCCTCTGGATCAACTGTGGGTATAGGATTATAACTTTATTTTTTTTACGGTTGAACTGGATGGACTTTTGTCTTTTTTTCAGCCAGACTAACTGTAACTATGTAAAAAACCTGCCTTTACAACTACTTTAATGATTGGCCACTACACTTTACTGCATTGCCTTATTGTGTAGGATTGCTAGTAAGGCCCGTACAACAATAGAGTCCCATTGGTAGATAAAAGGAATTTTATAGACCGATTTCCACCTATATACATCTGATCCCACAGCTGTCAGCCTGGTAGACATCACTATCTCAGAAATGTTGTTTGGTCCTTGTCGCGGCTCAGTGGAGGTGAAAAATCATGAAGGGGCATGCAGAAAGTTATGTTTAAATAGCAAGTAGCTTGTGAGCTTTCATACAGACTGCTTTAATGTAGAAGAACTGGTTTACACCCCGCAGTTGGCTCTAAAGAATCGTGAAATTATATAAATATCCGTGTTTTCCCTTTTTTTTTTTTTTTTTTTCTTTTTTTATAACCCTCTCATACTTAAATGTAGTGACAACCATTGCTTTCTAGTTTATGTAAAATTCATGTTGCCGGACTGTCTGCTTCATTATTTAGGTTTGTCACTGAGTTGGATTTGCATGTAGTTTCAAAAACCTGCCAGCAAGAGCACCTGCCATATTTCTATCCTGATGGGTTACTTTCAATTATTTGAAATTGGCTCCATGTTTATAATGGCTCCTAATGTTGTGCTTTGAGGAATGTATGACAAATTGGTGTAACATGCAAAATATCGATGAACATGAAAATACAAGGGTAGATAAATGTCATTGCTGGTCTGCATTTTAATGTTCCTAATTTTCCCCCCAGCCCGCGCCCCCCCACCCTCTCCATCATGACCAACAACGCCACCATCAGTCCCACCCCACAAGCCAAAGTCCTAGGTGTCACTCTAGACTCAAACCTGTCCTTCCAACCCCATGTCCAATCGTTGGCAAACTCATGCAGACTCCACCTCCTCAACATCTCCAAAATACGTACGTTCCTAGCCCCAGACACTACTAAACAACTCGTTCACTCCCTTATTATCTCACGTTTGGACTACTGCAACTCCCTTCTCACCGGCCTACCCCAACACAGGCTATCCCCGCTTCAGTCTATCCTGAACTCAGCGGCCAGACTCATCCACCTTACCAACCGCTCCGCTTCTGCCACCCCCCTCTGTCATTCCCTCGACTGTCTCCCGATTGCCCAACGCATTAAATTCAAACTACTAACACTGACATACAAAGCCATTCATAACGCTGCCCCAAACTACCTCACCGACCTGATACCCAAATACCACCCAACCCGTATTCTTCGCTCCTCACAAGACCTCCTACTTTCTAGCTCCCTGGTCTCCACCTCCGACTCCCGACTGCAGGACTTCTCCAGGAGTTCCCCCATCCTCTGGAACTCACTACCCCAATCCATCAGACTGTCACCTACCCTCCTCACCTTTAGGCACACCCTGAAAACCCATCTCTTCAGGGAAGCCTACCCCAACCTCACCTAACAGCCGATCTCCTCCTACCACTCCATCCCCCACAGCCATTTCCTTCTGTACCACTTTCCCCTCCCTCCTAGATTGTAAACTCGAAAGAGCAGGGCCCTCGAACCCCTCGTGTATTGTTTTGTTACTGTATTGTCTCATGTTCTGTCCCCCACTATAATGTACAGCGCTGAGCAAACCTTTCTGGTGCTATATAAATACTGTATAATAATAATAATGGTACAGTCTCCTGGTTTTACTGCCTAGTGCAGGTTTTCTTAACCAAAGTTCAGTGAGCAATCCCTGGAGGTTCTACTTCTGGAGGCAGCACAGTAGAAAAGAAGAGACTGTACTGTGCCCAGGAGGAAGGGTATGTCTGGGCTGGAGATGACAGAAGAAGCACAGGCAGGAAGAAGCCTGGATGTGCAAGTGACTGGGGTCAGTGTCCCTCCCTTCCCTGGGGGTAGATCTGTCAGAGAAGAGCAAAAACTAGTGTAGAATTCAACCCATATATACGCCCTGGAACACTTGCTGTGAAATAAATTGCCATGTAATGAAATACATAGTCCATGTGTGTGGACCTGATGGGTTTCTAGGTCTGGGGTGGCTGTCATGCAGGTAGGTGCTTCTGTGTGGGGGATAACTGGGCTTTGCAGATATTATATAATGAGATGGGAGAGCTCTAGGTCCATTAAATGTCTATGACCATTCCAGCAGTAGGCATCATAGGGCCACCAGGAGACCAGGATAATAGTAAATATGGTAATAGTATTAATTTAGTCACAATGGGGAAAAATACACAGCTCCTGAGATCAGCCCTTCCTTCCATAGTGCCAACATCTTCTGTAGTGTAGTACAGAGTATACAGAAGTATTTTGGTGTTGGAATACCTATGCAAAATATTTTGCCAATGGACACCAATGCAGACATGTTTTTGCCATTGAATTCCAATTCAAATATTTTGCACCCACAAAAGTTAATATTTTGACAGCAAAAAATAACTTAAGGTTTCACTTTAAAAAGGTGAACAAAATGATTTACAACTCACTGATTGCGCTAATCTATCACTAGCTTCAGATTTAAAAGTAATTAGAGCGGTTACCTGAGAATTGTTTTTTTTTTTTTTTTCTCCCCCAAGGGTCTTCCACTGTATAGAGGTTGAGAAAGGCTGGGCTAGTGAGCCCTTGGCCTGGCACAAGCACTGAGCTAGATAGTGAAGCCAGGTTTATAGTCTGCATGCTTGGTACTGGTCATTTGGTAAGAAATTACTGAAGCCATAGACAACCAGACAGTTTGTATTCCTAAAGTATAACTAAAGGAAAAACTTGTAAGCTTTGGATAGAGTGGAAAGGGGTTAGAATACCAGTCAGGTTTTCATTGTTGTCTGTGTCCCTGTTTGGGAGATTCCCCTGTTTGATTTTGTCTTGTTTACTGTTTTTCACTTAAAGTGAAAAAAATGTAAAAAGTTTAGGTCGTCAAAAGAACAGGAATAGAGGGGGAATCTTGCAACGGGGACACTAGTTCAGGTGACCTCAGTGATAACCAGGGATTCTTTCAGTTTTTGCTGTGGGACAGAACATGAGGGGTAATCTCCCCAATGGTATATACAGTTGTGGCCAAAATTATTCAACCCCCACTGAAATTGAGTGTTTTGGCCAGTTTGACATTGCTTTTGATCATTCAGTCATCTTGCTTACATTTACATTAAAGAGGCACTTGTAGGTCAGACAAATATAACATAACAGTTATAATGAAATAAACACAAATGTCTTTTCTGTGCTCACAGCATTATCAGTTTTATTCAACCCCCAAGTGACATTCAATCTTAGTACTTAGTACAGCATCCTTTTACAGTTATAACAGCTTTTAAACGTGAAGCATAGCTTGACACAAGTGTCTTGCAGCGATCTACGGGTATCTTCGCCCATTCTTCATGGGCAAAGGCCTCCAGTTCAGTCACATTCTTAGGCTTGCGCACTGCAACTGCTTTCTTTAAGTCCCACCAGAGGTTCTCAATCGGATTTAAGTCTGGTGACTGCGATGGCCACTCCAAAATGTTCCAGCCTTTCCTCTGCAACCATGCTCTAGTGGACTTGGAGGTATGCTTGGGATCATTGTCCTGTTGAAAGGTCCAACGTCTCCCAAGCCTCAGGTGTGTGACGGACTGCATCACGTTTCCATCCAATATCTCCTGGTACTGAAGAGAATTCATGGTACCTTGCACACGCTGAAGCTTCCCTGTACCTGCAGAAGCAAAACAGCCCCAAAGCATGATTGACCCTCCACCATGCTTCACAGTAGGCAAGGTGTTCTTTTCATCATAGGCCTTGTTCTTCCTCCTCCAAACATAGCGTTGATCCATGGGCCCAAACAGTTCTAATTTTGTTTCATCAGTCCACAGAACACTATCCCACAACTTTTGTGGTTTGTCCACATGGCTTTTGGCATACTGCAGTCGACTCTTCTTATTCTTTGGAGACAGCAAGGGGGTACGCCTGGGAGTTCTGGCACGGAGGCCTTCATTACGCAGTGTGCGTCTTATTGTCTGGGCTGAAACTTCTGTACCCACATCTGACAAATCTTTTCTCAGTTCCTCAGCAGTCACACGGGGACTTCTCTCCACTCTACGCTTCAGGTAGCGCACAGCAGTCGAAGTCAGCATCTTCTTTCTGCCACGACCAGGTAGCGTTTCAACAGTGCCCTTTGCCTTGAATTTGCGAATGATGCTTCCTAAGGTGTCTCTTGGTATGTTTAACATCTTTGCAATCTTCTTATAGCCATTGCCCTTCCTGTGAAGAGAAATCACCTCTTCTCTTGTCTTCCTGGACCATTCTCTTGCCTTCACCATGTTTGTAACCACACCAGTAAATGTCTAGAAGGAGCTGAGTATCACAGTCATTTTAAAGCTGCCTAATTGGTGCTTATTATGCTTGATTGCTGCTCGGTGACATCCACAGGTGTTTTCAATACCTGATGGAAAGCACCTGTATGAACCTCTGTTCTTCAGAGTGGTAGTCTTTAAGGGGTTGAATAATTGTGGCAATGAAGAAACCACATAAGAACCATTTACTACTGTATTACATAAACAATTGATGTCATTTTAGTTGCATTTGGGTAGTTACAACGTCCTTGTAGGATTTGATTCTGAATACAATTCCAAATGTACACTATAGTCCCTAAACCCCTTTACAGCATTGGGGGTTGAATAATTTTGGCCACAACTGTAGATGGCAAAAAACTCATTAGGGGGCACTATTCCTCTGCTTACTGACTACAGGCACTTTGTTGTTTTCTTACACTCTCAACTAAGCTTGAGGCAATATTTTATTCCTCTGATTCTGGGGCGTTTTCTGCTCCCACTGGCCACATTCTGCCCTCCTAAAGTCTGAGGGGCGGTAATCTGGCCCTTTTTTCAGGAAGTTTGTAGACCCTCGGCCTAGATGATAAAGTGAAGTCCTGAGTAGAAAGTTTTTCTCTGTATACATTTCGAGGATTCATTTAATCTTTTGACTGGCTTATACCTTAAAGTCCACTTAAGTTATTGAAAACCGTATACAGTCAACTACCCTATGTGTGTACTTTTAAGATTCTACATGGGCAGCCATAACAGAATACATTTGGAATGTTTTGTGAATTCTTCTACAGAGGAAGTGAATATTTTAGCCAAAGCATGATTTTCTAGCTATTAGGAAAAAAAGGCTGAATACAGGATTTTCACATGGGAGATGAAGAGTGGGTTCAGGGTAAACAGCAGCATTTTATGTGTTTTTGTGGTCATTTTGTATATCCCCAGTTGAAGATGCTTTGTTTGGCGATCTAAACATTTGGGAATTCTTAGGAGTAATATACAAGAACAATGCTAAATATAGCTTGTACCTGCTTACAGGTCTTATTTTGCACACATTTTATAGATTGACTTTACCCATTTTGTTCTGCATTTTACAGTTGTGCTCAAAAGTTTGCATACTCTGGCAGAAATTGTGAAATTTTGGCATTGATATTGAAAATATGACTGATGATGCCAAAAAATGCTCTTTTATTGAAGGATGATGATCATATGAAGCCATTTATTATCAAATAGTTGTTTGGCTCCTTTTTAAATCATAATAACAGAAATCACCCAAATGGCCATGATCAAATGTTTACATACCCTGGAATGTTCGGCCTTGGTACAGACACACAAGGTGACACACACGGGTTAAAATGCCAATTAGAGGTTAATGTCCCACATCTGTGGCTTTTTAAATTGAAATTAGTGTCAGTGTATAAATAGTCAATGAGTTTGTTAGCTCTTATGTGGAAGCACTGACTGGGCTAGATACTGAGCCATGGGGATCAGAAAAGAACTGTCAAAAGTCCTGCGTAACAAGGTAATGGAACTTTATAAAGATGGAAAAGTTGGAAGTGCAACAAATCTATATCCATGGAGTATTCCGGAATCACAGTGTAAACAGCAGTCCCTAAAAAAAAAAAAAAAAAAAAAAAAAAAAAAAAAAATCTGTTACTTTAGTGTGATAATCTGAAATAAAAGTCAGAATCAGCAAGTGCAGACTACCACAAACTGCCCTTAAGAATTTGCACTCGCCAGATAGCACTGACCATCTTACTAAGAATGTTCAAACTGTGCTTTAGGCTATCGGAACATCTCCTTAGAACATACTTCATGAATTCATGCCTAAGGGACACGATGACAGAATATGAAGAAGTTTAACCACTTCAAGTCCAGACACTTTCACCCCCTTCCAGTCCAGGCCAATTTTCAGCTTTCAGTGCGTTCACACTTTGAATGAAAATTGTGTGGCCATGCAACACTGAATTTTTTAGCATTGTTTTTGAGACAGATAAAACTTTATTTTGGTGGTATTTAATCACCACTGCGATTTTTCTATTTTTTTGCTATATAAATGAAAAAGTCCAAAAATTTTTTTTCAAAAAGTGTTTTTCTTATAAAATTTTGCAAATCTTTCTTCATAAATCATGGCCAAAATTTATTCATTTATCTTTTTAGTGAAAAAAAAAATAACCCAAATTATTTTATAACCAAAAATGATCATTTAAATTTTTTTTTTTAACATACTGTCACCCTAGCGGTACAGTGGCACCATAGTGACACTGTACTACTTGTGGGGGGTGATGAAGATTTTTTTTTCTTTTTTTTACACTGATTGCTTTTACACCCATAAAGGCTGTAAAAGCAATCATTTATCTTTCTCTCTGTCTGCATTCCTGAGGCCATTGAGAAATACTGAGAGAGCTATGATTGGTCACAGCTTGTCACATGGTACAAGGCTGTTGTGAGTAACTTTGTACCATGTGACCTCTGTGATCATTCACAGATTTCACAAGTAGCAATGATGTCAGGAAGTGACATTGTTTACTACTATTCATGTGATCACTGATTGGCCAATCAGTGATCACATGAATCGGAACCTCACACAGAGGGTCCCGTAGAGCGATATGTGTTTCTCCAGACACAGCGGGCACAGATCACGGTGCTGCGCGCTCCTAGGCAATGGATGCGGGGGGGACGTTTGGAGACGTCCACCCACTTTGGAAGCGCTCCCGTCCGGCCATTTATCTACATGGGCCGGACGGGAAGCGGTTGAAGACACTGAGTCCTCAAGCTTTACATTTTCTGCTGCAGAGTTCATTCATTCCAAAATATGTTTTAAATGGTGCATGATTGTGTCTCACAATGTCATTCCATCCTGTTGTTTTTACATATATTTTTATACATGTTGTGGTAAGACTGCTGAACTATTTACTTCAAACCTCACAGAACAGCCATCCTGTTTCCTCCAACTTATTAGAGTACCATGAGTTTTGGAGTTGACTTCCCTGGATGTTGGTTGGTCTTGGCAGTAGAGTCTGGCCAGTAGGTGGGCTTCTGTACTGTCAATAGAAATGGACAGATGTCTTAGTATAACTCATTCACTGCACTGACCATAAACTTTGGTCTCTGTTCTTAGAAGGGATAAAAAAAAAGTGAAAAATGTGACTGCTGATTAGGAGTCCCTAATGCTGAAAGCAGGAAAGAAAAAACCTTTTTATTTAGGCATTCTGAATCCAATGTGCTGCTTATTTATTCATTCCTGAAGGTTCCTGACATGGGACAGAAAATGCTAGAGCAATATTATGTCATTAAACAGCAGGTACAGTTTCTTTTGTTTTATGAAGTAAATTATTTATACTGCTAGTATTGTTTATACTGTTAACATTGTACCATTTATGGTTTGGTGCACAATGACACAGGAAATGTTAAGTGCTTGGTAATATACAATAGTAGCTGCAGGGGAAATGAGCTGTGAACTTGTTGAGAGCAACATTAGGCATCAGTGTAAGAAAACACACATTCCACCTGCTCTAAATGCCTGCAGAGACAAGCGTATGTCAGACGAGCTTTCCTATAGCTTGGCAGTTCCTCTCAGCTAACTTGTAGTAGGATGCTCTGATTGGACCTCCTGCTGCGGCCTCATTGTAAAAGCTGCCTCCACCCTACTTCCATGCTCACTATAGAGCTGATGTTGTGTTAGGCTACGTTCACACTAGCGTTGTGTGCAGGCAGCAGAGAGGCGTTTGAGAAGCGTTTTTACCGCTTCCCAAACTCCTCTGCCAATTCTGCACATTACAGCACATGGTGCTGTTCTAACAGGAGCGTTTGCGTCACGTTGTGTCGCGGCAAAATGGATGCCTCTGGTCGAGTCAGGAGGCGTTGAAGCCTCCTATCCTCGTCTATGGTGCCGCTCCGCAAACGGCCGGCGTTTGCGGTTGCGGGGCGGTAACACCACTCAAACTGCATTATAGGCGTTTGTGGGGCGTTATTAACGCTCGCCAAACGCCTAGCAACTCCGCTAAACCGTGCATGCGGCGTTAAAAAACGCTGCGCAAACGCCGGACCAATGCTTGCCAATTCTATAGGGGTGTTTGGCAAGCGTTGGTAAAACAGCCAAGTGTAAACGAGCCCTTAGAGTTCTTTTTTTTTTTTTTTTTCTGCTCTGGGCTTTCTGACTACAGGTGTCATTTTAATCGTGTGTGTACTAACTTCAGCCTATTTGACAACTCCCTAGGGGTAATTCATAAGGACCATCATAGACACCCTCAAAGAGTCTCTAATTATTCCATTGGCTGTTTTCCCAAAATTGTTGGTGCTTGCAGCCAGTTCACAGACAGGTGCATGAATCTGTTGGTGCTGGACACTGGGGTTAGAATGTCCATTTTTGACTAAAGGCTCAGACTGCAACAAAGTAATTCACAGGTCTGAGCCTTTTGTCTTGTTTCTGTGCATCAGGCCTTGGCCTTGCGGATGACGCCTTCATGGCACTGGGATTTCTGTACAATGACCCATATTGGGTATCCACTACTGGGGCTCTGACAGAGGTGCACAATAGTCAAATCTTACTGGCAAAAATTCTGCAGCTGGTCCCATGAATGTGGCTGAAGTGACCCTGCTTTCTGTAACCAGTTTCGGGTTGAACCACGTTACGCTTTTAAGGACTCTCTAGTGAATTATGTGTCTCCATCCAGCTTGGAGGAAGCTATGCAGCTTGACATTCACACTGACTGATTGGCTGCGGGAAAGGCATCATGAAAAGCCATTTTCCAAACCTGTGAAAATTCTGTCCATGGCTCCACTTACCTATACCACAGATTTACCAAATTCTGTGAAAACCATGAATATTGGGTTCATCCACTTCTCTGCTGGAGAAAGTCTTTGCCAAAAAACAGAGTCTCTACCTTTACTGCCCAGACAAGGGTTGCCTCCTTTTGCACCATACATCTGGGAAACCCCTGGACTCAGATGGTTGTGAGGAGGCCACCTGAGGTCACCTAACCAATCATCACTGATTGTCTGCCTTCTGGTTTCTGTTACCATTGATTCCCCTTCAGGGCCACTTTCCTGCTCAGCCTTCATTGACTCTGGGGCTGCAGGAAACTTTGTTCACAAAGGGCTAGTTAGAGCGAAATGAATGCATGCAAGGTATCCCTTGAATGATAACTGTAACCGTTACCACTTATTTATTACAGGTAGATATCGCTGTCAATTTGTGCAGCACTTTACATATATATTGTGTTTTCACATCAGTCCCTGCCCCCAAAGTCTCTAACTCACATTCATTTATACACATACTATGGCCAATTTAGACAGGAGCCAATTAACCTACCAGCATGTCTTTGAAGTGTGGGAGGAAACCAGAGTACTCAGAGGAAACCAATGCAGGCACAGGGAGAACATGCAAACTTTGTGCAGGTAGTGCTGTGGTTGAGATTCGACGACCGTAGTGCTGCTAGGAGGAAGTGCTAACCACAGCCACTGTGTTGCTCTGTGTGCTTGTTGGCTCTCAACCGAACTGTCAAGCCATCAAATGACTGATGTCATGGCTGAACACATGAGCAACACCTACAGATCAAATACAAAGATGGCTGTTTCCTTGGTTGTATTGTATAGGAGAGTTTAGTTCCACTTTCGCCAGGTGGGCTATTCTTACATTTGAGTTGGAAGCCCCTATTGGTGTCCTGTCATTGGTAACCGGCCAAGAACTAGTCCATTGCATCACTAAACCTTTCAAATTCCAGATTTCCCTTTCATTTCTAAAAACTCTACTGTTAAGGAAACCAAACTCATCCATTGAGAAATAATTGGGAATACATATCTTCATAGTCAGCTTATTGCAGTAGCACTCTGGCACCTGCATTCAGGATCCCCTACATTTCGTGGCCTGTGACCTCTGCTTTCTTGCTACTCTTCATTTCAAGGCATCTGTTCTTAAGGCTCTGCTGATGTTCTTCTTCCTCACTGTGGTTACAATTACGCTTAATAAAATGGTAAAAAAATACAATAATAAACTTCTGATACCAGTGCCGACACTACCAGGGTCGCACTTGCAACCGGGCTCTGGCATTCCATCACCATGGGGAGATTGTAGTAAGGGGGCCCGCTGTGGGACTGTAATAAAAGGTCCTATGATGGGTGAAAAGAGCCCCAGAATCAATGGGAATGACCCCATTGGGGGCAAGGGGGGCTTTTCGTGGTTTCTTGCACAATGCCCTGAAGTTTCTAGTTACGACTCTGATTTGGCTGCTCAGCATGTGCTTATACTGAGCAGCCAAGTGCTTCCATGGTCGAGGGTAACCTGAAGGAATACAGTTTTTTATTTAGTTTTTTTCTCATTGGTGCCTGTGTCTCATTTACTCGCTCAACAGATGCACTTCTGCTGAGCGTTAGGCGAGCCCGACACTCCCCTTTCCTCACGAATACCCAGTTGGTGCTCATTACATTGCAAGGTCTCTCCAATTCCCAGCTAGTCCCAGGATGTTTTGGTAAAAATTATAATTTTTTTTTTTTTGGCAGACAAGTAGATTGGGAACCTGTTTTAGTCCCTTGGACAAGTAGGTTTTTTTTTTTTTTTTTTTTTTTTTTTTACATGGCTTTAAATGGGTTAACCCACCTGCAGGAGAGGCCTGAAAAGAAACTGGATGCGGTCAGCAGGTATTTTGGGCAGGGGGCAACTTTAAAATCTCTGTGGTGGGACAAGCATGTGATGGTGGTGAGGCAAAAGCTTATTTGAACTACCAGAAGTTTGAATTATTTGCTTAGTTTTTCCATGCTGAAGCAAGCTGTTTTCATTTAATTTTGGAGTGTTGCTTTTACCTATCCAGCCGGCTGGCAATCCCAGGATCCCCCATATCACAACTCCTATTGGTTAAATACTTAATACTGTAGCATACTTGACCAGGTTTCTCATTTGGAAGCTTTGTTAAAGTGTATACAGGGTGTGGACATTTTTTAAAAAAAAAAAAAAACCTACTTGTCCAGGGATAAATCGGGATCCCAATCTACTTGTCCTGATAAAAAAAAAAAAAATCAATTTTAACCAAAACCGTATTTAAATCTGAGGTGCTGTTAGGAATGTGTGGGACTTTTAAAATCAAAAGGGGCTTTATGGCAACTTAAACATTTAATTTTTTTAACATTGCGCCATTTTATCTCCTCCTCCCCTCCTTCCCTCCCTGCCTGTCTCTAGCACTGCATCCGGGGACTAGCAGGAAGGAAAGAGACCTTGCAGTGTAATGAGCGCCGATTGGGTGCTTGTCAGGAAAGGGGAGTGTCTGGTTTATCCTTTATCCCCTTCACTGCCAAGCGATTTTTGCGTTTTTTGCACACGTTTAAAAAAATAATTTTAGGCCTGAAGATTACACAAAACCCTCAAACATATATTTTTGGAAAGCGGAGACCCTAGAGAATAAAATAGTGGTAGTTCCAATTTTTTGTCACATGATATTACCGCAAAGGTCTAGGAAATGCAAAATTTCAGTAAAAAATACACAATTCATTTTAGGGCACAAAAAAGCAATGTTACCCTATTTTTTAGTAAAATATAAAAGAAGAGATTCCACCGAGTAAATAGATATCAAACATATCAAACCTTAAATTTGCGTGTGCTCGTGAAATGGCAACAAACTTCAGTACCCTATATTTTTTATAGGCGACCCTTTTAAAGACTCCTATAGGTCATCAGTTTAGCGTTACAGAGGAGGTCTTGTGCTAGAATTGTTGCTCTCATTCTGGCGTGTGCGGCGATATGTAACATGGGTAATGCAAACACATGCATAGGCGCCCTGGAGTGTGCTTTTACATTTTGTACGTGTGTATATGTGGGGGTGGAGGCTCAAATTCTTTTTTGAGGGGATGTTATGTGCTTGGGTGTAACTTTGATTTTTTTTTTTTTTTTTTACTATTACATTTTTTTTTCTACTTAACATTTTAGTGGGCTGTGTGGAAGCAATCGGGCGGCAGCGCTGCCGCCTGAATGCTTCAACCTGACAGGAGAGCCCTGCTGCTAACCCGCAGCAGGGCTAAAGGTTGAAAAAAGCTACCTGCCCGATGTCCGGAACTATATGTCCCGGGTGTTGGGCCATACAAATTCAACATCCCTGGTATATCCTAGTTACCCTGAATATTTATTTTTTCCATGTGTGTGTTCTCATATGTGTATTTTATAAATTGGTTCCTATCCCTTTTCATGTACTTCTTTCATCTGAAGTATCTGGTTGACCCTTCCAGTCACTTCCTTTCTTGTTTAAACTGACCACACAAAGCACACAAACTGATCTGTGCTTAGGCTGAACAGACTGTAGCATACTGGCACACCGTGTGTCTGCACAGTGTCCTGAATGGACGCATAAGATAACATTAGTTGCTTCTAAAGGCAAAATGTTCAACTCCTCTAGAGGAGCAGTTTTTTTTTTTTTTTTAAGTCAGTGTGCATGGACCATCAAAAAGGTAAGAAAGATTATTTATGAAACTAAGCATTTTGACAGGTAGTCGCTCTCACTTCTTCTGCTATGACCGCCTAGGAGATCAAGGCGGAAATTCTTCCACCCCCTCACCGCAGACTTCTGGGACATGTGACAGATCCCATGCAGCTCAGGTATGCGCAGTGGGCACCTGGCTGTGAAGCCACAAGTTGTCACAGCTAGATGCCCACAATTTAAGGTGCCGGGGACAGAAGACGGCAGGTGAAAACTGCTGGGGTGAGCACAGTGCTGGATTGGGGGACAGGTGAGTGGCTATTTATTAAAAGTTATTAAAATTCAGCTACAGTTTTTGTAGCTGCTGACTTTTAATTTTTTACAGAGGAGACTTGAACTTCTCTCTATTTCTTTAATAGTTCTAGGTTGCTCTGTTTTGGATACAAACCAACAAGTTCTAAACGATTATGAGACTGTTTGTGTTTTTTTCTTTTTTTCTTTTTTAATTACATTCATTGTGAACACACTGGCACGTATTCTGTTTCAAATGCTACTTTATGCATTTGAGACCCAGACTATGCAGACAGTATGGCATCTTGCTGACCTGACAGAAGCCACAGGCAGCCTCAGTTTTACTAAGAAAACTCAGAGTGAAAACTAATCAAATGTAGTTTATTCCAGGCTGTGAAGATTATGAGGATGTTTTCTCCCATTTGTTTTTTTTTAAATATGATTTTTTTTTTTTGCTAAATGGGCTGCTGACAGCATACCTTGCATGCTGTTGCTGTTTTTATAATTTTCTTCTTTTGGGCTTTTTTCTCATATTGACGCCTCCCTTCTGCTTCCCCAACTGCTCTGCCAAACTTCAGATATGTGGGTGCCCTGGTACCTGCTAAGATCTGTGGAATCCTGCTGGAACCTCCACTAACTCCCGTTTAAAGGTCTGTTCACACCAATTGCAGCCCAGTGCATTTTTATTCTGAATCAAAAATGCATGGACAGTGTTTAACATCTATTCCAGTGGCCCTTGTTCACACTAGTGCAATGCATTCAACAAAAGTAGAACATGTTGCATATTTTCTTCATGGAACGCATCTGGGATGTGTCAAAATCCATCAGGATGCAGAAAAAAAAGTCAAAACTGCACTTGAACAAATAAAAAAATGTGCCAGAATGCAACAAAAACGTGCATGCAGAATCCCATCCGGAAAGCAGAAGCTGTGGTGTGAACCAGCCCTAAAATCTTCAAGCTTACGTGCAGCCGTTCCCGAAAGACAGAACCAACTCACTGTGAAGGAGGAGAGGCATAGCTTTGCCTCTGTCCCTCTCCCTCTGTCTGGGTGTGAGGTACTGGGAATGGCTACACGGTAGATTGGAATTCTAAACAGGAGTACACACATAGTGGAATCTCCGGCAGGAGCAAGAACATGTCAGTTCTGCTATTAGCAGTTCACTTAAAAAACAAAATGACTTTTTAATATTACTATAAGGTAAAGGAGCATCAAGGAACAATACGCCTTCTAACACTCTGGTGGAAAAGTGACTAGAGAGCATTGAGAAGCAGGGTATGTCAACGGGGAACAATAGAGTACATCATAAGACAAGAGGATCAGTAGAATGTACAAAGGCACAAAACGTAGCAATGAGCAACAACAAAGTGAGCAGCTATGGCATCACACATATTTACTTGATGCGAAATTGGAAAAAAAATGCTGTGTAACAGCAAGATTTTTTTTTTTTTTTTTAAGCTCTGTTACAGTTTACCCGATCCTACATGTAATCCAGCTGTGCCACTCTTTATTTTCTGAGAGACCATGCTTGCCTGCTCCCTTGCAATACAGTGTTACTAAAAGGAAACTTTGTTTTTTAGCTGGGGGGAAAGTGACAGCTAATTCTGTGAGCTATAGTGAAGAAAAAACAAAAAAAGCCGGTAATTACATTTAAAAACTGGCGCTGACATATAGTGACAGCCAGTCACTGTATACACTGCTCCTCTCCTGCCAACAGGGCTATTTTCGGCCGATATGTTTCGGTGGCCGAAAGTTCGGTGCATCCCTAGCGCCAAATACTACAGTGATTTTCATCTTTGCCAACAGCCCATCAAGTATAAGATATGCATGCATGCTTACAGTACATTGTGCCATGCTGGATCAATTTAACATTAACGGGAGAGTGGAGATGGATTAGAACCCTCTCTATTTGTCCTGTTTACTGTCATCATGAAAAGTTAAAGTAAAAGAGAATCCCAAATTTTGAGCTGTCCCTAGAACAGTAATAGAGGGGAAAACATCTAATGGGGACACTAATTCTGGTGGCCTGAGGGTCCCCAACGGATTACCTTAACTTAAAAGGATTTCCTTTTTGGCCATGGGACAAGAAGCAGAGGAAAATCTCCCCAAAAAAACAATTGACAGGGGTTATAACCCTCCCGTACTATCCAAAATGGAGGGAAAAAAAGGGTTGCCTATAGTTCTACTTTATAGTGTCATTAAACCCACATGATTAAAAACTATCAAAAAATGCTGTACATACTCACTCATTCACTATGAGATTAATTTTCTGTATTCTGCAAAAAACCGGATTGATCTTGCTGTTCCCTATCTCCCCCTTCTGTCCATGTCCCCAATTCAGTTGAGGGCTTTGCAGCGCAGTGTAGGCAACTAGTGCACATGCTCAGTTTTCAGTGAGTTTCCATGCTATTTCCTCCCTAGCACATCTGAGTAGCCCATGTGACTGTAGAGTCACTTATGTGGGCGTAAACACAGTATTAAATGACAGCCCATTTCCTCCCTTCTCCATGCCCACTAACCAGCTAAACACAATGGAGATGGGATATTACATCTTGATTGATTAAGGTTTCACCTCCCTGTTATTGTAAGACACAGACTGAAGGGGCATGACACAGCCTCTGACTGGCAGAAATCTGTCAACACCATGTTATTGCCAAAAAAAATAAAGACTTGATTTCAAATATGTATTTTTATGATGACTTAAAACCGTTTATTGACATTGCTAAATAATAATCACCTTTGCTTAGGACACACCAATCAATAGTGCACACCCAAATACTATACTATAATGGGCTGCTAAAAAGTTAATTACCATAGAAATGTTCCAATAAATACAACACTTCTATTATACCAACATCATTGCGCCAATGTAATAAAGAGAGGAAATACACTCACTGGATGCTGCAGTAGTATGCTGAGTAATTACCAACACATGAGGATTGTCCTTTGAAGTCTGTTTGGTGAATGCTGGATATATACTGACATGCTGGTTAATTACTAGCACATGGTGAGTGTGCATTTTGATGGGGTGTTTTTGAGCACTGAATACCACATTGCTTATGAAGGAGGATCTCATTACTTCATTTACTGAGGATCATGTTTATATGGACTTTTCTGAATGGACTATATTGAGATTCCCTATTTATTGATTTTTTGTGTGCACTATTAATATGCACTTATTTGGTGGTGGTTATATTTAGTTGTGTGATTTGGTTTGCGCTATTATTTGTGATTTGTATATTTTTCACATTTTTATTATTATAATGGGCTGCTGCTTCTAAAAGGTACAACCTTATCAACATATCACACAAAATAAGAGGCACTACCCCAATTATTGATAAATGTCATAAATCGTAAACATAAATTCAAATGAATAATAAAAGTAAATAATGTGAAATAAAAATCCTTAATGTGAATCCAATAAGTTCAAATAATCCTTTCACATCCAACAGGTGATATGTGCTCTGTGCTCCCCACCTGTGTGCCCCCTAACTCACCAACTATAGTGGACTCTTATTGTGAATTAAGAGTCATTCACGCTTTGGTGGGGCATGAAGTTATGCTGGATCTTGTAGTCCTCCTGGTTATATAATGCTTGCCATCCTCCGTGATCCAGATAAAGAGCTGGTAAAAGGTACATACACATAAGGAATGGAAAAAGACATCCCAATAGTTTAATTCTGTTTATTGGCTTAAAAGCTGAAACTCTGATATTGCACTCACATGTTTCCAGAGAAAATAAGCATGAATAGTCAGCTATACAACAGTAAATCACTTGTGCTCTTCAGACACATTGGGGTTTATTTACTAAAGCTGGAGAGTGCAAAATCAGACTCCCTTCTGCATAGAAACCAATCGGCTTCTAACCTCAGCTTGTTCAATGAAGCTTTGGCAATGAAACCTGGAAGCTGATTGGTTTCTATGCAGAAGTGAGACTGATTTTGCACTTTCCAGCTTTAGTAAATAAACCCCATTATGTTACATTATTTATTTTTATTATTCATTTGTATTTTATCGTATTTAAGTTTAAAATGTATGTAATTTATTTATAACTGGGGCAGTGCTTCTTAGTTTGTGTGATAAGTTTGACATCAATTATTTATTTTTTTTACTCTGTAGGCTATTTTTATTTTATTTTTAATATGTGACCAATAGCAGAGGACTAGAAGCTCCTCCTGCCACTGTTTCCCTGCAGACAGGCTGGGAAAGAGCTTTGTCATGTGACAGCTTTATATGTATTAGGAAAAAGGTACTTAGATATGGTGAGTTTTTTTTTTTTTTTTTTTTAATTAAAATCATTACAGTGCCATAATCCATATACAGAAAGAGAAGGGACCATGTACACTATACAGTGTGTGCAATACAGATCAGTCCTGGAGTTCAGCTTTAAATGAACCAACATTCATTCTTTCAGCTTTGTTTCCACTGAATGGCCTGTTGTTTCTCATTCCTCTGTACTGTACCCAGAAAAAAAAGTTTTAGTTTTGATCTTTTCATCTGTTCATCTCTGCTGAAACCCTTAATAGTGTGATGAATATTCATAGGCACCGTTTATAGAAAACCATCTTTGTTCCCAGTGGAACCGCAGCAGAATGAGGGGAAATGAGTATCTGCCTGTTTTCCATATCCCTCCATCCCATTCCTAGCTGCGCCTAGAGTTTGTCCACAAGGGCTGCCGGTCTTTACTCCCCGTCTCTGAGGGGTAATTACATATAACACTGTGCTGGAGGAAAGCCCCAGGATGAAGGGGGGTGAGCCTTGCGCGTCCTGCAATTGTTTCCGTAGTACAGAACAATTAGGCTAATGTTTGCTGCGCTAATAGCATTCAGCAGTAGAAAGGAGTATATTGATGGTAGCTCCTTGTCCTGTTGTCCTAGTGTGGCCCTTTACTCAGAGAGGTCCAAATGCCCATTATAATGAGGAGCTGCTCCCTAACCCTGTGTGTGTTTAGTGGCCACATTTCCTGCAGCTATTCTAAGGCATGGATTGTTCCTTCTGAATAAAATGCATAGTGTTTAAGCTTCCTCTTAAAGTGGAAAAAAGAACTAAACTTGTATTTTTGGGAAGTGGTACAATAAGAATACTTGTTCTGGAGCATCTCCTGGTTGCTAGAATGATTAAGTGTGGCAGCTCAGTAATGACTTCCTTGCTTTCAACATTATGTAGCTGCTCATACAATGCACCTTATAGTGGCTTTATTATACCCTTTGTAATATACCAGCTGCATCTCATCTCCTGCTCTTCATCATATAGTAGCTATGCTGCACACCCTATCTTGTAGCAGCTTTACGTCCACACAATACAGGACACAGTAGCTGTGATGACATGTTGCTCTTTGAAGCTACTGTTTTGTTTAACTAGTCTAGGATTGAGCAAGAACGCTTGTGCTCAAAAATACATTTTACAGGCTTTTGACTTTTTAGTTTTTTTTTTTTTTCTGCCCCTAAATGCCTCACCATGTTAGCCTACGTGTCCATGAACACATGTTTGCAAGCGTTTAGAGGCAGAAAACAAATTGTGCATTGAAGAGAGGAGCATTTTGGCAGAAAAGACGCCTAAATGTAAATTAATTTTCTGGCCAATGAAAAAAACCAAAGGCCCAAGTGTTTGCCATGCCTAAATGCTCCTGAAAGCGTTTGCAAAAATGCGGCTTGGGTGTGTTTATTGAAGCTACTTTTTTACAAAAGTCCCAGTGTGCATGAAGCCTAAAATCTTTACGTTCGTTAGCTGCTCTTGATGATACTTCTATTTTATTAATATAAAATTAGGGCGTTGACACATGAGGATTGAGAATATGCTTGCTGGAGCCAGAAAAATGAGATACCATGGCTCAAATGATAGGAAAAACTATGGGTAATACCTCAGCATGTCATCCTTTTTGTATAAAGGAAATTGGATAATTGTGTTTTTATTCAGTGAGTGCATTCCTTTTTACCAGTATGTTTGCCATATCATTTTGTGTTAAAGGAGAAGTATGGCCAAAGCTTTTTTGGCTCTATTTCTCCTATAAATCACAGGATTGCCATTTGTTCGGCGTCCCTGTGAGCTTTAGCCCTCTGTTAGCTGACATCACAGAGCTGGTCCATGCTCTGGAAAGATCCCGACCACATGGTCCGGATCCGCCAAGACGCCTGGCTGGCTGGTGGCTTATCCTGAGCCGCCGGCTGGTGGCTCAGCCTGAGCCAGCCACTCCTGCCCCATCTACAGCCTGGCACTCTAGTGAGTGACTGACAGTCACCAGCTCTCTGCTCAGTGAAGACCATGATCAGAGGTCTTCGATGGTTCAGTTCTCAGACTTAGAAGTGGCGGAGGATATATATATATATATATATATATATACACACAGTCATGGCCGAAATTGTTGGCACCCTTGATATTTTTCCTGAAAATCAAGTATTTCACACAAAAAAGGTATTGCATTAACACATGTTTTGCTATACACATGTTTATTCCCTTTGTATGTATTGGAACAAATATAAAACGGAGGCAGAAAAGCAAATATGACATAATGTCACACAAAACCCCAAAAATGGGCTGGACAAAAGTATTGGCACCCTTAACTTAATATTTGGTTGCACACCCTTTGGAAAACATAACTGAAATCAGTCGCTTCCTATAACCATCAATAAGCTTCTGACACCTCTCACCCGGAATTTTGGACCACTCTTCCTTTGCAAACAGCTCCAGGTCTCTCTTATTGGAAGGACACCTTTTCCCAACAGCAATTTTAAGATCTCTCCACAGGTGTTCAATGGGATTTAGATCTGGGCTCATTGCTGGCCACTTCAGAACTCTCCAGCGCTTCTTTGCCATCCATTTCTGAGTGCTTTTTGACGTATGTTTGGGGTCATTGTCCTGCTGGAAGACCCAGGATCTTGGACGCAAACCCAGCTTTCTGACACTGGGCCCTACAGTGCGACCCAAAATCCTTTGGTAATCCTCAGATTTCATGATGCCTTGCACACAGTCAAGGCACCCAGTGCCAGAGGCAGCAAAACAACCCCAAAACATCATTGAACCTCCACCATATTTTACCGTAGGTACTGTGTTTTGTTCTTTGTAGGCCTCATTCCGTTTTCGGTAAACAGTAGAATGATGTGCTTTACCGAAAAGCTCTATCTTGGTCTCATCTGTCCACAAGACGTTTTCCCAGAAGGCTTTTGGCTTACTCAAGTACATTTTGGCAAACTGTAGTCTTGCTTTTTTATGTCTCTGTGTCAGCAGTGGGGTCCTCCTGGGTCTCCTGCCATAGCGTTTCATTTCATTTAAATGTCGACGGATAGTTCGCGCTGACACTGATGCTCCCTGAGCCTGCAGGACAGCTTGAATGTCTTTGGAACATGTTTGGGGCTGCTTATCCACCATCCGGACTATTCTGCGTTGCAATCTTTCATCAATTTTCCTCATCCGTCCACGACCAGGGAGATTAGCTACAGTGCCATGGGTTGCAAACTTCTTGATAATGTTGCGCACTGTGGACAAAGGCAAATCTAGTTCTCTGGAGATGGACTTGTAACCTTGAGATTGTTGATATTTTGCCACAATTTTGGTTCTCAGGTCCTCAGACAGTTCTCGTCTCCTCTTTCTGTTGTCCATGCTTAGTGTGGCACAGACAGACACACAATGCAAAGGTTAAGTGAACGTCTCTCCTTTTTATCTGCTTTCAGGTGTGATTTCTATATTGCCCACACCTGTTACTTGCCCCAGGTGAGTTTACAGGAGCATCACATGCTTGTAACATTCTTATTTATCCGCAGTTGTGAAAGGGTGCCAATACTTTTGTCCAGCCCATTTTTGGAGGTTTGTGTGACATTATGTCGAATTTGCTTTCTTTCCTCCCTTTTTTTGTTTTGTCCCAATACACACAAAGGGAATAAACATGTGTATAGCAAAACATGTGTTAATGCAATACGTTTCGTGAGAAATACATGATTTCCTGGAGAAATATCAAGGGTGCCAACAATTTCGGCCATGACTGTATATATATATATATATATATATTACACACAGGTAAAACTCGAAAAATTTGAATATCGTGCAAAAGTTAATTTATTTCAGTAATGCAACTTAAAAGGTCAAACTAATATATGAGAGATACTCATTACATGCAAAGCAAGATAGTTCAAGCCGTGATTTATCATAATTGTGATGATTATGGCTTACAGCTCATGAAAACCCCAAATCCACAATCTCAGAAAATTAGATTATTGTGAAAAGGTGCAATATTCTAGGCTCAAAGTGTCCCACTCTAATTAGCTAATTAAGCCATAACACCTGCAAAGGGTTCCTGAGCCTTTAAATGGTCTCTCAGTCTGATTCAGTAGGAATCACAATCATGGGAAAGACTGCTGACCTGACAGTTGTGCAGAAAACCATCTTTGACACCCTCCAGAAGGAGGGAAAGCCTCAAAAGGTAATTGCAAAAGAAGTTGGATGTTCCCAAAGTTCTGTATCAAAGCACATTAATAGAAAGTTATGTGGAAGGGAAAAGTGTGGAAGAAAAAGGTGCACAAGCAGCAGAGATGACCGCAGTTTGGAGAGGATTGTCAGGAAAAGGCCCTTCAAAAGTGTTGGGGACTTTCACAAGGAGTGGACTGAGGCTGGAGTCAGTGCATCAAGAGCCAGCACACACAGACGGATCCTGGACATGGGCTTATAATGTCATATTCCTCTTGCCAAGCCGTTTTGGCAGTGTGGGCAGGCGTCTTACCTGGGCTAAAGAAAAACAGACCTGGTCTGTTGCTCAGTGGGCCAAAGTCCTCTTTTCTGATGTGAGTAACTTTTGAATCTCATTTGGAAACCAAGGACCCAGAGTATGGAGGAAGAATGGAGAGGCACACACTGCAAGATGCTTCAAGTCCAGTGTGAAGTTTCCACAGTCTGTGTTGATTTGGGGAGCCATGTAATCTGCTGGTGATGGTCCACTGTGCTTTATTAAGTCCAGGGTCAACGCAGCAGTCTACCAGGAGATTTTGGAGCACTTCATGTTTCCTTCCACAGACGAGCTTTATGGGGATGCTGACTTCATTTTCCAGCAGGACTTGGCACCTGCCCACACTGCCAAAAGCACCAAAACCTGGTTCAATGACCGTGGGATTACTGTGCTTGATTGGCCAGCAAACTCACCTGACCTGAACCCCATAGAGAATCTATGGGGCATTGCCAAGAGAAAGATGAGAGACATGAGACCGAACAATGCAGAAGAGCTGAAGGCCGCTATTGAAGTATCCTGGTCTTCCATAACACCTCAGCAGTGCCACAGGCTGATAGCTTCCATGCCACGCCGCATTGAGGCAGTAATTGCTGCAAAAGGGGCCCAAACCAAGTACTGAGTACATATGCATGCTTATACTTTTCAGAGGTCCGATATTGTTCTATGTACAATCCTTGTTTTATTGATTGCATGTAATATTCTAATTTTCTGAGATTGTGGATTTGGGGTTTTCATGAGCTGTAAGCCATAATCATCGCAATTATGACAAATCACAGCTTGAACTATCTTGCTTTGCATGTAATGAGTCTATCTCATATATTAGTTTCACCTTTTAAGTTGCATTACTGAAATGAAAAAAAAAAAATTTTTTTAATGAACCCCCTGTTAGCCAAACTTTAGATTTTAAATATATGTCCACTTTAGAATGTGTAGAAACGTGATTCATTTGTACCAGCCTGCTTGGTAAAACACGTTTGCTGGTGAGCATTGTGTAGGGGTGGCATCTTGGACAATGAATAGCTTCACATTAAAAGCAGCTAGAAAGGTCAGGCTTATTGTAAAGCTCATTTACTGCTTGTTAGGAAAATGGAAAACCGTTTAATGTGTGTAGCCTGGGCACAGATGCACTCTTAAGTGCTTATGTTGCAGTAAGAATGAGCATCTCACCCAGAAGCCGTAACCTTCATTTAGGTCAGTGTCTGATGAAGAGTGATTTGATATTTTAGCCATGTACTTGTTTCTGTAATAACGTTCCCCACACTGTTGATGAGAGCTGTGACTCATTTCACACAGGGTAATGTTCCAGTCCAGACATGCCTTATGTGGATCGTCAGAATCGCATTTGTGGCTTCCTGGACATCGAGGAGCATGAAAACAGTGGCAAGTTTCTGCGGAGATATTTTATCCTGGACACCAGCCAAAATAGCCTGCTTTGGTACATGGACAATCCACAGGTGAGCCAGGCACAGACAATGTGTACACAGCAATGATATGGTGCATTGAATGCTTCAGAAATGTATTTAGATCAAGCCAGGCTGTCTGTTATGCTACTGCCCGCTCATCATTTGTGGTTTGCTTTTAACCAGGTGAATTAGTGCCCATATCCTTTGCTAGTTTTATGTATAATCAGTTGTGGTTTTTATATTGCTGTAGCTGTTTTCTTGTTTCTAGTGTAAGTTAATTTTTCTTTTTTTATTTCCGCATGTATTCTGATTTTTGCAGAACCTTCCTGCAGGTTCCCCTTCTGTAGGGTGTCTTAAGCTCACATATATTTCAAAGGTAAGCTTTTTATCATTTTGAGAACTGTCAAAACAAGTCCTGTCACCTATTGCTTTCCATTTCTGCCTGAGGACTTGCCTATTTATTTTTGTTGGTCTCATCTCATGCTCTTGGTTGACAGGTGAGCGATGCCACCAAGCTCAGACCAAAGGCTGAATTTTGTTTTGGTGAGTAAATGATTGATGACTTTGGTTGTATGTTTTTCCAGTGTTGCTTCATGCAATTTCCAGTAAAGCGTTAATTTCCATTCTTGCACAGATACATTAATTGGACTGTAAATTTACCGGAGAGTTTTATTCCATATGCCATAAGGCTGACTTTTCAAAATTAGAGGAAAGAAGGTGAAGATGTGGCCACAAACTAAATTTCAGCTTATGTTTTTCTAATAGAGAATACAAAATAAGATTCCTTCCTTATATATTTGTTGTTGCTCTGTAGGCTATGAGCAAATTACCAGTATGTGTGACTAACACATGTGACATTGCACTGTTAAGGCAGTAGTAAAGGCTGCCGGAAATTAAATAAAATCTTCCCCTTCAAAACACTGTCATAATGTGCTAGTATGTACCACATACTAGCACATTACTTAAGACATGCCTAAAACATAGCCTCCAGCGGCTCTGTCCCCGCTGATATGGCTTCCATCTTCATCTGGTCCTCCTTCCTGATTCTCCAGGTGTTTGAATGGCTGAGCTGCAATGATGTAATTCCCGCACTTGTGCACGGGAGTCATGGCCGTGGCACAGAACCTTGGAGGAATGGCATGCGTATGCTGTCCCTTCAGAGTGCATGCACGGGTGGCCTCACCAGCTGCAAAGACAGTGAATATCTCCTGTATTGTGCACATTTAGGAGATATTCCTTTCACATACAGGTAAACTTTATTATAAGCTTACCTTGGGCACATGTATCCAAGAGGTGTTTACTAACGCTTTAAAGGGTATCTAAAGTCTAAACGTTTATTTTTAGTTATAGTTGGGAAGCCTATGAACCTGCCTGGGGGAGATTTACTCTTTTTGTTTTGTCCTGGTAGCCATTGTCACACAGTTGTTGGTAAAAAAAGGTGGTAATGGAAAATTGCCCATTGTGGGCACCTGTTGTAGTGATAACTGTGTAAGAGGGCATTTCCCTTGCTTGCAACTATTTTCACTGACTTTGCCAGTAGCAGCTGTAACATTTTGGAATCCCCCTAGTTACCTATCCTGGAGACAGTTCTTACTTCCAGTGTAGTAATCAGGGAAGCCTCCCCAACGGCACACAGCTTAAAAGCTAACTACAAAACTAAAAGGGGTTTTAAACCTTAAGGCCATACTGTTATGATTAGAGAAGGGATAGGCATCCTTCATAGCTGGATACACAGGTGGTTGCGGATAGTTGCAGCCATTCAGCCTGTGCAAAGTAATGACAGGTTGACAGCAGGCACAGCTGTCTTGCGGGTGTTCAGATGTAATCACACATGGATCAGTTACCTGCGGTTAGGGACAGATGATCACCCCTGGATGCAAACATTTACCTGCTCACTGGCTTTTTATTTCTGTAAAGGACTCCAGTGCCTAAAGTATAACTACAGGCAAAACTTTATTAGTTTTGGACACAGTATTAGAACACCTTTCTGTTTTTATTGCAGTCTGTGCCCCATTAGGGAGATTCATCCTCTCCATTTCTCCCTGTTTACCATTATCCTAGAAAGTATAAGAAAATACTACATTTTGGGTTGTCCCCAGAAAAGTATTAAAGGGGAAATCTTCAAATGGGGACACTAGTTCTGGTGACCTGGGGGTCGCCAAAGAATTCCCTTCATTTTTTAGGATTTCCTCTAATTTCCTGTTTGGCTGTGGGACAGGAAGTAAAGGTAAATCTCTGCAATGGGACACAAATGGCAAAAAATCTGACAGGGATTATAACCCTCCCTTGCTCTAGTCAAAAAGGGGGGGGGTTGCCTATTCTACTTTATTATAAAAGTTTAATTGTGAATTCTCCACTTCACCCTCCTGGTATAGGTATTGTAATGGTGCATTGATACCACTGAGATATTATCCATGTATTCATTCATCATTCATTCTACATAACAGCAGGGTGAGGATTTTCTTTCTTCCTAATGGCTGGGGTGGAAAGAGTGGAGCCATTGGTACAACCACTGGCATGTAGGAGTCGGTGTGTAATTAGATTTTAGAAATGTATCTTTTAAAATAGGTCATCTTACTCTTTAAAATAGCCAGACTTTATCTTGTTTTTATGTGATAATTAGTCATATATCCTATGTCCCCCTGTTATCAGATACTACAGGTGCATTAGGCTGGGCTTTAACAGGCTTTGATTTTTATTGGACTTTCAGGCAGAAAGTCGGAGCTGTCTTTATATGGTAATACAGAACTATTTTAGGATTTGCTGTGTCCTACAAAATATATCACTCTATAGAAAGCATCTCTTTGCTTGAACTAAAATTCCTATTGATCTGTATTTAGATAAACACCCTTACTTCTACTTTCAGGAGCTTGTTTAAATAACTGATTTCTGTCCAGCAGACCCTCCTGAGATCAGCTATTTTAAGTCCAAGCTTCCTGTATAGATGTGCATCATTTTCCTCTCTTCCTGAGCAGCTTCCTTGCTATCTAACTCATGCTACGTTTAAGATGTCGCTGTCCTTCTTTGAAAACTAAGCACAAAGGAAAAGGGTTCTCGATGGCTGAAAAAATAATAGTTTGGTAATAAATATAGTTTGGAATCCTACACTTTGACTCTCTGACATTGTGCCTCCTTGACATAGCAGGTACGGGCAGATTATTTGTAGATTAGGGAAGTCAGAAGGCATAAAAACATTGTTTTGTTTTTTTTTAGATTTTTTTCCTGCCTTGTGCCATAGAATATTTTAGGACACTGATGAGAACGGTGTAACTGAGATTTTTTGTGGGGATAGTAGTTTCAATAGCTAAGGAATTAAAAGTAGCAGAAGGCTGTAATGGAAAATACAACAGTTGATGCTGGTAAACACTGGTGCAGAACTAAACACACACACTCTCCCTCTCCCTCTCCCCCTCTCTCTCCCTCCCTCTCCCCCTCTCTCTCCCTCCCTCTCCCCCTCTCTCTCCCTCCCTCTCCCCCTCTCTCTCCCTCCCTCTCCCCCTCTCTCTCCCTCCCTCTCCCCTTCTCTCTCCCTCCCTCTCCCCCTCTCTCTCCCTCCCTCTCCCCCTCTCTCTCCCTCCCTCCCTCTCCCCCTCTCTCTCCCTCCCTCTCCCCCTCTCTCTCCCTCCCTCTCCCCCTCTCTCTCCCTCCCTCTCCCCCTCTCTCTCCCTCCCTCTCCCCCTCTCTCTCCCTCCCTCTCCCCCTCTCTCTCCCCCTCTCTCCCCTCTCTCTCCCCCTCTCTCTCCCTCCCTCTCCCCCTCTCTCTCCCTCCCTCTCCCCCTCTCTCTCCCCCTCTCTCTCCCCCTCTCTCTCCCTCTCTCTCCTCCTCTCTCTCCCTCCCTCTCCCTCCCTCTCTCCCTCCCTCTCCCTCCCTCTCTCCCTCCCTCTCTCCCTCCCTCCCTCTCTCCCTCCCTCTCCCTCCCTCTCCCTCTCTCTCCCTCTCCCTCTCTCCCTCTCTCTCCCTCTCCCTCTCTCCCTCTCTCTCCCTCTCTCCACACATGTTTAGATTTCCCCATGGCAAACCAGAGTAATCACTCCTACCATCCATATTAACCAGTGTGGATGGAGGAATTCCCTAGTTTTTTCCCTTAGGCACCAGATTTTCTGTTTAAAAGTGATCTGAGTGGCGGATTTGCCGCTGGATCACTTTTAGAAGTGATGGGAGTAGTTGCCACTCCAACCTGCCACTTTCTGGTGGTTCCCAGGCTTACCTGGCTGATTAGTGAGCCTGGGAACTGATCTAGTGCTGAATTGAGTGAAGGAAAGATGGCCTCCACTCATCTCGATGACCTAGGAAGACCAGAGTGACAACATGACGTCACTTTCGGTTCCAGCGCCATGTCAGCAATGCAATTTTTTTTTTCTTTAAAAAGATCAAAAAAAAGTTTTTGGTTTTTGTTCCTTTGATTTTAAAGGTAGAGGAGAGATTTGGGGTCTTATTGACCCCAGATGTCTCCATAAAGAGGACCTGTCATGCTGTATTGGTATCGCCAGGGATGTTTAAATTCCTTGCAATAGTAATAAAAGTGATACAGAAAAAATTTTCAAGGGATAGTGTAAAAGTTTAAAATTTTTTAAAAAGTACCCTGCCCCCCCAAGTACACACGCGCAGTGGTGAACGCATACGTTGGTCACGCACATATATGTAAACTGTTCGCACCACACGTGAGGTATTGCCGTGAATGTCAGAGCGAGAATTCTAGTACTAGACCACCTCTATAACCCTAATCTGGTAACTTGTAGAAATGTTTAAAGCATCACCTATGGAGCGTTTTAAGTACCGTAGTTTGGCGCAATTTTAAAGCATGACATGTTAGGTATCTATTTACTCGGCGTAACATGAACCTTCTTATTTTGCAAAAAAATTGGTGCATAAAATGTGTTTTATTTTTTTAATTCATTAAAGTGTATTTTTTCCCCAAAAAATGCATTTGAAAAACCACGGAGCAAAAACGGCTTGACATAAAAAATTGCAAACACCAACATTTTATTCTCTAGGACCTCTGCAAAAAAGAAATATACACTGCTCAAAATATTAAAGCAACACTTTGAATGCGCCTCAGATCTTAACCACTTGCCTACCAGGCACTTACACCCCCTTATGTACCAGGCCAATTTTCAGCTTTCAGCGCTGCCGCACTTTGATTGACAATTGCGCGGTCATGCAACATTGTATCCATATGAAATTTTGATCATTTTTTCTCACAAATAGAGCTTTCTTTTGGTGGTATTTAATCGCTACTGGGCGCTTTACTTTTTGTGCTATAAATAAAAAATTGCCAAAAATTTGAAAAAAAAAAAAAAAGTTTCTTTGTTTCTATTATAAAATTTTTCAAACAGGTAATTTTTCTCCTTCACTGATGTGCGTTGATGAGGCAGCACTGATGGGCACTGATAGGCGGCACTGATGGGCACTGATAGGCAGCACTAAAGGGCACTGATAGGCAGTACTAATGAGGTGGCACGGATAGGCGGCACTAATATGCAGCACTGATAGGCGGCACTGATAGGTGACACTGATGATGGGTACTGATAGACGGCACTGACTGGCATCACTGCTGGGCACTGACTGGCACAACCGCTGGGCACTGACTGGCGGCACTGCTGGGCAGCACTGCTGGGCAGCACTGGTGGGTGGCACTGGTGGGTGGCACTGGTGGGCAGCACTGGTGGGTGGGCACAGGTGGGTGGCACTGATGGGCACAGGTGGGTGGGCACAGGTGGGTGGCACTGCTGGGCACAGGTAGGTGGCACTTCTGGGCACAGGTGTGTGACACTGCAGAGTGGCACAGGTGGGTGCACTGCTGGGCACAGGTGGGTGCACTGCTGGGCACAGGTGGGTGATCTGCTGGGCACAGGTGGGCGGAGCTAGTGGGCGCACTGCTGGGCACAGGTGGGCGGAACTTGCGGGTGGCACTGCTGGGCACCGATCCCTGATGATCGGTGCCGATCCCCGCTGTGACAACTGCCGGTTCTTGGCAGTACTTTCCTCACGATCTGACAGCGTGAGGAAAGTGCAGCCGAGAACCGGCACTTGCATTTCCCTCTGATCAGCGTGTCATTGGACACCGCTGATCAGGTGGTAAAAGGCCGCTGTGATTGGCCTTTTACCACATCACGTGATCAGCTGTGTCCGTAGGACACAGCGATCACGGAGATCGCCGGGTGCGCGCCCCCTGGGGCGCGCAGGAGAGCGCGTTCTGGGGGGACGTCATATGACGTCCACTCAGAACTGGCCGGCCGCAGTGCAGCCGTCATTCGGCTATCTGCGGTCGGCAACAAGTTAATGAGGAAAAATAATATGCTGGATATCTATACTGATATGGACTTGGTAATGTGTTAGGAATGTAAGGATGCCCCATCGTTTGATGGAAATGAAAATTGTCAACCTACAGAGGACTGAATTCAAAGACACCCCAAAAATCAAAGTGAAAAAATGAAGCAGCAGGCTAGTCCATTTTGCTGAAATTTCATTGCAGCAACTTCAAATGGTCCTCAGTAGTTTGTATGGCCGTCACATGCTTGTATGCATGCCTGACAACGTCAGGGCATGCTCCTAATGACACGACGGATGGTGTCCTGGGGTATTTCATCCCAGATCTGGACCAGGGCATCACTGAGCTCCTGAACTGTCTGAGGTGCAACCTGGTTGTGTGGGATGGACCGAAACATGATATCCGAGAGGTGTTCTATTGGATTTAGGTCAGGCGAGCATGGGGCCATTCAATGGTATAAATTCCTTCATCCTCCAGGAACTGCCTGCATACTCTTGCCAGATGACGCCGAGCATAGTCATGCACCAGGAGGAACCCAGGACCCACTGCACCTTCATAGGGTCTGACAATGGGTGCAAGGATTTCATCCTGATACCTAATGGCAGTCAAGGTGCCATTATCTAGCCTGTAGAGGCCTGTGCATCTCTCCATGGATATTCCTCCCCAGACCATCACTGACCCACCACCAAAATGGTCATGCTGAATGATGTTACATGCAGCATAACGTTCTCCAGACCCTAGATCCTTTCACGTCTGCCACATGTGCTCAGGGTGAACCTGCTCTCATCTGTGAGAAACAGAGGGCACCAGTGGCGGACCTGTCAATTATGGTGTTCATTAGCAAATGGCAATCCGGTGCAGTGAACACAGGGCCCACAAAAGAACATGGGGCCCTCAGACCATCCTATTGAAGTCTGTTTCTGATTGTTTAGTCAGAGAGATTCATACCAGTGGCCTGCTGGAGGGCACTGGCAGTGCTCATCCTGTCCCTCCTTGCACAAAGGACCAGATACCAGTCCTGCTGAAGGGTTAAGGACCTTCTACAGTTATTTCCAGCTCTCCTAGAGTAACTGCCTGTTTCTTGGAATCTCCTCTATGCTCTTGAGACTGTGTTGGGAGGCACTGCAAACCTTCTGGTAATGGCACGTATTCATGTGCCATCCTGGAGTTGTACTGACTGTGCAAACTCTGTAGGGTCCAGGTATCACCTCATGCTACTAGTAGTGACACTGACCCTAGCCAAATGCAAAACTAGTGAAACACATTCTGAAAAGATGAGTAGGGAAAAAAATGTCAGTGGCCTCCACCTGTAAAACCATTATTGCTTTGGGGGTTGTCTCATTGTTGCCCATCTAGCGCACCTGTTGTTAATTTCATTAACACCAAAGCAGCTGAAACTAATTATCAACCTCCTCTGCTACTTAATTGACCACATCCATATCCCAGGAGTTTAATTGACTTGATGCTATACTCTGATTAAAAAGTGTTCCTTTCACTGTTTTTGGTAGAAATGATATTTCTACATGGCAAATAATTTACTAGCAGGTGTAGTAGAGTAATAGCCAACAGACCCAACAGTCATGACATGCATGCTGCTGATTCTGTGTAATTGAATCACTAATTGAAAAAGGCATGTTCATAATAATAGCAGTGTGGAGTTCTATTAGTGAGGTCATTCATTCTTTGAAAAACAGGTGGCAATTATTGCCCTTATTTAAGGAAGAAAGGCAGCAAATGTTGTACATGCTGGTTACAGTGCATTTCTCTCTGAAATTTTGAGGAAAATGGGTTGTTCCAGACATTGTTCAGAAGAACAGCGTACCTTGATTAAAAAGTTGATTGGAGAGGGGAAAACATATAAAGAAGTGCAGAAAATGATAGACTGCTCAGCTAAAATGATCGCAAATGCTTTAAAATGGCAACCAAAACCTGAAAGACGTGGAAGAAAGCGAAAAACTACCATTCGAATGGATAGAAGAATAGCCCAAATGGCAAGGACTCAGCCAACAATCAGCTCCAGGAAGATCAAAGAAGGTCTAAAGTTACCTGTGAGTACTGTTACAATTAGAAGACGCCTATGTGAAGCCAAGCTATCTGCAAGAAGCCCCCGCAAAGTCCCACTGTTGAAAAAAAGACGCGCTGAAGAGGTTACAATTTGCCAAAGAGCACATTGACTGACCTAAAGAGAAATGGCGCAACATTTTGTGGACTGATGAAAGTAAGATTGTTCTTTTTGGGTCTAGTGGCCGGAGACAGTTTGTCAGACGACCCCCAAACACTGAATTCAAGCCACAGTACACTGTGAAGACAGTGAAGCATGGTGGTGCAAGCATCATGATATGGGGATGTTTCTCATACTACGGTGTTGGGCCTATTTATCGCATACCAGGCATCATGGATCAGTTTGAATACATCAGAATACTTGAAGAGGTCATGCTGCCTTATGCTGAAGAGGAAATGCCCTTGAAATGGGTGTTCCAACAAGACAACGACCCCAAACACACCAGTAAACGTGCAACATCTTGGTTCCAGACCAACAAGATTGACGTTATGGAGTGGCCAGCCCAATCCCCGGATCTTAATCCAATAGAAAACTTGTGGGATGACATCAAAAATGCAGTTTCTGTGCCAAAACGAAGAAATAGAGAAGAACTGTGGAATGTAGTCCAATCATCCTGGGCTGGAATACCTGATCACAGGTACCAGAAGTTGGTTGACTCCATGCAACACAGATGTACAGCAGTTCTCAGAAACAGTGCTTATACAACTAAATATTCATTAAGTGATTCAAAGGAAAGCAAAATCTTCAAACATTTTTCAGTTTATATAGTGAATGTTTGAGTTTGTAAAGAAGAATACAAACACTGCTATTTTTTTGAACAGTCTAATATTCACTTTTCTTCAATTTTTTTTAGAGGAACAACACAAATTTGATCTATTTTTCTTCATGTTTTGATTTGGAATAGAATGTGTAGTGTTCCCAATGCATTTGTGTGTATGGAAATAAAAGCTATTAGAAGGATTTTGAGCTTTATTCACTTTTTTCAACACACTGCTATTATTTTGAACACAACTGTATATGTATGTATATGTGTGTGTGTGTGTATGTGTGTATGTGTGTATGTGTGTGTATATATATATATATATATATATATATATATATATATACAGTCATGGCCGAAATTGTTGGCACCCTTGATATTTTTCCTGAAAATCAAGTATTTCACACAAAAAAGGTATTGCATTAACACATGTTTTGCTATACACATGTTTATTCCCTTTGTATGTATTGGAACAAATATAAAACAGAGGCAGAAAAGCAAATATGACATAATGTCACACAAAACCCCAAAAATGGGCTGGACAAAAGTATTGGCACCCTTAACTTAATATTTGGTTGCACACCCTTTGGAAAACATAACTGAAATCAGTCGCTTCCTATAACCATCAATAAGCTTCTGACCCCTCTCACCCGGAATTTTGGACCACTCTTCCTTTGCAAACAGCTCCAGGTCTCTCTTATTGGAAGGACACCTTTTCCCAACAGCAATTTTAAGATCTCTCCACAGGTGTTCAATGGGATTTAGATCTGGGCTCATTGCTGGCCACTTCAGAACTCTCCAGCGCTTCTTTGCCATCCATTTCTGAGTGCTTTTTGACGTATGTTTGGGGTCATTGTCCTGCTGGAAGACCCAGGATCTTGGACGCAAACCCAGCTTTCTGACACTGGGCCCTACAGTGCGACCCAAAATCCTTTGGTAATCCTCAGATTTCATGATGCCTTGCACACAGTCAAGGCACCCAGTGCCAGAGGCAGCAAAACAACCCCAAAACATCATTGAACCTCCACCATATTTTACCGTAGGTACTGTGTTTTGTTCTTTGTAGGCCTCATTCCGTTTTCGGTAAACAGTAGAATGATGTGCTTTACCGAAAAGCTCTATCTTGGTCTCATCTGTCCACAAGACGTTTTCCCAGAAGGCTTTTGGCTTACTCAAGTACATTTTGGCAAACTGTAGTCTTGCTTTTTTATGTCTCTGTGTCAGCAGTGGGGTCCTCCTGGGTCTCCTGCCATAGCGTTTCATTTCATTTAAATGTCGACGGATAGTTCGCGCTGACACTGATGCTCCCTGAGCCTGCAGGACAGCTTGAATGTCTTTGGAACATGTTTGGGGCTGCTTATCCACCATCCGGACTATTCTGCGTTGCAATCTTTCATCAATTTTCCTCATCCGTCCACGACCAGGGAGATTAGCTACAGTGCCATGGGTTGCAAACTTCTTGATAATGTTGCGCACTGTGGACAAAGGCAAATCTAGTTCTCTGGAGATGGACTTGTAACCTTGAGATTGTTGATATTTTGCCACAATTTTGGTTCTCAGGTCCTCAGACAGTTCTCGTCTCCTCTTTCTGTTGTCCATGCTTAGTGTGGCACAGACAGACACACAATGCAAAGGTTAAGTGAACGTCTCTCCTTTTTATCTGCTTTCAGGTGTGATTTCTATATTGCCCACACCTGTTACTTGCCCCAGGTGAGTTTACAGGAGCATCACATGCTTGTAACATTCTTATTTATCCGCAGTTGTGAAAGGGTGCCAATACTTTTGTCCAGCCCATTTTTGGAGGTTTGTGTGACATTATGTCGAATTTGCTTTCTTTCCTCCCTTTTTTTGTTTTGTCCCAATACACACAAAGGGAATAAACATGTGTATAGCAAAACATGTGTTAATGCAATACGTTTCGTGAGAAATACATGATTTCCTGGAGAAATATCAAGGGTGCCAACAATTTCGGCCATGACTGTATGTGTGTGTGTGTTTGGGGTTCTAAGTAATTTTACTGATTTTTTTTTTTTTTTTTACCTGTAAACAAAGTGTCAGAAAAAGGCCTGATCCTTAAGTGGATATTTTGAGGCTGATTTTAGAACTCTGTGACAATTAATTCAGAGAGTGAGAAAAAAAATCAAGCCCAAAGGAGGGAGACACCAGAAAATAATTTCTCTTGTGAAGTTAGAATTTAAAAAATATTGCATTAGGAAAAAAAAAAAAAGTATCTTAACTGACTGTTACCCCAATCTAAACACTGATCTCATATCTGTATAGCCTAAATTTTTATAGAATTACCATTCCAAGTGCATCTAGAGCAAAGTAGTATTTTTATTTAGAAGTTGTATTTCAGTGCTTTTTCTGTGTGCATTTGTGAACCATTTTTAGAATTGTAAAAAGCCTGAAGGAGGGATTTAATGGGTCCCGAAACTTTACGTCTTTGTTAATTTAAATTAGCTGGCAAAAAGATGTGACTTAAACTCCAGACCTTTTGCATATGTAAGTGGTAAACTGTGTTTCCATAGGTATGGCACAGAGAAGCATACCTGTAACATCCAGTCAGCATCTGCCAGCAACTTCTGATCAGATTGGTCTCTTAACCACCTTCCGCCCGCCCTATAGTACAATGACGGGCGCAAGGTGGTTCTCTCGTTCTGATGGGACGTCATATGACGTCCTACCATTCTAACCGTACATGTGCGGCTCCGGGAGCTCGCAACGCAGCGATTGGTGGTGTGCTGTGTCCCTAGGACACAGCGGATCACTGATCAACGGAAAGAGCCGAAGATGTCGGCTCGGTCATGTGATCAGCTGTGTCCAATCACAGCTGATCACATGTAAACACAGAAATGCCGGTTATCGGAATTTCTCTCCTCTCGAGCTGTCACACTGACAGCTCGAGAGGAGAGCCGGTAATCGGTTTTCCGCAGAGGGGACATGTACACTGATCATCAGGGCACTGATGATCAGTGTGCCCTGATGATCAGTGTGGCCCCAGAAATGCCACCTGTCAGTGCTCATCAGTGCCACATCAATGCCACATATCAGTGCATACCAGTGCACATCAATGCCACATATCAGTGCCCATCTGAGCTGCCTTTCAATGTCACCCATCAGTGCCCATCTGAGCTGCCTTTCAATGTCACCCATCAGTGCCACCTATCAGTGCTGCCAGTCAGTGTCGTCTATCAGTGCCATATATCAGTGTCATGTATCAGTGCTGCCTTTCAGTGCCCATCAGTGATGCCTGTCAATGCCCATCAGTGCAACCTACCAGTGCCTCCTCATCAGTGCCACCTATCAGTGTCCATCAGTGCAGCTTATCAGTGCCCATCACTGCAGCCTCATTAGCGCACATCAGTGAAGGAGAAAAATCGCTTATTTACAAAATTGTATAACAAAAACTAAGAAAAAAATTTTTTTTTCAAAATTTTCAGTGGTTTTTGGTTTGTTTAAGAAAAAATAAAAATCCCAGAGGTGATTAAATACCACCAACGAAAGCTCTATCTGTCTCAAAAAAATGATACAAATTTCATATGGGTACAATGTTGCATGACCGCGCAATTGTCATTCAAAATGTGACAGTGCTGAAAGCTGGAAATTGGCCTGGGCAGGAAGGGGGTATAAGTGCCCTGTAGGATACTGGTTAAAGTGGAATTTAAGCTTAATCCTCACTAGCCTTAAAAATGTCTCCTTCTCCTTCTAACATCTATGCTGACTAACCTGTGTAAAAAAGATGGATATATGCCTATTTTCAGCCTGCTGTAGTTTAGTTGTGTTATCCATCTCCCCTGTGTCAGCCAGCAGTGGCTTCAGAGGAAAGGAGAGAGAGTTGACAACTGCTAGACCATTGGAGCTTACGGGTGATGTCACCATTCTAGGCTTTACCATCTGTTGTTGAACACACTCTTCTCCCCTGCAGCCTGCACTGGCTGACACAGGGGATCGGAAGTAAGTATATGCATCTGTGTTACACAGTTTGGTCGGCATAGGTGTTAGGAGAGGTTAGTTAGGTTTAAGTTGGTATTCCACTTTAATGGGAGTCTTGTGCTAAAATAAACCAGGGTACAGTGACTTCATCAAGTTGGGTGTTCTCTTATAGTGAATTGCTTAAAAAAAGCTAAATTGTATATTAATAAAATGTATTCCCGTTATGTAATCTTTAATACATTTACTAACCTCATGACTGTCCTCCTATTATGTCCCTAATTTCCCACGTAATGCATCTTTATTTGATCAGTGTATGCAGAGACTCTAGCACCAAATCGGTGTGAATTGGCCCTTAGGAGTTTAACACATTTTGCACTTACTGCCGAAACTTCCGAAATTCAAGCTGTGGGTGGCTCTGTTGGTATCACTCAGCTTGACAAATGTTGATTTAAAAATCAACTGAGCCAAGTAACAAATTGTCAGATGGATGCAGTCACTGTTTGGGTATTTAGGCAGCTGCAGGTGCTGCGGCTTTCTGAATAAATTAGCCAATAATAGAGTACTATTGTGTGGTTGTAGGAATCTATTGATTTCCATGTGTGGCTAGCTTCAGAGAGCGATTGGGCATGTATACATAATCCAAGAACCCTCAGGTTGTAAAATCATTAGTGCATTAAAGCAGTCCCAACAACTTAACTGGGGTAAACACTACGAGAAAATCGGAAGAAAAATTCCATATGAGGAGCGATCGTTCGACTTTCGTATAGTGTGTACACAACTTGCAACATCCAATTCAGACTTTCCAAACAAAGATTTCTAAAGGGACGGACACCAAAATGTTTCTCGTACGTGAACAGGACTACCGATTTTTCGTTTTAATGTGTACTGTTTTCGTACAAGAAAAATTGGATACGAAAGACGGTGCATGATCAGAAATAGTGAATAACAATAATCTACGATACAACGTTTCTACGTCAAACCATAAATAGCCTTGGTCGTCCTCGGGTTTGTCCTGCAGTGAAACATCGAGGAAAACTGCACAAACGTTCTCCTGATTTTTCATATAGTGTGTAGCCAGCTTTAGAGACATAGTTCTACCAAATATAAGCGTTTTTATATGAATGGGGAGAGGGTAGAGGCAGCAAACACTTGTCAGAGGGCAAAGCAGTGACTTTGTGTTGGTCATGAGTCGCTTTAATAACTTAAGAAAATCTAGTACTGCAGATTGGAGACGAGTGGTGACTAGGCGTGAGATAACAAATGAGTCCTCAGTGTGTAGTTCATTACTGCCTTAAACTCTTAAATCATATTCAGCACAAAATTGTAGTTTGGCACTTTTATGTTGTGTGAAAACAATATGTTGCTAGACTTCCCCTACACATACAGGCAGGAATGTGTTCCATTTTATATGGACCGTTTTAGTGACATGCTTGTGAGCAGTCTGATGATATATTCTATCATATGTATCAGTGCTAATGTTTACAGTCAAATGAGCCACCTTCTTAAAAGACCAGTCCAAACCTGCCCCCTGAATTCCTGCTCTCAGTAGTATTTCCTGTACATTCCTCACATGCCATTCTATATAATATCATCTGTACACTTTGGACAACTGGTTATAGAGTGCCAGAGTGCAACATGATCACACTGATACCGACCCTTTTTTTTTTTTTTTTTTTTTTTTTTTTTTTTAAATGTAGGTGTGAACTGTCAGCAGTGGCATAGACAGTCCCAGAATACTGTCCTTGAGAAATATCCAGACCGTCAGTAAGGAAATCATTCTGTAGGGCAAATCTTAGAGCCATCTAGCAGTTTGGTTTGAGTTCCTTTCTAGATATCCTTCAAAAGTTGCATTTATACACCCTTTTAAGCAGCATAAAAATGGCCGAAAAAACAATTCTGTGAATTATCTTATATGAAAAATGACTTTTATCCAGCTTGGTAATTTATTTCTTCATAAGCTACCTCGGTAGGGCCACTGGGGGTGCAGCAATGACTGTAATATATTGTGCTACATACAGTATGTGCTGACCTCTTCCAATAGGTGCTCAAACAACTTTTTGTGTCTTGCATCACACAGCTGTGTTTGCTCTTGCATCCCAGCCATTCAGGAAACACTTTGGGGTTGATTTACTAAACCTAGAAAGTGCAAAATCTGATGCGGTTCTCCATAGGAACCAGTCAGCTTCTAGTTTTTTGTTTTTTTTTGTTTGATAAAGCTTAATTGAACAAGCTGAAGTTAGATGCTGATTGATTACCATGCACAGCTGTACCATATTTTGCACTCTCCAGTTTTAGTAAAGCAACCCTTTTTGTGCTTTTCTAATTGAATACAAGGTGTTCTCTAATTGGATGAGGTGTGAAGGGGTGAATGATGCCATGATCTTTACCTCCTCCAGCCAGAAAATTTCTTGTATTCATTGAAAAAAAATAAGTGTTTGTTAAATGGCTGGGGTGCGGGATTGAGTTGCGGTCTGTGTTTTATGCAAGACACGTGAAGTCATTTGAGCACCCATTGGAAGAGATCAGCACATAATGTATGTAGCAAAAGTTACTACAGTCATTTGCAGTATCCCCAGTGGCCCTACTGAGATTGCTTATGAAGAATTGAATTGTACCAAGGTGAACCGAAGTCATTTTTGCTAAGTAGAATTTGGAGTTCTTCACTAAAAGAGAAATGGTGGGTTTTTTTTCCTACAAAACATATGTACCTAGATGCATCTGTCCCATTGGCTCTAAGTGTGAGAACTGAGCGATCACATGACCTCTGATAACTGAGTTCTCACCCTTGCTGTGAGCAGAGCGGTGACTGTCAGTCACCACTGTTTACTCTGCCTTCCAGGCTCACTGGAGCACTGGGCTGTGGAGGGAGCTGCTGGCTCAGGCTCTCAGCGGTTTATTGAGAGGCTGAGCCAGGTGCCACTCTGGACTGTGGGGTGGATTCTGACTTTAAAGTCGGGATCTTTCCCCAGCCTGGACCTGCTGAATGACGTCGGCCAACACCGGGCTTTAGCCTGCTGTCAGCTGAAAACAGGTCACAGGAGAGCATTACGAACTGCACTCCTGTGATCCACAGAAGTACAGCCAAAAGAGCTTTGGCTGTATTTCTCCTTTGAGCTGGCCATGCATGGATCGAATTGAATGTTGGCCGTTCTGCTGAGTCACCGAACTTCAGTCTGTGAGTGGTTGTATAGGTACCACCTGAATCAACAAACTTCAATATGAAAATCGAAGGGTCCAGGTGCAAAATTTCAGCTGAACAGTGACTGCAACCAATAAGCTGCAGTCACTCTTCAGGTGTTCTAAAATCTGCACACCATTTAGCTCACAGGCTCACAAAAGAAATCCCATGGGGTCTACTATAACTGGAGAGTGCAAAATCTGGTGTAGCTCTGCATAGAAACCAATCCGCTTCCAGGTTTTTTTTTTTGTTTTGTCAAAGCTTAATTGAACAATTGAGGTTAGAATCTGATTGGCTGCTATGCACAGCTGCACCAGATTTTTCACTCTTCTGTTTTGGTAAATCAACCCCTATGTGTGTATGACTAGCTTTAGTTTTCACCATTTTTAAATGAATTAAAATACAGCCAAAGCTTTTTTGTTCTGCAGTCCTGTGACCTGTTTTCAGCTGACAGCAGACTGAAGTCCATTGTCAGCTGACGTCACTCAGCCTATCCAAGCTGGGATAAGATCCAGACTTCAGAATCGGGATCCACCCCAGAATCTGGAGCTGCACCTTGCTCAGCCCTCATCCTCCACAGCCCAGTGCTCCAGTGAGCGTGGGGGGAGGGGGGCTGAGCAGAGAGCGGTGACTGACAGCCTCACTCTCTGCTCAGAACAGCTGTGGGAACTCGGCAATCACCTGTGAGATCTTGGAGCTCTCACCCTTGGAGCTGACGGGGGACAGAGGCAGCATTGGACCGATGCTGCATCCACCTAGGTAAGTATAAATAGAGAAGAAAATGCCCTACTTCTCTTAAAAGAGAAGTTTAGACTTTTTTTTTTTTTTAAGAAATCGTGCCTCCGTCCCTAAAGACTACTGAGAGGTCAAACACCACTGATCGCTCCGTTCTCCGAGCTGGTGATTGTCAGCCACCAATCTCTTCTTTGCCCCAACCCCCCTCACTGGAGCTCTGGGCTGTGGAGAGGGCGGGAGCGGCTGGCTCAGGCTCTCAGTGGATTGTTGAGAGGCTGAGCCAGGTGCCACTCCACACATCTGGGTGGATCTTTCCCCAGTCTGGTGCGGCTGAGTGACGTCAGTGGACTTCAGCTCGCTGTCAGCTGAAAGTGGTCATAGGGGTGCAGAATTGCACTTCTGTGATCCACAGGAGAATTGCAGACAAACAGGCTTTGGCTGTACTTCTCCTTTAATTGGAACTTTTTAAACTTAAATTAGAAAGTAACTTCCTGCATTGAAGGAGAGTTTAAAAAATGAAAATAGAAAACAAAGAGTTCTATTTGCAACTCCGACAGATGTTTTGTCACTGGCATATTTACTAGCATAGAACCTTAATAAAAACATATTAAGTGAATATTACAAAGATAAAATAATACTGTCCGTGATCAGGTGCAGACACCTAAGGGTCCCTGGACCTTTTGGTGATTGATGTTTTTCAATAAATTGCTGAATTTTATGAGATTTCGCATTTAGTAATTATTTATGTTCACAGTGTAAGAAAAAGGGTTTGTTTTTTTTTAAATGGTTTTTTCTTTTCTTTTTGTTTTTGATTTTTTTCAAATTTAATTCACAAAAATTAACATTTTATATTTTGTTTGTTCACAATATTTTTTTATTTGCACTATCTAAGGGAAGGGAATGTGTGAGAGAGGCGCAAGCATCAACACCATCGGAAAGTTTCAGAGCTTTGCCAGTTAGAACCGCTCAGTATATGGGCATAATGGCAGGTCTTGGAGGATGCTACACATTCAAGTGCCTGCACCTAAACCCAGTGTCAGTTTATGTTTTGTGTCATAGCTGCTTTACTATCTGATTAATATTTTCCTAGTCTTTCTGATTTATATCTTGAGTAGTCTAGGCTGTGTTAGCATTCTGTGGTCCAGTGAAGGCTTGACAGACATCTCTGTGTTATTATAAAACCTGCTGTAGTAATGCACCTTGTTGCTTCCCTCCAGGGTAGTATGGCATGCTGAGCAGGTTTAGTTCCTCAAAAGCTTCACTAATGTAGAGTTTTATTTTTGCTGTAGCTTCCAAGCACAAATGGATATGACGTGTTGTTCTTTTAATGGGGTTGTAACAAAAGGAATGCATAGTTTTAATGGTGAGGATAATGACCTGAATAATGCCAGCAGTAAATGTAGTGTACATTATTGCAAGAATAAAGCCAGGAAAAAATGTGATGGACAGTACTGTGCAAATGTTTTTGGCACTTTTGAAAAAAAAGCTGTACTATAATTTTTGTTTTGTTTTTTTTTAAAGTCAAATAACCTACAAAGTGCATAAACTGGAAAAAAACCCCTAAAGTTTGGTATGCCCACGATTTGCTTTTAAGGGTCAGTTCACACTAGCCTGCATGGTAAAACTGTGTTTTTCCAAGCTTGCAGTCATCATTGTGAAGTCCATGTGTGAGTAGTGCAATGCGTATTTCAGCTTTGATTGCCATCCAGTGCGCTGTGGAAACATGCAAATATGCTGCGTTTTAGGCCCTTTTCATTCAGAAGGAAAAAAATGGATGTTTTTCCATCAGTTTTTTTACATCCACTACCGATCGTTTGTTTACATCTGTTTTTCGTCTGTCCTGTTTTTTTTTCAGAACAAAGGCCTATTTGTTCATTTAAAAAAATGGCTGTTGACAGATGCGGATGTGAACAGATGATCATCCATTTACACCTGTTTTTCCACAGAGATGCATTGATGTCTAATTTTCATCCTTCAACAGATGGATGGAAAACGGACAAACGGTCCACACGTGTGAAAGCAGCCTTACTATTGTACTGCACATTACACTAGCTTTTTTTGGTACCAACAAGGCACATAGAAAACAATTGTTTTTTCTATTGTGCTGATCCAGTGCAGAAAGACATAGGTCACCACACACAATATGAACAAGTCTATCATTATTTCTCCAGGGTACTCTTGCACACAGTTAAAGATTTTTGCAGTCGTGATCCAGTGCAATTTTAAACATAAGATTATATGTAGGTTGACAAAAGAGCAATAAATTGAACACAATCCGCTGTGAAGTAGCTGGATGGAGTAGATGGAGATGGGTGTGATTTGATCATCCTCCTATGTTGGGCAGGAATATTCTTTGTGCTCTGTTATATTACTGATCTGGAAGACGATATTTGGATATATCATTAATGTCCTTGCAATGCAACCAGAGAAGCCTGCACATCTGCATGGACATCACTCATCACAGCTGAAGTGTAAGGCTCCAGACATTTGCTCCATAATGCCCTCTGACACAGGAATCTACCCTGGCAGCTGAGAGATCCCTTTGGAGGGACCTAACCCAATCTAGCACAGTCTGGCAGATTAAAGCAATTTTAAAAGTGCTGTTTTTTTTTGCAACAATATTGCAGACATTGGCCACTTATCTCCTCTTCTGGAGTCCCCCACTGGTGCTGTCTGTTCCTTCTTTTTCAGAATGCCCCCTCAGCATGCCATGTGCTGTGGGGGACATCCATGGGTGCACACTTCAGAGCTGGGCTGTTTGTGTCTATAGATAAACAATGTGGCTTGGCTAGTGCAAACCCCCCCGCAGGATTTGACTGACAGCAGGAGGATGAGCCAATGGCTGTCACTGCTCTGAGTCTCCTCTGTGGTCAGCAAAAAAGTGCAGTAGCGCTGATCAGGTAAGTGTTTAGAAATGGAGTATGGGAAAGGAGTGGTGGAAAGGTATTGGAAGGAGAGAATACATTAAGATAAAAAAAGTTTGCGTTTCGAACCACTTTAAGGTCACTGCATACTCGGGATGAAGAACAGAACCATCTGGTTTAAACAGGGACTTTGTGAGGAATTCTAACTGCCTATCAATAGAATGTTTAAAGGTAAACCTGTATTCCACCTGTCTAGTGGTGTTCCTGTTAAGGTGGTACACTGGTTCAACTACAGTGGGAATTGTCCACCATTTAACAAATTCCCTCTGAGTGTGGACCATTCAACCATGCTCTCTGGTGGAGCTCAGGACTCTTCAGGCAGCTTCAGTCCATATTGATGAATATCTCAAATAGCAGGTGAAAAATCTTGGCAGCTGTGGTAGCGCTTAAAAATCTGAGGTTGGAGACAGCAGGCTGGTCCTCCAAATGCAGCGTAGAACACTCTACATAAATAAGGTTTAATCCCCCATAATTCAAAGGCGATAACAGGAGAATGCATTGCCTCACAAATTGCAAAGCATTCTGGGAATTGACAAGAGAGGGGAAGATATGGATAGTGCGAATTATGTTTTAAAAGTCACAAGTCTTCTGTTGGAGCAATGGAAGCATAGTGAAAGCTATACTATTGGCGCTCATTAAAAAGTGTTAATTGTAAACACAAGATTCAAGAGGTGGCAGACACCTCCTAAACTAGAACTACTTTTGAAATCCAGCAGATTTTTTTTGTTCCAAGTTTTTTTCCTAGAATTCACCTTCTTAAGCCAAGAGGCCAATGTAAATACCTTTTCCACTTTAATGTTTGGTAACTTCGAAGTAAAGAGTACTATCAGATTAAAATGCGTGGCAACTTGAGAGCGAGTTAATTTTCATTTGAAGTAACCAGTTAACCTTACAGCAAAAAGAGTCCTTATGGGAAAAGAAAATATCTGTTGGTTGAGGTTTCTGGTTCTGCTTTGTGGCTGTGCTCAGCTGCACATGATTGGCTCCATATGCACATTTATAGTATAACGGTTTGGAAAGACTATACGTTCTTACTCTGTGGAGATGTGGTGCCAGTTACCCCAGAACGTTTAGGACCCATCCCCCCTTTAAAATTATAGTTCCACTCAGAACTGACCATGCAGATTTGTATGTTTGCTGACAGTTTGAATCGCATGCTTGAGAAGTATTTATATGCCAAGAAGGTCTCAATTGCCGCCAGCAGTGAGATGAACATAGCTTAATGTTGTGCTAGAAGTTTGCAAGATTTGGCTCCAATTAAAATGTTTCCAGGATACTGTTTCTAGAACAACGATAGATTGAAACCATTACTGCTTGGAACTGTAGGCAATATTTGTATAATTGATCTGTGCTGCTGATGTGTTGAATAACTGTTCTCATCCTGTCTGCTGTTCTCTTCCAGTAATGAATGCTGGCATGAGAAAATACTTCCTGCAAGCCAATGATCAGCAAGATTTAGTAGAATGGGTTAATGTCCTTAATAAAGCAACCAAAATTACAGTGAGTATCCACTTTAATCGCACACATGACTGATGTATGTAGATGGGTGCACAGGGAACAGTGATCCTGTTACCAACCAAATTCCATCTCTCCTTTCCAGGACATGAACTATAACTAGACAAATCTAACAGTATGCAATCTTAAAATGTCATTCTCTTGTTTTTTACATCTGTCCCTTATGAACTCTGCTGCAGTGTTGAATAGTTTTCAGAGTTCAGATGCCTTGTCCAGAGTCTGATCAAACTCCTCTTTAAAGGCTAGTTTCACCCTTTGCAACAGGATACATGTTACACCTGTATTTACAATGTAGCGTGTTGCTAAGCAACTCCCATCCTCAGAACCAGGCACTTTAGCATTTTTAGAGGAAGTCTCACCAATGGCATCCTCCAAAGTGGCGTCACTGCAGGTTACTTTAAAGGGCACTGCAAAATGCTAGTTTTCTTGCAGCTGTTACAATAGTGAATTAAAGACTGGTCATTTGTAAAAATGATATATTCAATAAGAATTAATGGGATCTGGAGGTCGCTAGTGAAGTCTATAAATCCTCTACATTGTTTTTATGCAGTGGTTTGTAAATAGACTAAACACCAAATATTGTCTCTCACTCACCAGCCATGGATGGTCATTTATGTAATGGTCTTCATGGTCTCATAGATTATCACTGACTACCTGATATTGCAAGGTACGATACCAGACACCATGGGCCTCTTACTGTTTTATCTCTCTGATGCCAGTGATAGGGCAATGACATGCACACAATACATAGGAGTCCAGGGGAAAAATGTAGTTGTGCTGGGAAAGTACACATTTATTCATTGCTTCAGCATTGTCCTCATGAGTTATGCAGGCCATAGACTGGTCGTTTATCGGCCAAATTGTCGGCCGAAAAAAGAAAAATCGGTCGTTCTGTTGCCACCAATGCTTACAAAAATCGGCTGTGTTTCGTAGATTTTCCAGCATGACCGATAAAAGAAACGAGAAGGAACCGCGAAAATCGGCCGACGACATTGCCTACTAACGGTGTGAATATCGGCCAATTATTATTTCGGGCGAAAGTTCAGTCGATAAACGACCCGTCTATGGCCTGCATTAGTTGACCCCACTGGATGTCAGAGTTACATTTGTGTAGGTGACTAAATATCTGCTTTCAGTTAATCATTGAAGAAAAAAAAGTAATTGTTGGTTTAGTGTACATTTGCCTCTAAATGCAAGTAGGTTAATTATCCTCGGAAATTCATGTAATGTTTTCAACAAGTAACTGAATACTTTATGAAAGACACTAAGAAACTAGTAATATAAACATTGTATTAACTTAAGGCCCCATTCACACTATGATGTTGTGTATCACAACCAGAATTGTAATTCAGTCTGCTAAAGTAAAATATATGTTTACCACTGCTCAAGGTAGAGAGACTCCTAATCTCCAAGCACAACTCCTCCAGTAGGTGCTAGCCCAGCTTGTGTGCTGCATAAATGAGAACAAAGGATGTCCGATCAGCTGCACTCCAAACAATCCACTTTTATTGAACAAAGATAAAACCAACAGAGATAGTGGAAATACAGTGGGGGATTGGCAGGTACACACTTTACAGTGCTGTCTATAGCGTGAAACGTGTTTACCTGCCAGTCCCCACTGTATTTCCATTGTCTGTATTGGTTTTATCTTTGTTCAATAAAGTGGATTGTTTGGAGTGCAGCCGATCGGACATCCTTCATGCTAAAGTAACATATTGCACAACAGCGTATTCAGGTGGCCTTCATTTTAATGGCACCTGGAAACGCGGTGCAGTTCTGCTGCAATTGATGCACGAGAAATCACATCACACGAAGCATGTCGCCCAAAAGAAGCTCCTAAACTACTGCAGTTTGCCGAGATTGCAGCGCGATTTATTGCACCACAACTGCCCCGTGTTTTTAGGTGCCATTAAAATGAATGCCACCTGAAGACACTATTGTTCAATTTGTTATTTTATCTAAGCATCTTGAAATCGTGGGCAGAATTGTGGTGATTCTGCCTGTGATTCAAAATATCATAGTGTGTGAATGGGGTCTTAGAAAATCTACATCTCTTCCTCTGCAAACACCGCAGTGTGACTCTTAAGCTGGGTATACACTGGGAGTTTTTTTTTTTTTCATTTAACCAGTAGGTTGAATAGAAAAAACAAACTATGTGAAATGCAGGGATCTCTCCCTCACCCATCAGAGTACAGTTACTAGCAGGCTGATCGAATTCTAGTTTTCTAGCAGGACCGGTAAACAGAATTTGGTCTAATGATGGGCCTCTGTGGAACAGAGAGGGGTACACACGGATTGAATTTCGGTACATGTATACCCACACTAAATATCCGTCCGTAAACCCAAAGCGGACTTTCTACATTTTTTGGTAGATATTGGGGATTGACCTAATTTCACATTTCTTTTATCTTTTGGTGACTCATTTGGTAAACCATCTGCATACAGGTTCCTAGGTCTGCACACCTGCCTTTCCACAATGAAGAATTCTCTCTGTTCCCAATTGATTACTTTTACGTGATATTATTGTAACAGGAGGAGTTGGGATGCACAAAAATGAGTGGGAACACCCTCAGGTGGACAGACACATTTGACAAATGTGGAACAAAGATCTTACTGTTATGCCTGGTACACATGATGAGCCCACTGGGCTGAACAAAAAAAAAAAAACAGGAGCTCACGACGATGTCTTTTACTAACTGCGATGTTAGTACAGCGACCTTCCCGCTGAACTATTGTGTTCTGAATGGGGGCCTGCCCCCGGAAGAACACATTGGTCATACCAATTGGCAAATATTTTTCTTGCATGCCCATTTTACAGGTGCCGGAGAGGCTGCTGTACACACGGGCCGAATGTCGTCTCGTGTGTACCAAGCATTAGAGATATTTAAACTCTAGTGAGCTCCAAAAGTTGACAAGGCAGTGCCCCCCCCCCCCCCCCCTTCTCCCAGATCCATCTGTATTTGTGGACATCAAGGGTATATTACAGCATGAATATTATAATTGTTGGCTATGCTGCTGTCATAATGGCATAGAACATCTGATTTTGTTTAATAATGCATGAATAATCTGGATTATTTAACAAGTCCTTCTCATTAAATTGCTGTGCAGTATGCAGATGACAGGTGCATTCTAAGTAGAGCTTTGTTTTTTATATTCTTTTGTCCTTGATTGAATGGTGTTTGGCATTTACAGTATATGTCATATATGAGCAGTAGAAAGGATGAGCTATTGTCAGTTCATCTCACACAGGAAATGGCAAGTGGAAAGGCTTTGTGCAGGGCTTTGCTGCGCCTGATTCCACTTGCAGTGCAGAGGACGGTCTTTGTGTTAAGCTCCCAGCTCAAGACATGAATTGATGCCTATTAAAAGCACAGGGCTGTGGGAGGCTAGGTTTCCTGCTAGAAACCATCTTTACTCCCACACACATTTGATTGGCTGCAGAATAATCACTTCTTGTGAGACCTTGGTTGAGTTGGAGATGACGAACCTTAGCCTATCCGTACAGCTACTTGAAATGGAACATTAGATGTGGCTTGCAGGGCTTCATGCTCTCGAGCTGCTAGTGTTTGTTTTAATAGGGAGCATACCTGGCATGTTCAGTGTAGACCTTTAGCCAGTTTCTTCTCTGACACACTTTGCTCTACTCTTATGTGGCTTAAATAAAAGGTTTATGGAGTAGTTATAAACGGAGGCAGTAGTTCTTTCACAGAGTAGTTAAAGTAGTAATAAAGTCAAACTGTTTTTAATCTCAATTTGACTTTTAATATACCTTGGAGACTATTGTCGATGTACCATTGTTAAAGTGGTATTAACAAATTTGTTGCAACAACATTTCATATTCCTAATATATATCTCTTGTACTGTGTACTTGTGTTAAAGAGTATCCTGTTCTCTTTGTAATTTTTCCTTTGTGTGAAATCTCTGGTGTTCTTGTCAGTACTGTTGTCTGTCCACCGTTTCCAAATCCCTTATGTAGCTGACAACAGAGATTGTGGTCCCTTAATAAAAATGAAAAATGTATTTGAAAAGTGTGTGTGTATGTATATAAATATTGGGACATCGAAACAATTCTAACATTTTTGGCTCTATACACCACCACAATGGATTTGAAATGAAACAAACAAGATGTGCTTTAACTGCAGACTGCCAGCTTTATTTTGAGGGTATTTACATCCAAATCAGGTGAACGGTGTAGGAATTAAAACAGTTTGTATATGTGCCTCCCACTTGTTAAGGGACCAAAAGTAATGGGACATAATAATCATAAATCAAACTTTCACTTTTTCATACTTGGTTGCAAATCCTTTGCAGTCAATTACAGCCTGAAGTCTGGAACGCATAGACATCACCAGACGCTGGGTTTCATCCCTGGTGATGCTCTGCCAGGTCTCTACTGCAACTGTCTTCAGTTCCTGCTTGTTCTTGGGACATTTTCCCTTCAGTTTTGTCTTCAGCAAGTGAAATGCATGCTCAATCGGATTCAGGTCAGGTGCTTGACTTGGCCATTGCATAACATTCCACTTCTTTCCCTTATAAAACTCTTTGGTTGCTTTTGCAGTATACTTTGGGTCATTGTCCATCTGCACTGTGAAGTGGCGTCCAATGAGTTCTGAAGCATTTGGCTGAATATGAGCAGATAATATTGCCTACCTCCTGGAGAGTGTTCTTGATCTGGCCAACTGTTGTGAAGGGTGTTTTCTTCACCAGGGAAAGAATTCTTCGGTCATCCACCACAGTTGTTTTCCATGGTCTTCCAGGTCTTTTTGGTGTTGCTGAGCTCACCGGTGCGTTCCTTCTTTTTAAGAATGTTCCAAACAGTTGTTTTGGCCACGCCTAATGTTTTTGCTATCTCTCTGATGGGTTTGTTTTGTTTTTTCAGCCTAATGATGGCTTGCTTCACTGATAGTGACAGCTCTTTGGATCTCATCTTGAGAGTTGACAGCAACAGATTCCAAATGCAAATAACACACTAAAATTAACGCTGGATCTTTTATCTGCTCATTGTAATTGGAATAATGAGGGAATAACACACACCTGGCCATGGAACAGTTCAGAAGCCAATTGTCCCATTACTTTTGGTCCCCTAACAAGTGGGAGGCACATATGCAAACTGTTGTAATTCCTACACCATTCACCTGATTTGGATGTAAATATCCTCAAATTAAAGCTGACAGTCTGCAGTTAAAGCACATCTTGTTCATTTCATTTCAAATCCATTGTGGTGGTGTATAGAGCCAAAAATGTTAGAATTGTGTCGATGGACCTGGCTGTATACACTATATTGCCAAAAGTATTGGAACACCTGCTTTTACACGCACATGAACTTTAAACTACTTCAATACCGGGCACTTTACCCCCTTCCTGCCCAGGCCAATGTTCAGCTTTCAGTGTTGACAAATTGCGCGGTCATGCAACACTACCTATAAAAAATTTTTTTTTTTAAATTTTCACACAAATCGTTTTCTTTTGGTGGTATTTAATCCCCACTGAGTTTTTTAACTTTTGCTAAATAAAAAACCCCCACAACTTTTGGAAGAAAAACATGTATTTTTCTTCATTTCTGTTAAATTATTTATTTGCAAAATGTTATTTATTCATAATTTTAAGGTCACAATGTACTCTGCTACATTTCTTTGGTGAAAATACCCCAAATTAATATATATTATTTAGTCTGTAGGAAAGTTAGAGTCCACAAACCATGGTATATATATCTTGACAATCGATCAATCCTGGTGTACTGTCAGCCAATCTCATTTCTTGAGGCCCGAAAGCGCCAGTATAGTACAAATACCTCCAAAATGACCCATTTTCTGAAAATAAACAGTCCAAGGTATTTAGTAAGAGGCATGGTGAGTTTTTTTGAAGTTGTAATTTTTTGTTACAATTGTTTTTGAAAATGAAGAAATAAAAAGTTTTTTTTTTTTTTTTTTCATATTGTCACCAGTCCAGTGCAGCATTATATTACTAATGTGGTGGTAATCGGGGACACTAATGACAGTATGTGTGGGGGGAAAAAAAAATTTTATTACATTTTTTTTTTTCCTTTTTTTTTCCTATTGTTACTGAACAAAACTAATTCATTCTGTCTTTTGTTGTGTTTAGCTGTGATTGGGCAGAGCTCATCACATGATACAGATGGGCTGTCTGTATTGACTGCTTTGACCAATCACAGCTAACATGAAAGGAAGCCATCCATGTTATGTGATCTGCTGTGATTGGTCATGGCGGTCACATGACTCTGGCAATGGGCCTGTGCAGTCATCTGTCATCAGCTGTGTTCCATGGAAAAGTGCACAACAACCAAGGGCATAGAGTGATGGTAGCATCTTCTTTCAGCATGTGCTGACCCCGCTCTGTCATTTTACATGGCTTACCACTTCGTAGCTGATTGCTGTTGTTCCCAGTTGCTTCCACTTTGTTATACTACCACTAACAGTTGACCGTGGAATATTTAGTAGCAAGGAAATGTCACGGATGGACTTATTGCACAGGTGGCAACCTTTCACGGTACCATGCTTGAATTCGCTGAGCTCCTCAGAGCGACCTATTCTTTCCCAAATGTTTGTAGAAGCAGTCTGCATGTCTAGGTGCTTGACTTTATACACCTGTGGCCATGGAGGTGATTGGAACACTGAATCCAGTGATTTGGAGGGGTGTCCCTATACTTTTGGCAATATAGTGTAAGTGCGTGTATGTATATACAGTGAAGGAAATAAGTATTTGATCTCCTGCTGATTTTGAATGTTTGCCCACTCACAAAGAAATGATCAGTCTAAAAATCGAATGGTAGATGTATTGTAACACTGAGAGAGTAGCAACAAAAAATTCAGAAGAAATGTGTGTCTAACAAATGATGCACTGATTTGCATGTTCCTGAGGGAAATACGTATTTGATCCCCTTCACAAAACATGACTTAGTATTTGGTGGCAAATCTCTTGTTGGCGATCAGAGGTCAGACGTTCCCTGGAGTTGGCCGCCAGGTTTGCACACATTTCAGGAGGGATTTTGGCTCACTCCTTGGCAGATCCTCTCCAAGTCTTTAAGGTTTGGTGGCTGACGTTTGGCAACTCGAACTTTTAGCTCCCTCCACAGATTTTCAATCAGATTAAGGTCTGTAGACTGGCTAGGCCACTCCAGGACCTTAATGTGCTTCTTCTTGAGCCACTCCTTTGTTGCCTTGGCCGTGTGTTTTGGGTCATTGTCATGCTGGAACACCCATCCACGACCCATTTTCAATGCCCTGGCTGAGGGAAGAAGGTTCTCACCCCAAGATTTGACGGTACATTTCCCTGTCCATCGTCCCTTTTGATGCGGTGCAGTTGTCCTGTCCCCTTAGCAGAAAAACACCCCCAAAGCAGAATGTTTCCACAACCATGTTTGACAATTGTAATGGTGTACTTGGGGCCATAGGCAGCATTCCTCCTCCTCAAAACACTGCGAGTTGAGTTGATGCAAAGAGATCGCTTTTGTTCTTATCTGACCACAACACTTTCAACCAGTCCTCCTCTGTGTCATTCAGATGTTCAGTGGCAAACTTCAGATGGGCCTGGACATGTGCTTTCTTGAGCAGAGGGACCTTGCGGGCACTGCAGGATTTCAATCCTTGTCGGCGTAGTGTGTTACCAATTGTTTTCTTGGTGACTGTGGTCCCAGCTACCTGGAGACCATTGACAAGATCCTCGTGTACTTCTGAGATGATTCCTCACTGTTCTCATGATCATTGACACTCCACGAGGTGAGATCTTGCATGGTGCACCAGACCTAGGGAGACTGACAGTTGTTTTGTGTTTCTTCCATTTGCAAATTATTGCACCATCTGTTGTCACCTTCTCACCAAGCTGCTTGGCGATAGTTTGGTAGCCCAGTCCAGCCTTGTGTAGGTATACAATCTTGTCCCTGACATCCTTGGACAGCTCTTTGGTCTTTGCCATGGTGGAGAGTTTTGAATCTGATTGTTTGATTGCTCCTGTGGACAGGTGTCTTTTATACAGGTAACAAAATGAGATTAGCAGCACTCCTTTTAAGAGACTGCTTCTAATCTCAGCTTGTTACCTGTATGACAGACACCTGGTAGCCAGAAATCCTGCTGAATGATAGGGGATCAAATATCTGTGTCTCTGTGTGACAATACACCTACCGTCTGATTTTTAGACTGATCATTTCTTTGTGAGTGGGCAAACATTCAAAATCGTCACGGGATCAAATACTTATTTCCTTCACTGTATATGATATAAAAATTCTACACACGCCTGTTAAAATGTCAGGTTTCTGTGATGTAAAAAAATGAGACAAAGATGAATCATTTCAGAAGTTTTTCCACCTTTAATGTAACCTATAAACTGTACAACTCAGTTGAACAACAAACTGAAATAATATGGTTGCATAAGTGTGCACACCCTTAAAGTGTTACTTTGGTGAAGCACCTTTTGATCTTATTCCAGCACTCAGTCGTTTTGAGTATGAGTCTATCAGCATGGCACATCTTGACTTGGAAATATTTGCCCACTCCTTGCAAAAACACTCCAAATCTGTCAGATTTGGAGGGCATCTCCTGTGCACAACCCTCTTCAGATCGCCCCAAAAGATTTCCGATCGGATTCAGGTCTGAGCTCTGGCTGGGCCATTCCAAAGCGTTAATCTTCTTCTGGCAAAGCCATTCCTTTGTTGATTTGGATGTATGCTTTGGGTCGTTGTCATGCTGAAAGATGAAGTTCCTCTTCATGTTCAGCTTTCTAGCAGAAGCCTGAAGTTTTTGTGCCAATATTAACTGGTATTTGGAACTGTTCGTAAGTTCCTCAACCTTGACTAAAGTCCCAGTTCCAGCTGAATGAAAACAGCCCTAAAGCATGATGCTGCCACCACCATGCTTCACTGTGGGTATGGTGTTCTTTTGGTGATGTGCAGTGTTGTTTTTGCACCAAACATATCTTTTGGAATTATGGCCAAAAAGTTCAACCTTGGTTTCATCAGACCATAACACGTTTTCCCACATGCTTTGGAGAGACTTCAGATGTGTTTTTGCGAAATTTAGCCGGGCTTTGATGTTTTTGTTTGTAAGAAAAGGCTTCCATCTTGCCACTCTAACCCATAGCCCAGACATATGAAGAATACGGGAGATTGTTGTCACATGTACTTGCCAGATATTCCTTCAGCTCCTTCAGTGTTGCTGTAGGCCTCTTGGCAGTCTCCCAGACCAGTTTTCTTCTCGTCTTTGCATCAATTTTGGAGGGACGTCCAGTTCTTGGTAATGTCACTGTTGTGCCATAGTTTCTCTACTTAATGATTACTGTCTTCACTGTGTTCCATGGTATATCTAATATCTTGGAAATTCTTTTGTACCTTTCTCCTGACTGATACCTTTTAACAATGAGATCCCTCTGATGCTTTGGAAGCTCTCTGCGGACCATGGCTTTTGCTGTAGGATGCGACTAAGAAAATGTTAGGAAAGACCTACGAGAACAGCTGAACTTTATTTGAGGTTAATCAGAGGCACTTTCTCTGTATAGGTCCCAGTGGTACAGGGGGCACACACAGAATGGCAAAGTAAGAGTACAGTTGGGAACAGTTATAAAAGGAAGCTCAGAGGAAGAGATTTATTTAAAAAAAAAAAAAAATGCGTTATATTATTAACAGATTCCTGCACTTTGCCACTATATCCAAATCTTGTAAACCGGTTGTCTGTCTTTAATATTGCTATTAAAAATATATATTTTTGTATATTTTTGTTTTAACATGATACATTTCTTCATCAACTTGTTTATGGATGTGTAGCTACATTATATTAATATATAACATTGTTTTGTTTTTTTTCTTTGGTGATTTACTTGTAGGTACCAAAACCTTGTGACCAACCATGCCCTGCAGACAGCGTGAACAACCAGCTTGAATACACAGGCAGTAAAAAACAGATTTCTTACAAGACTGAAATTGTAGGTGGTGTTCCCATTATCACCCCCACACAGGTAGGCACAAACTATTCATTTAAACCAGCTAAATGAGGTTTTAGATGTCTGTTTGCTAATGTTTTTTTATTACATACACTACAGGTCAAAAATGTTCTAGTGTTTTTCTTGAGACTTAAAACCAAGCTCTGGTTTAATAACCACTTGCTGTCCAGGACCATTTACATTTTTTCACATACATGTTAAAATCAACTTTTTTTTTTTTTGCTAGAAAAAAACACAATATATATAATACCCAACTTTTGGTAAAATATAAAATATGATGCTGATGTTACATTGAATAAATAGATACCAAGCATGTCAAGATTTAAAATGCCCCCTCCGCCTCGTAATGGCGACAAACTACCATCCCTAAAACATTTCCATATGTGGTGCTTTACGAGCCTTTGTGGGTTATCAGCTTAGGGATAATCATGAATTATGGTCCTAGAATTATTGCCCTAATTTCGACTTTTGCAGCGATTCCTCATTTGTTTGGTAAAATCACTGTTTACATGTGCGTGCTGGTCCTACGCACACATTTTGTTCTTTTTAACTTCTTTCATAATTGCTTTTATTTAAATCTATTTTTTAACAATTTTTTAAAAAAATTTTTGTCAAGAAAAAAAATGTACTGCAGGTCAGTAGCAACATTTTGCATCATATAAGGTGGAAGATCATAACAGATTTTACTTACGGAGAGGAGGTGGGGAGAAAGTATTGGAGTAGTAAGAGGAAGGGGAGAAATGCTCCTGTAGAAAAATGTTGGTTTAAGTTGGTCTGTTATACCAGGGAAAATCTAGCAAAAACTATACCCCATAGGGGTCACAAGATAGGATATACAGTACTTTACTTTTTTTTTTTTTTCGTTTAAGTTTATTGCTGTCACAAGCAGGCAAAAAAGCTCCCTTTTGTAAGCTTTGGGCAGGTGACAGGTACTATTTATGGAGACATCAGGGATCAAACACAGATCGTGGAGTCCTTCCCAGCACTGTAAAAGTGATCTGATCACTTTTACATAACAGCTGATTGCCAGCTGGAAAAACGGTAGCGGGGTCATGATCCTAGTTTTAATCACTTTTCATCAGTTTGTTTGTTTATATACACATACGTCAGGCGGCAAGTGCCTACAAAAAAAAAAAAAGGTAGCTTAGTATTTGTAAAATGCATCATTTGTTAGAATACTTCCTCTTCTCTGGTTGAATGATGTGCAGCATCATTTTGCCAACTTTCTGTGAGAGCAAGGTGTCATCACCAACTCCCCTAGATGGTTATCAACACACTCCTTGCGTTCTTTTTACAAGATGTATTCTGCCTAATTAAGGGCTGTCCAATTCCAGAGAAGAGGGCCCCATGTGAACTGCCTAGGCATCTAAAAAAAAAAGGGTAGAAAAAAAACCCAATGAGAATTGGCACTTAAGGGGGGGAGGGGGGGCTGGGTGCAACCGGAATTGAGGTGAAATTCAAGACCATTGAATATCCTGAAACAGTACATACAGTGCTCAGCGTAAATGAGTACACCTAAACAGATTTGTCAGAAAAGCTTTACTTGCCTTTCAGAATCAACATTTTCTATGGGACACTATACAGCAAAATACATCCACAAATGCAGGCCATTGATTGCAAACAAGATTTGTTAATTTGCAGACACAAAGTATTTTTCCTAACAAATTATTTCAAGATCATGTTGCAAAAATGAATACACCTCAATGAAAGTCTTAGAGGCAAAGCTAAATTTTTGACAAATCCTAATTAACAAGAATTCGACTACAGGTGAGTATAAGTATTCATGAAACAGGTGTCCAGCAGACAGTTGATTATAAAAGGTTGTTACTTAACAAAGAAAACAACTTCCCATTTCATGCTGCCAGCAATGGCACCACGTGAAAGAGAAATGTCACAAGGCCTGAGAGAGAGAATTTCTTTACACAATAAAGTTGAAAGATACAAGAAGATCAGCAAAGCTTTCCTTATCAGTCAGACTACTGTAGCAAAAGCGATATAAAAATTTAACAAAGATTGAACTGCAACCATCTCACAGAGACGTCCAGGCCGTCCACGGAAGTTAACACCCTCAACAAGAGCATCTTCTGATGAGAAGGGTTGAAGAAGACCGCCATGCAAGTTCACTGCAGTTGGCTAAAGAAGTAGAAAGCCAAAATGGTGTGCACGGGTCTCATCCAAGAAGCAAGCCTCTCCTAAAGCCCATGCACAAAAAAGCCTGCCTAGAAATTGCCAGGGCCCATGCTGAAAAAGAAGATGACTACTGGGACTCTGTACTCTGGAGTGATGAGACCAAGATACATTTTTGGAACTGATGGCTTCAAAACTGTATGGCGTCGCATAGGTGAGTACAAAGAAAAGTGCATGGTGACTACAGTGAAACATGGTGGCAGTGTCCTTCTGTGGGGCTGTATGAGTGCTGCTGGTGTTGGGGAGCTGCATTTCATTGATGGTATCATGATTTCACAGATGTACTGCTTTATATTGACAGAGAAGATGCTACCATAAAACACACATTTAAGGCCATTGTTGCATTTCTGAAGAAGAACGGTGAAAGTGATTCAGTGGCCAAATATATCTCCTGATCTGAACACCTATGGGGAATTCTGAAGAGACAAGTTGAGCATCACTCTCCATCCAGCATCCAGGCTCTAAAACAGGTCGTTTTTGAAGAATGGAAAAAGATCGATGTTGCAGTATGTTGCCAACTTGTTCATTCCATGCCTAGAAGACTTGGTGCTGTCCTTACAAATCATGGAGGTCATGCAAAATACTAGATGTAGTAGTTTTTGTTGTGGGGCGTATTCATTTTTGCATCAAGTAATTTGAGTAAAACTGAAGATTTTGTAATCTAAGTTATATTATTAACCATCCTTTCATGTAATGAGCTAAAAAAATGTTCTATAAAACTTAGTTTTGTAAACATTTTGGAAATTGTTCTGGTTTTCATTGCCATATTGATTAAAATCTTACTTTTCAAAAGGGGTGTATTAGTTCATGCTGAGCACTGTAGGTAAGTTGTAAACTGCCAGAAAGTGTCACTAAACCCATAACCCTGCATTCACTATATTGAGTGTCCCACAGAACATGGAAATCAAATTATTTTAGTAAATATAAACTGTTAAATACCATTTTCTCATCCACAATATATAGCAACTGTTAATAGAAGACTTGGAGCTGCAGGTTTGATGAATCAAGTGGAATTAAGAGAGCCATTGCTAAGATGGTAAAATATAAAAAATGGAGGTTGCTTGAGCATCGATCACCACCACTAGACCACTTAGGACTGAAAAGTGTGCTGGACTGATAAGTCAGAATTTTTTAAATGTGTGGTTTAGTATGCTGTCGAGTTGGTGAAAAGATGGTTCTTGGGTGTGTAACAACAGCTTTCAAACATGGAGGACAAATTGTAATGGTTTTGCTGTATCCAGAGCCAAAGAATTTCACAGTGCGACTTGCAACCTGAACTAAAAGGCCTACCAGAATCTTTGCAGAGCCATACAATACCCTCTGGTCTACTCCTAGTTGATCAGGGGTTTATCCTACAGCAAGATAACAACCCAAAAACATCCACCAGGTTATTGTGGAACTACTCTAGAATAGTTATCTTTAGTAAAGTTCAGAAGATAGTAGAATAAACACCATACTGACAGTTTAATATAATGATATTGTAAATCCTACTTGGATTTTGCTACATAAATTTCTTCAAGCGCTCAAAGTAAATTTAAAGAAACTTTAAATTTTAATTTCAATTAAATGTATGCGTTTATTTCTATATCTGTCTTTTCTTTCCATGTACAGCAAGAACTCAGTGAATGTGCCAACACTGGTGACAGAGGCAACCTAAAACGCAGCCAAAGCCAGCTCCCATCTCCCCCTTATCGGTTATCTGAGGGTGGTGTGATAAAAGCTGGATACTGTGTTAAACAGGGGGCTGTGGTAAGATGTTAATACGACAATATTGATGAAATATTTATTCACTATTATAATGTGGCTTACAGGATGAAATTTGTTGAAATGTTTAGCTTTATTTGCTGTCTAACATTTTAAAATTGTAGTGAAAGATAAAGGTTTTTGAGAATTAGATACTTCACATCGTTGGACTGGTAGAAAGTGGTTGCCAAAAGTGACATCACAAAAAATTTTAACCGCTTACCTGCGCTGTGTAGCAGATATACTGCTACACGGCGACACGGGTGTGAAAAATCACGTGTGTGTGTGTATATATATATATATATATATATATATATATATATATATGTATATATATATATGAGATTTCGTATTTCTGGGTAGTGGGCGCGCACCCTTCCCACTCTGCCATTTGCGGCCGCGGATGTCAATCCCTGGGTCCCAGCCAGTGATTACCCGCCTGCGTCCGGTGATTACTGACAATCACCGTTGGGGAGGAAGACCATTTTGTTTACAAACAGTCTTCCTCCCTGTCAGCTCGGGCACACTGCTCGGGATGGCTGTGCACAGCCATTCCAATCAGTATGCTAACAGTGAAAAACACACCCCCCGCCCCCTTGTAAAACACTCCCTACACATAGTTAACCCTTTGATAGCCGCTCACATTAACCCCTTCCTGCCCATTGTCATTAGTACCGTCCGTGCTGTTTTTTATCACTGATCACTATATTGGTGTCACTGGGAATGTCAGTGACACCAAGTTAGTCCCCCCCAGTGTCAGAATGCCCCCTGCAGTCCCGCTAAAAGTCTCTGATCACCGCCATTACTAGTAGGGGAAAAAAAAAAAAATCCCAGTATCTATACCGCCTTTTGTATACGCTATAACTTTCATGTAAACCAATTAATTTACACATATTGGGATTTTTTTTTTTAGCAAACATATGTAGCAGAATACGAAATTTGATTTTTAAATTTTTTTACTGGACATGTTTAATAGCAAAAAGTCCAAAATATATATATATTTTTTTGTTAAAATTGTCGGTCTTTTTTTTCTTTATAGTGAAAAAAATTAAACGCACAGGCGATCAAATACCACAGAAAGATAGCTCAATTCATGGGGGGAAAAAAGGACGTAAATTTCATAGGGGTGCGGTGTTGCATGACCGCGCAATTTTCAGTTAAAGTAATGCAAAAAATGGCCTGGTCAGAAAAGGGGGTAAATCCTCTGGAGGGCAATCCAGACATCATCGATCTCAGCTGTTACAAGTTCATGTTTGCATATATCATCCGGTATGTCTGGATTTCCTCACCATCCTAACATGCAACTTCTACTAAAGAAGTATTTAAAGTACCCCAGACACGTCTAAGGAGGACAGAGCCATGCTTGATAACTGAGTGAGCAGAGCACAGAAATAGACCAGACCACATTCCAGAGGGATTCCTGGATTCAAACCTTGAGAGGGGTTATCTCTTACATGCGCATATTGATTGCGCATCTGGTGAGTGCGCAGTCTTTTATCAGTTTGGATATCACCACTTTTTGAATTCATCATAGAGATCTTTATGATCCTCTCAGCACTCAACCCATTGGGATATTGTGGACTGGGCACTCACTACTATTGCTGATTTAGTCACGACGCAGTGACAGGAATAACTTGTGTGGACTTTACCATTTGCACTTTATTGTGTTTTGCACCATAGTGTGTTCTGTACAATAATTTATGCACACTGAGACACTTGTTTTTAAAGCAACTTTAGCATTTTATTCATTTATGTTTTATGCACTATTTATGATTTCACAGCGCTGCACCCCCTGCTTATAGATCTGTTTTAAGGTTGTTTGGTACCTTTTGGTGTTCAGCGGCTATAGCGACTTTTAGCGCTCACTTATCCATTACATATGTTAAGATCATGGATAAGACAGAATCTTTAGATGTGCTGCTATCACAGCATAATGGTCAGTCCTCCCTAAACTTGTATTTTAGTTTTTGGGTAGATGTTGGGGAGTTCATTCTCCTCCTCTTCTGTGTGCGCCATCATAGCAAGCTGCTTGCTCTGGGGGCACATGTACGAACTTGCTCCCGAGCCAGGCTATGTGCATCCATAAACAGTGTTGCTTGGCCCAACACCCTGCTCCCTCCTCACAGGATTTGATTGACAGCAGCAGTAGCTAATGGCTCCCGCTGCTGCCTCTTTCCTGTAAGAGGAGAGCGATAGACCAGCGCTGCTGCAGACAGGCACAGCACTGGATTGAGGAAGGACTTGAGTAAGTATAATGGAAGTAAGGGGATGATACAAATACTGGGATGTTTTTTGCCTTAATGCAGGCAGTGCATGAAGGTAAAAAATGTCTTACCTTTACTACCACTTAAAAAATAAAAAAAAAGTAATCATTTAGTTTCCTAGGCTACTTGACACAGCCAATCTTGCAGCTGAGTAGTCCTATACAGAAGGCATGCATGTGCATTCTCTTGTAGAGTTTAGGCACAGTCATAAGCAGCAACAGCATGTATGTAAACCCAGGCTTGTAAAACGCTTATAAAACATGTCAAGTCTACGCATAGGGCATTTGGGGAGCGCTTTTAACTCTTGTAAAACTCCAGTTTAATGCCCATACTAAAGCTCAATAATGCCCAACGCCCATACTAATGCTATAGGAGCATTTAAGAATTAGAAATTTATTCAAGTGTGAACAAGCCCTAAAAGGTCACTTTTGGAAGAATGCACCCTTTAACCATTAGCCTACAGGGCACTTATACCCCCTTCCTGCCCAGGCCAATTTCTAGCTTTCAGCGCTGTCGCACTTTGAATGACAATTGCGCGGTCAAACAACACTGTACCCATATGAAATTTTTATCATTTTTTTGTGACAGATAGAGCTTTCTTTTGGTAGTGACAGCGTGACAGCTCGAGAGGAGAGAAATGCTGATAACCAGCATTTCCCTGTTTACATGTGATCAGCTGTGATTGGACACAGCTGATCACATGACAGAGCCGACATCTTCGGCTCTTTCCGTGATCGGTGATCCGCTGTGTCCGAGGGACACATCGCACTGCCAATCACCATGCTGCACGCTCCCTGAGCCGTGCATGCGCAGTGAGAATGGGAGGACGTCATATGACGTCCTCCCAGCACGAGAGAACCACCTTGCGCCCATCATATTACTATATGGCGGGCGGGAGGTGGTTAAATGACAAGTTCACCTTATAAAAAAATATATATAAATAAATGCACATCTTTTTTTGCAGCCTGAAAAGTATTGTGCCCAAGATCACAGGTGCAATGCCAGGATCCTGCAGACTCTTGGTACACTGTCTGCCCATTCCTCCTGAATTGCAGGAACCATGAGAGTTCTCACTAGTGTCCTGTTGTTCACTGAAAACACAAGCTCAGTACTTGTAGTTTGTTCATTCACAGAACTTTGTGAATTAATTAAGACAGCGGATGCAGGGAGAAGGTCCCCTGCCCACTGTCACAAGGGGTCAATGGGGGGGGGGGGGGGGGAGGAGGCAGGAGTTGGAACATGTGACATGTTTCACCCTAAATGCGGGTGGAACATGCAACATGTTCCAAAGGTGAATTTAGCCTTTGACATGGTAGAGGTTTACAGAGGTTTCTTTAATTGTTTTCACTGTGATTAATGAATTATTGTTTTGTCAAAATATATTTATTTGAAAATATCCCTTGGCATTTTCACCCAGCCCATTACACTTAGTGTACTGCCTAATACATACAGTCAAGGCATTCTGATTAATGCTTCCACTTGGGTCAATTCACTAGGAGATACATACAGCATGAATTTTTGAGTAAATATCTAATGCGGTATTTATTTCAAAGTAGTCAATTCACTAAACAAAATGTGTTGCTTTCTGAATGCGGTTAAATATTTGTTTTGTGACATTTATTACTTATATTTAGCATTTATTTTTGGTGGTTTTCACTTTTTTTTTTTTTTTTTTAAATAACATGCTGACACTACTCTAGAGGAAGATAGTTCTGTAAATAAATGCACACAGAGATATAATGAAACTATGAAAACATTCTATCTTGCTTTCAGTCACAGAAGGTGTCCCTCTAGTGAAATGTTACAATTTGTTTTCATTCCTGAACTCAGCGCAGAACATTTCTACACTGATACATTGTATACTTTTAATTTACTGGCCAGTACAGAGTTCCCCTCAGAGTTCCTGTTATTTTGTACATTTCTAAAATACGGACTGCCTACTGCCAGGTGATTATTGACAAATGTGTGTGTATCTTTCTTTTATCTTTTATTTGCGTATTTTACCTCACTTTCGATATTTTACTTTGATGAATTGACTTTTATTATCTACTATGCAACATTTCTGAAAAATGGGTTACGTGTCCTTTAGTGAATTGACACAAACTTATTTGCAAGTTTCCTAAAAGAGCAATTTGCAGCTTAGAGGGGTAGCATTTTACTGAGCCTATAGGGCGAATGTATTGGCTGTTTATTGCCTCACCAGTTTTTTTGGGGGTTTTTTGGTGCTTTTAGTGGTAGGGAAAAGGTGGTCTCATTGGCACTCTTAGATTCTCTTCTCTATCTGCTTGCACACTATTCTAGGGTCTGATAGGTGGACATTTGTGTTCTCTGTGATGTTATACTGGGGGTCTGTAGTTTTACAACCCTACAGCTCTGCTGACAGTGTTCACACACAATGTAATAGTAAATACAGTGGTGGGGATAGTACCTTTTTACTTGCTTTACCTTCACCTGTGGGTAAGGGAGTACCACCAGTCCTCCTGTACAGGGCCTAGGCCAGCAGGGGGCCCAGGTAGCTGGGTAAATCTGATGTTGGCAGGGAGGGTGATTGGCACAATGGGGGAGCAATTACTGGAATCTATCCCCTGTATGTCTCCCTCTGCAGCAGCTGAATGCTTCTTCTTCTCTCCCTCCCACTGGCTTTCAGTTGCTGCAGAGAGAGCCATGCAGGGGATTAATTCCAGTTTTAGCCCCTCCCCGCTGCACCCGACACCCTCTCTGTGCACCATACATTTCCCCAGCTGCTCAGGCCCCCCTGTGTGCCCCTATCTTCACAATGCTGCTGGCTTCCCTCCTCTCCTTCCCACCAGCAGCTGCCAGCACACAATAGGATCCTTCAGGATGGAGAGTGGGGAAAGGGTCCATTAATATGTCGCGTTTACTAGCCCCTTTCTTCCTGAATGAACACAGTGATCGGTACTGATCACTCACTGTGTTCATTCATAACTGAAGCATAGTCAACTGTTTTTTTTGGAGGGCGGAGGTTTGTGCTGTCAGGTTGGCTGTATGGGGCCCCATGGTTTCTAACAGCAGCCCTAATTTTGCACATTGTGATGAAGATGTGACTATTTACCAGTAAAATGAGTTTAGTCTCGTGGTGGCATTTAAGTGAATCTGTGCTGTGCCAACAATGGGCAGAACAAATCTCCAGTAAATATTGGCCAAGCACTATCACTTGTAATGGAGTCCCATATTTATATATACCCATTAAAGACTTGGCACAGAATGTAAGGTGGGAGAGCAAAGGAAAAGTAAGTATTCGCTGGGGAAAAGGGGTAGTTAATGCAAACCTCTTGCTTTGCCCTGAATTGACAAACTAAACTGTAAACTGTGCTCTAGCTATCTCCTTTTCACTCAGTTTACTAAACGTGTGCATGTTTCTAAAGGTTTCAAAACCAGTGCAGGCCATGAATGAGCTACATCCTTGCTTCTCTTTCTATCCATTCCCCAAAGTCCTACATTGTGCCAGTGCCCTTTTCCATGGCAGCAGAACAATGGGTGAGAGAATTGCAATGGAAGAGTGTTCATTCTGCAGCCTGTCAGCTCATTGAAGAGTGCATTTCAAATCTATTAACTATTGAAAAAGTGTGCTTGTTTTTTAAACTTTGTATCCTGTACTGAGAAACCAGGTAGACTTGCATTGTTAACTTCTTTTGAAAATACTAGTTCCGTGTATATCATGCAGATATAGTATCTTCTTAACCTCCTAAGTCAGTAACTTGGAAGAAATAGGCAGATTTGAAGTTTTTTTACTTCACTTTGTCTCTTCTAGAGGTATGCCTTTTATGAGTTGGTCACTGAAACCAGACAAAAACAGGCCACTAGCATATCGGAAGAATGTTAGCAACAGCAGCTTTACTATTTTGCTTTCTTTGTGCTTTTTCTTTTAACTAATACAAATAAATAGCAACTAAATTCAGGAAATGACGTACTTTGACTCTCTTTTACACTAAAGATGAAGAACTGGAAAAGAAGATTCTTTCTCCTAGATGAGAATACAATAGGATACTTCAAATCTGAATTGGTAGGCATTGCCTTTTTTGTACTCTTTCATTATCAGTGCTGGCTTGGTTATGGAATTTACTTACCTGCTTTTACTTTACCAATGTGTCATAGGACAGGGAGCCACTGCGATTGATACAACTGAGAGAGGTGCAGAAAGTACAGGAGTGCAAACAGAGGTGAGTTTGCGTTCATTTGACTGAAGATTGCTAAACATAGTACTGAGATCACATTGATGACATCATGCTATTTCAATATGCATAATATTCTAATGGTCGCAACAGCGGTGCTAGGAAGGCCTTTCTTCCCATTTTTAAAGTAAACGTGAGGACTGTAAGTCTGGGTTCGCTGTCTAGTTAGTCATTGACACAGAGGACGAATGCAGTACAGATTCAGACTTTTTTGGATTTAGCTAGCTGCTGTTCTGGGTCATTGATTTACTGTGTAAATAAGCCATGATAAGGACAACAGCTCTGCACTTTTAGGGCCTGTTCATACCAGGTGTGCTAGGACTGCACTAGACAGTTTTGCCTAGTGCAGTCCAAACTCAAGACAAGGCAAAAAGCCTTGTTCCCTATCATGCTAGTTCACTGTGCTCCGGTGGTGTGGACTGAAATATGTACAGTATGCAGTACTTTTTTCATCACAGCATAGTGCGACACAACCCACCATACTGCTTCGTCTCTGCAACTTCAAGGTCGGTTATACTAGATTAAAAATAAATTGGCAAAAAAAAGTCATGCAAAAACTGAAAAATATAATTAAAAAAATGCTGCTGGCAAAACAATCAGATATAAATTGTGTACAGATAAACATAAATTGCCGCGCTAAACCATTGTTGTATACAAATAAGTGCATAAATTAAAAATGTGTTAAAAAAAAAAAAAACAACATATAATCAAGTCCCAGTAGAGCAAAACGTAGAAAAAAGTCCCAATATTCTGATAATGTGTGATCAAACACCGCGTATCTTCAAATAAAACAAGTGCACCACCACCAAGTTAAGTTAATAAGAGTCATAAACGCATGAATGCAATGGCCTGGAGATGTGTATCCACCATAACTCTCAAGCAGAGGAAAGATGCTGGACAACCAGTAGAAATGAAAAGGATCCCTTCAGGGTATCCCCATCCTGTATGTCTCTCCGGTGCATGTAATCAATCCATAAAGGAAGAAACCGGAGAGCAAACGTCGCCTAAAACCATATGGACAGTTTAAACGTATTAAATTCCACACGCATTTGGGTAGACAAATAAGTGCTGTGTACAAATATAAGACCTCTGGTCCCGGGAACCTATCCAAGTTCGTGGTAAACAGAAACAGCGTGATGACGTCAGGAACAGACTCCACCCCTAGAGCATCAACAGTAAAAACTAGAAACCAGCAATTTCCTTTAAAGATACTTGGTGGGATGGGAAAAACTGTGCTCTTTTAACTTCTTCTTATATGCTGGAGAAGTGTGCTGCGTTTTCAGTGGAGAGCTCTTCCAGAATTCACTGAACAAAGCAGAGGATATTATTGAGTGCAATTTCTAGATGATGATTTCTCTTGTATATGGCTAGCTTAAAGTGATTGTAAAGGCAGATTTTTTACTTTTTAAAAATAACAAACAGGTCATATTTGCCTTTTCTCTGCAATGGTTTTGTCCAGAGCAGCCCCTGTCCTCTTCCCTGGTCCCCCGTCAGTGCTCCTGGCTCTCCTCCCCACCGGCTTCAAGTGGCTTTCTACAGGGGCACTTGTACATGCTCACTCCTGAGCTGTAATTAACAGTAGCAGGAGCCAATGGCTCCCGCTGCTGCCTTGCTGTCCAATGAGGCGATAATGAGCTGCTACTCTTGTGCACTTCGCTGGATCGAGATCGGGCTCAGGTAAGTATTTAGATTGGGCTGGGGAGGGGGGAGCTGCAAGCAGAAGGTTTTTTAATCTAATGCATAGAATGCATTACAGTGCCTTTGAAAAGTATTCATGCCCCTTGAAATTTTCCACATTTTGTCATGTTACAACCAAAAACGTAAATGTATTTTATTGGGATTTTATGTGATAGACTAACACAAAGTGGCACATAATTGTGCAGTGTGAGGAAAATGATAAATGGCTTTCAAAATATTTTACAATTATCTAAAAAGTGTGGTGTGCCTAAGTATTCAGCCCCCCTGAGTCAATACTTTGTAGAACCACCTTTCGCTGCAATTACAGCTGCAAGTCTTTTTGGGTATGTCTCTACCAGCTTTGCACATCTAGAATGAAATTGTAGCCCATTCTTCCTTGCAAAATACCTCAAGCTCTGTCAGATTGGATGCAGAGTGTCTGTGAACAGCAATTTTCAAGTCTTGCCACAGATTCTCAATTGGATTTACGTCTGGACATTGACTGGGCCATTCTAACACATGAATATGCTTTGATCCAAACCATTCCATTGTAGGTCTGGCTGTATGTGTGCCACACTTTTCAGATATTTGTTTGTAAAACATTTTGAAAACCATTTATCATTTTCCTTCCACTTCACAATTATGTGCCACTTTGTGTTGGTCTATCACATAAAATCCTATTAAAATATATTTATGTTTTTGGTTGTAACATGACAAAATGTGGAAAATTTCAAGTGGTATGAATACTTTATCAAGGCACTATAAGGTTAAAAAAAACATCTGCCTTTAGAACCACTTTAAAGTGTACCTGTAGTTCTCTTTAGTTTAGTTAACTGCCAATTGAAATTTATGGCAGGCACATACAGGCATCTGTACTTGGCTTCACATTTCTTTCTGAACATCTTAGTAGCCCCAAAAATCCAGGGAGCTCAGTTAAGCAATTATCAACCAGAGTTTGGTTTGCACCTTCTCCACCACCCTGTTAGATTGGCGGTAGCTTACTCCGGTTCAAGTAACCACAGTTGTTGATGTGGAGCCGTTATTCAGCCAGTGATTAGGCTGCTCTTTATTCTTTTGGAGCTCTTAATAGATGCAACTTTTTCAGTTCAGTCATGAAGAGAGCAGTGCCACAGGAAGATACACAGGCTAAAATTGTTGGTTGTTAGAAGCTAGTTTAGCAAAAAGAGCTGCTGAAATTTTTTTGGGCTTTTCTGCTTGAATAGGCAAGTAATGAAAAGCCTTTACTGTGGCTACAGAATGTTTGGCCCACAGAGTTCATGAAATCTTGTGTGAATAACTGTACACTAGAAATGTTTGTATTTTGTATGTAGAAGTGAAATATGCTCATTCTCCAGCAGCCTGTGCCTAGTACAGTTGTGGACATTGGGCATACAACACATGCACAAAAAATGTCCTTGAACTACACAGGATGTGTGTAGTAATCTCTGTACTGCAGCTCCATTGCTGTTAACCTTTGCATTTGAGGGCAATTGCTGTGTAAACACAGCAGCTGCCGTCAAAAAATGTGCAGTCTGACACAGTGTTTATAAACACAGTGCAAGTGCAGATCAAAGCTGCTCCAAATGAAGTCCGTTAAATCAACCTGGTAATTATTTTTTTTCTTTTATTTTAATAAACGGTTACATAGGAACACATTTTACTAGTCATTTGTATTCTTTAAAGACATACAGTAGTTCACCTTTTAGAAAAAAAAAACTGCCTATGCAGGTAAGGGATCCCTGTAGATAAAAACAACACTAAGCTATTGCTCCAGGCAAGAGAGAGTGCATGTGAGGGGGTTTGAATCAGAAAAAGAGCTTACTCCTGTGATGATGGAAGGGAACAGTTACAACTGGAAGTGAGCCTTAGCAAGATTCTAGCAGCAAGGCAGAATGCAAACTCTGGGAATATTTTGGCCATGCTTTGGGAAGTACCTAAGTGGACTATACCCTTAACATGGGGCGTTCTTCAACTTTGGTCAAAGCTGCACAGCTTTTTATCTATAGGTACCCCTTACCTGCCTAGGTTTTTTTGGTGAAAGTGAACTAATTCTTTGATCAGCCCATATTAACTCCTTCCCCTTCCTCCATTTTAGATATTATTTTTCTGCAGATGTTTTAAGCATATATCTTTTTTTCAACCATTAGGAAATTGCTTTTGATTATTCTTATTATTAATATTTTTACTTTAACTCTATTGCTATAACAAGGGGATCAGCAAGCCCCTATGTGATATTTGGCAAGTGACAAGTACTCCTTATGGAGGCATATCATATATGCATGCACATATATATTTATATTATGTATATTGTAATTCTATATTGTTTATGAAATAAAATCATCGTTGCATGACAAACACCACAAAATCACCTAAAGAAAACCTCTCTGTGATCAACAACAAATGATGTGTATTATGTTATCTTAAGTCATGATATTTGCTGAATAAACAGGCCCATAGGACAAATGCAAATAGGGCTGGAGTGGTTAAAATCTAGGCTGGTAATATCCAGGTTATCTGCTAGCAGGGTACTGACACCACCATAAAGTGGTAATGACTGTTAGACTTCACAGTTTTAGATCCTGTGTGCAGCTGATGTTTCCTGATCTTAGCCTTGTCTGCGTAGCACCAGCTCAGACTCTATAGCTGATTTCCTGTGTAAAAGTGACCCTGAAGGTGAATTGTTCCATCATACGAAAAGTTCTGTGGATTCTGTATACTCCAGGTTTGTAGAAAACTGGAAGGTTCGTTCTGCTGTCCCCCAAAAACATTTCCTTCCTATCCTACCTTCTACGTGACCTTTCTTCAAATCCTGGTTCAGCCAGTTGCCTTAAAATAGTCACAACCTACATAGACATCCATGTATAACTGTATTATGCTTTTCTTCTTTCTGTAGTGACATCATGTTGAGAGACAATTTGTTTGAAATTGTAACAAGCTCACGAACATTTTTCGTACAGGTATGTAAGTTTGCTATGCTGGTAAAAGAAACAATGATTGTTTTCAAATGTTATAATCTTGAAAATGCTTTCACTTATAACTCAAACTTCTTAGCCCATTTCCCTTTTAAAGCGGACTTACACCTTCATACATGCAGCTATTGCAGAATTGCTACAAAAAATATGCATTAGTCTAGGTTCACACCTATGCAGGCTGCATTTGAGGTGTTTCTGTATTTACGTTTTGTTTTTTGTCTTTTGGGTTTTTTTCACTTGCATTTTTTATGTGGTTTTGCCACGTTTTTGATGGTTTTTTTTTTCTTCTTCTTCTTCTTGCTAGGCAGATTTTAAAAGCAAAATCGCAATACATGCTTTTCTGCAGCGTTCCCATTGAAGTCTATAGAACCAAAAGCAACGTTTTGTGTTCAAAAAAGTCCCTGACCCTTTCCAAAAAACACACCGTGTGAAAACGTGAAGATGTGAACTTGTCCCATAGGAAATCATGTTAAATGGACTGTACTGCGTTTCTGCAAAACACTGCAGAAAACGCTTAGGTGTGAACCTAGGATTAATGATTACTTGCAAAAAGTGCCTTCCCAGTGGCAGTATGTATATATGTTCCTCAGGGGTCATGGGTTTTTTTTTTCTTCCTCCCTCTGCGTATGTCAGGACTATGAGCATTTTTTAAAAGAAGCATTGCATGGCACTATATTGATCAATATTGCTCCTCTCTGTCTACCCTCACTCAGATGAGACTGTCTGCTGGGTGCAGTTGTTTAACAAGTGCTTTGCTGTTTCAGATTTGATTAATGACTCTATCTTGAGTCCAGTAGTATTTAGTACCTGTCATCTTTGATCTGATTGTATGAGGGTTTGCACTCTACATCCTTTGCGGTTTTGGCTGCCCACGTCTTGTGTCATCATGGGCATATTCCAGCCGTCCTTAAGCCGTTTATGCCATTCGAAAATACTTGATTTCTTCATGGAATGTTCACCATAAGCCCATTGTAATAAAGTTAACTTTCACTTGCACATTTGCTAATTTTCACACAACATTTGATGTTAATCCGCTGCTCCAGATTACTGTCACTTATTTTCCACCAACAGCAAACACACACACGCGCGTTATGTCTTCTCATTTTTTGTAAAGACTGAGTTGACTGGTCTGTGACCCAAGTGAGTGCAAGTTGGAAAATATCAGAACACGCTCTAGAACAAATGGCTTTGTGACTCACCACCATAGTGCTACACTGTGGGTGTTCCAGGAATTAAATTGTCACACCTAATATATGTGCTGCTGCAGGACCAGGGAATGCCTCCACTGCCTGTGAGTGGCTGTCAGGTTTGACAGCTTCCTTGCAGAATAGCTCAGGAGGGTTTAGACCTTATTTATTTATTTGTTTATTGCAGGTACTCGAACCAACGACCCTAGTACTGCCAGGCAGAAGTGCTAACCATTTATCCACTGTGCTGCCCACGACCTGTATTTAAACACGTGTGGGCTTATCCCTAATAATGACCAGGCCCCTTTATGGCAGGAAAGGACAAGGTGTCCTTTACACTACAGTGCATTTTAGCTGACAGCTTGCTGAGACCGTTATATTTTAGATAAGCAAGAGGATGCACAGTTGAAAATCACCAGACCGCAGATTTACATTTCCTAAGGCAGAACTGGCATGTCATATTGTTCTTGTGCACTCACAACCCATACTGATGGTATTATGGTCATTAGTACATTTTTCATGCAAATTGTGTTTAGTTCATTGCGGCAGTACTTTCCACAGGAGATAGAGCTAACATTCTATTCCTGTGAATGTGAGGGTGCCGCGGTGTAAAGGTTGCCATACACAAAAAAAACTTTTAAAAAAATTTCTTTAGATACAAAAGTACCTGTTAATGAGCCTGTCAAATCTAACAGTCGACTTCTGTTGAACAGGGATGGCCACACACTGATCATGCTGAACCAGTCGAATTTCGATCTCTATGGCCACTTTAACTGGCACGCAGGACGTGTTTTTCTGTCTTAACAGAATACAAGCAAGCATCTTGTGGTGTCAGCTGAAGCCGTGTGGCCCATGTTTTTGCACGGGCATAGTAGCCCATTCATTTGAATGGGCTCCCGTGCCTGCGTTTCACAGAAAAAAAAAATAAAAAAGGCGCATGCATATTTTCCAAACTGTATCCTCATTGGAAACTGCGTGGTCTTTTTGACTATGCAGTTTCTGCTCCCGTGACCATGCCATGGACTGAGATGCATGGAGGTGCTATTCAGAATGGCAGCCCCGCGTGTCCTGCAAGAGCAGGACGATGCAGCTGCGGGAAGAGGTGCAATTCCTGCACCTCCAACCAGCCCGCAGCCTGCAGGCTAATGTGAACCTAGTCTAAGGTAACTTTTGAAACGTACTTATTCATCTGTCAGTGTTAATAAAAATCATGAAATATGTATGAAAATATTATGTTGCTTTCTTAAAGTGATTCAAAAGGCTTATTTTCCTTGCAGGCTCTCCTGTCCCCACCCTTCTGTTGGGTGTCCCCTTAGCAAGCAGCTTGCTATGGTAGCACCCGCTGCTCCGTGTGTCCATTCACACACGGATCTGCGGCTCGGACCCACTCCTTCTTTTCTCATTGGCTCACTGGCTGTGATTGGCAGGATCCAATGGCTTCCACTGCTATCTCAGCCAATGAGAAGAGGGAGTCCTGGGACAGCAGAGACTCTAGTGCACATCGCTGGGGGGGCTGATGCACACAGAAGGTTTTTTTACCTTCATGCATAGAATGCATGAAGGTAAAAAAACCTTAAGCCTTTAGAACCACTTTACCTCGATTACGGAGTTATTGACGCTTATATTTTTTAACATTCTTAAGCTATGTAGTTCAGTTCCTAACAATGTATTGCTTATAGTGTGATTAATCTTTCCGTGTTGAAAATAGCATTACATTTTAGCATGAAGTATTCTCTGTATAATGTCTGTTTTTGTCTTCACCCCTGGCAGGCTGACAGTCCAGAAGAAATGAACAGCTGGATCCGAGCCATATCTGGTGCTATTGTGGCACAGCGTGGGCCAGCAAGATCAGCAGCTTCTGTAGGTTTCATCCTCCACTATTGCTCTGAGGTGGAAGTGGCTGTATGCAAGCTGCAGGACACGACTTTGTGGTTTATGACTCTGATGTGTAGATATATAGGGCAGCTTATTTATATCTATGGTGATCTAATTTCCTGATTTTGCCAATTACACAGACCCCACTGAATGTTTCATTCTCCCCTTTGTACAGAACTGTATTCTACAGATGAAAACAGCAAGGCAGTGCTAGTTCCTCTATGTACAAATCTCAGTCCTACGAGAAAATTCCATAGCTGGGACTCTTAAGTGTGTGTAAAGTAGAATCAGAGCTAGTCACCCTGTGACTGGTAATGATGGACTACTGATGATTACTACTAGAATTCCAAGTTACTCAATGATATTCTGGGAATAGTAGTTATACCCTATATTTAACACATTGGGCTGAATTTACAAAATACTTCTTTATTTCTATATGCATAAAATTACTGTAAAAAGCAGTTTCATTTGGTTTGGTAACAATAAATGCATATAAAAATATATTGAATGCAACAATTGATCTGGGCTTAAGGCAGGCAAAAAAAAAAAATCCCTTGCAAGGTAATGTCATAATATGTTAGTATGTATCGCATACTAGCACATTATGAAGGACTTGCCTTAAAACGAAACCCTCCAGTGGCGCACTGTCACCGCTTCCATCACCCGGTCTTCTTCTGGGTTTGCGTCCGTCTGACTGGCCGAGCCGTGATGACATCACTCCCGCGCATGTGCACAAGAACCCCAGGCCACGGCACAGTACTCTGAAGGAAAGGCACGGGTATGCTATTCCTTCAGAGGGCATGAATCGCTTTCTGAAAAAAAACCAAAAATAATTAAAAAAGAGCTAATATCTCCTAAACGGTGCACACTTAGGGGATTTTCATTTTACCTACAGGTAAGCTTTATTATAAAGAAAAAAAAGAAAAAAGTTTACTACCACTTTAAACCCAAAACCAAAAATGTCATTTATTGCAACTTACCAATCATTAGATGTGGTGGCTGCATTAGTTTTCTCTTTTTTTTTTAAGGCTTTTCCCCCCTCTGTTTTCACCGGGTGATCTGGCAAGTAACACACCTCCTATACTAGAGTGCCCCCACTCTGGATTGTCATTCTGGGGGGAAGGGTAGTGTTAAATGTACTAGCAGATTTAAATATACTAACAAATTGAAGCCAAACTCCAGCTAATACTCTATAAGCCATTACAGCAAACAGTTTTTTTTTTTTCCTTTTAGGAAAAAGGTTTTACATAAATTAAAGCTGATCATTGTAAGCACCCATGTCGGTGGTAAATGGTTAGTCACATCCCAGTAAACTGATAGATCTGGAAGATCACTGGCCAGATCACAGGGTGGAAAAAAAAGAAAGAACACCTATGAACAAGAAAACTGATTTAGACATCACATCTAAGATTTTGTAATCTGCAGTGTTATACATTTCTGCTTTTGTGCTTAATACCGCTTTGAAGAGAAGCATGGATTTGTATGTATTCTGACATTTATGAGGTGCTCCCTACATGCATATGGGAGTGATGGTGTTGTAACCTATTTGTGCTAATAATAATGTTTTTTTATGGGGACACATCCCTGTTAGATATTTTTAGACCTTCTGTATTAGTAACTTGTTTGGTTTTAGGAGAGAAATAATTACCCAAGCTATTTCCAAGTTAGAGAAACATTTCCAGCTTTAATAAACGAGCATCCTAAAATGGCATTGTAACCCCATAGATATTTTGCTATGAAACTAAATCTTTTATCTTGAGTATTGTGAAAGTCTTGAAATGTTGACCACTTTTTTCTTCCTCTATACTTTCCTCTATATTTTTGTTTCTTTGCTGCATTTAAATAGGCTGAATTATGAAGTCAGGTGAACAAAATAGAGACTCATGAATTGTCTCTCAAACATGATACCTAGAGACAAATTAATGAAAAGTCTGTTACCTTTTTATTCTGTGTTGGCCACAATTTCCCTTTTTATTGTTTTTTTTTTTTTTCTATTACCTTTTTTCCATCCAGTGGTGTACTTTTCTTGTACAGTAGCTGGGCAACAAAACATTCACTGTTGCCAAAAATTTCTTTGTCCAGTGCTTTAAAACTGATTAGACCTAAATCATTGAATTAATTTATATGCATCAGTGATAGAGTTGGTAGAAATGCCTCCAGTTTCACTGGCCTGTGGGATAAAACTTGCTTGCGATTACTAGACTGTGCTGCAAGGTGTAGGAGATGAAGGTGCTCTTTATCACTGAAAAATCTCCAGGTGGGCAGAACCCAATCCTTCACTCTTCTATGTAGAATAATGGAGGATCAAAAGCTCTGTGAGCATGAGTACAGCTCCTGGTGCTGAAGTAAATCTTTTTAAGGATAGGTAGAACTGTGGCAACAAGATGGCTTTTAATTTTCCTTTTCCTCCTTATTGCACCAGTGAAAAAAATCTCCATGTTGTTCTTGTTTGTTAGAAGCTGTCTTATTTGTTAAACTGTATTGTGTAGATAGGAGAGTGTTCAGTAAAGTGGAACTATACTTGGCTCCAGCAATGCAACGTGCTGGGGCTCCCTGCTGGCCACTGACATCTTCGAGTGGCCAACTTCCAGGTATCGAACGCCGACTGCTTTCATTGGCATGGATGACGTCACTCCCGCACATGCGTCGGAGTTCAATCAGCTTTGGTGTTGTTGAATTTCTACAGCGAGCTGCACATGCGCAGCTGCACTGTACAGTGGGCTGGTAGGCAGGTAAGTAACTTTACTGCAGAAAAAGACAAAGCACATCTCTTGTGCATTAAAAATCTTGCCTGTTCACTCATTATTAATTTTTCACCAAAAGTTCCACTTTAATACCCAAAACAACATATCTTTGTGTGGGAACTTGCCTCTAAATTTAGTTCATCCCTAAATATGTGTGATCTGCATTTTACAGACCACTTGATGAATCTCTTGCCAGCAGCTGTTTTTGTCTCTTTCATCTCTTCTTTCTCTTCTTTTTCCTTTATTCTGCCCTCCTTAAGGTGTATCTAATTCCCACCCTGCCCTGTCTCCCCGCAGATGCGACAGGTCAGACGTCTTTCAAACCCCTGTATTCCGAGGTATACGGGCAGCCATGCATGCCCACAGTACTGACCAATCGCTGCCTCCCCATACCACGTAACCCCACCCCCATGTCCACACAGTTTCCATCCACTCATCTGTTATCAGTGGGTTTTGTGTACATAGCTGTACCATATCATAACGTTCTTATGCTTGCATGCAACATGTTTGAACATTTGACAAAGCATGCCTAATCCCAGGAAGTCACCGAGACAAACCGATCACATCATTAAACTGCTTTGTGTTACACTTATAACCCTAACAACAGCCTTTTTACAGCTCTGCCTGAACGTGCCTTCAGCTGGTAGTTAAGGATGCCAGAACAATACAGTGTGTTAAAATGTAATTACTCATGGATATATTTTGAGCAGAGCTGGCTTCACACGCAGTCAAGTGCCCATGAACTCCTTCATCTATATGCAGTTCTTGTAAGGACATGAAGGAAAAGTTTATGTAACAACTTACCTTGCTTCTTGATCTTAGAGTTGCTGACTCACTTTCTGGCTGTTTCACTGTTTGGAGCCTGACACTGACTTACTAACCTGTTCTAGTTAGCCATGATCGTTTCTTAACTTACTTTGTTTTTTTTTTTGCAGGAGGCCCTCACCTCATACTCCGAGCACAGCTCCTCTTTTCGCTCCTTCAGTCTCCCTCACTCGACCGCCCGACTTCAGCATTCTGACCCCGGGCCACCATATCGGGATAGGGACGAGTCTAGCACCTTTGCCAAGAACCAACCAGGATATCCCAAGATCACGACTGTCTCTCCAGGAAACCAGACTAGCAAAATGAGCCCTTTTTTGTCCAATACCACATCCATTGGTCTGCCAGACATGGGTGTTGATATAGATGATGCCAGCCTACCAGTCTCTGATGTCTGAGGACAGTGTAAGGAACTGTATCTGGAATAGCTATAATTTCATCCTTTCCAGTTTCCAACTGTGTGTTTTACAACATACGTCTACTCTCCTGCTATGCACCCTTTGACCAGTGGCAAGAGATTGGGATTTCCACCGCATCAGTTGGACCATGCACCTTGGTGACTAGCATAATATAAACACATTCCTAAGTTGGAAGATTGTTCCCCTCCTATAGCCTACCTGAGGAAGGAGTGACCGTTGTTTAACACCCTATTAAGGAACTGTCTGTTTCCGTTCATAAGTGTGTGCCATGTTTGGCATGGAGTGCCTTGTTACCCTTAAAGCAATTGTATTTACACAGCTGCACAAGCTGTAGCTCTGGCCTATATTATAGTTCTTGCACTACAGTTGGTGCAGATACCTGAGCAAGACACATTATTTTGTGTTTTATCTGGTAGTATTAAAGCAGTATTTTCATTTTAACAAGCGGTCCATTGCTGCAAAGCAATAAAACCCTCACAAGATTTCTGGACCACTTTAGGTGAGTTCTTGCCTCCATTCCATGACCCCTAATGTTATTTGCACACCTGCTGCCAGTGCCACTAATAGGGGAAAGTGCTGTTTATCCAGAAATGGGAATAGATTTTGCTTTTTTTAAAATATGTATTACCTACTTGATGTCAGTTTTTATAGAGTATGGTCCCACTTTAGGCTCCACACACACTGGTTGCAGTAAATGTGGTTGGTTCATTCTGTTATCGTTTAGTCCTGTCCAGGTAACCTTTAGAGTTCATCGTTTTTCACTATATAGTTGAAGTAAAAGGACAGGCAGTAAAGTCACACACCTGATAAAGCTTTGTCCCCCACTGCTCTCCTACTTTCCCTATTCTGTTAGTAACTTTTTTTTTTTCCAAGCAGTCACATGACTACGACGCTTCAGTGTGTCTCCGATGGAGAGGCTAGTAGGCAAAAACTCTTTCAGCCTCGTAGTGCAAGGAATGCGGGTGGGATGACCTTGCATGCTGAAAGTTTGCAGTCATGTGACAACTTGGAAAAAGTAACTCCTAACTGAATGCAAGAAGTAGAAAAGCAGTGAGCAGGCGGCACTTTAAAGGTAAGAGCACTGTATTGCCCTTCCGTCTGTTTTAAAAGAAATCTGTATTAAAAGAATATTAATATTCCTATAGCTAATCTCTCCTTCTGAAAATGCTAGTTTCTGTCAATGGTGATTGAGTGCCTTCAATACTTAGGCACTGACTAAGAACTGGTGTGCATTTATTCTTCCCTATTTACTTAGTAATTTGTATGCTTGCTCCAGGTCAATGAGTTAGAATGTACTGAAGTCAAATTTGGCCATAACTAGTGTTTTTTGGAGGCCAGTAGTGAAAGCTCCTTTATTTATTTAAGTGCAGAAATTTTGGTATTCCTAGATAGTAAAAAAGAAAAACTATTGTTTCCTACAAAAATCATTTAGATAATACTTTTTTGTTTTTCCTTACTGCACTAAACCAAGCCAGTTGGGATGTGGTAGCTATTTACAGAATTTAGTAACCATCTTTCCCTTAGAGATTTTGGCTGTGAAGCTACATTTTGCTGTTCCATTGTCTGCAAACAGTGGAGTCAATATATTCATATCCCTCTAGTCATATAGAAGATGATTGCACTGCCCTAGGCAGATATATTTCTATCGGTTACAACACTTTTTGTCATCAATCCTTTGCAGGTGGTTGTAATTGTGAACAATAAAGGCCTTGTACATATGGGTTTCTGGTTGCATAATAGCAGTATGTACAGCAAGTTTTTACAAAAAATTTTCAAAGCTTTTAGCCAGATTCAAGTAGCTCTGTTGAAACCTTTAAAGAGCCCTTCAGCTCCAGTTTGGGGTTAAACCGCATCCAAATCTCCTGATGGCTCCAGGGCAGCCTGTGCACGGGCTATAAAAGTGCGGTGCTCTAGGATGTAATCAAACATACTTACTGCAGCCAATGTGTATGGGGATTTGCTCTCACTGTGCCTGTTGTAAAGCTCTTAGTTCATCAGTGAATTTCCCAGAAAAGCATCTGGTCTCTGCAATGTTTTGTCTCAAGTGCCTGCTGACACGCGCATTGGACCTCTTGTGCCGTAAGACTGTTGTCTTGTGAACTGCTGATACTAACAGGTCTGCTGTAAACTTGTGCTTCCGTTCATGACTGTTCCTAAGATGACAAAATCCAAAGTGTTTTTCCTTCTTTGTATTTTTTTTATTATTATATTTGTGGGTGATGGGTTCTAATTTATAAAGAAAAACTTCTCATTATGTATAAAGTGCACCTATTCGGAAAAAAAAAAAACCCTATATATCACTTGAAATAAAACTTGTTTTCATTAATAGTTTGTAAACATACAGTGCATTGATTTTTCCATGTATGGTTATTTGTATACTTAAACCACACCATTTATTTTTTATTTTAGAGTGGGGAAGGGGTAGAACCTCTATCAAGCTGTTATTACAATTTGTGGCTGCTTTTGGGATTTCCTCTTACGGCCTGTTCTGGTGACACCCTTCACAGTAAGATATTACCAGGATAGGAATTGAGGGGATTTCTCACCAATAAAGAAACCGAGAGAAATCAGATTCTCACAGAGGTTCGTTCGAGCTCTTTCCTATTCTCATAAAAAAAGTGTCCTTTCTTTGTTTGTATAGAAGAAATCCTTGCTTCCTGCCCCAAAGGGAAATGAAGCAAGAGAAATCCTTGCTTCCTGCCCCAAAGGGAAATAAAGCAAGAGAAAGTCACCCAAATGGGAACACAACCGTACAAAACATTATCTTACAATAATTGTGAGAATGACTTTTTTTGTGGTAAAGTGGACCTTGCACTATAAAGTAAAGCCAGCTCAATACAACAGATCCTCCCTTTATAAATTGATCTATGAGAGATATAAAGAAAACATACCTGTGGGAAGAAACCTTAGATGTATCCTTTCAGTTTCCATCCACCGTACCTAGTGGAATGAGAGGTCATGATCCTTCGATAAGATCTTGGGAATGATCTTAAATCTCGAGAGAATACACTCTTGCACCATCCTGAAGGCTCATATAGATAATTCATAAAGTATTCAGACCCCCTTCACTTTTTTCTGATTGTGTTTTGTTGAAGCCTGATACTACAGTTTTTTAAATTCATTTTGTTCTCTCATTAACTGCCTTCCGCCCAGCATATAAGGAAATGACGGACGCAAGGCAGTGCTCTCATTCTGGGAGAAAGTCATATGACGTCCTCCCACTCTAACTGCGTGTGCGCGGCGATCGGTGGTGCACTGTGACCCTGGGACACAGCTGATCACCGGTCAACAGAAAGAGACTGTCCAATCAGAGCTGATCGCATGTAAACAAGGAAATGCCGGTTATCGGCATTCCTGTCCTCACGAGCTGTCACGCTGACAGCTCGTGAGGAGAGGAGAGCCGGTAATCGGCATTCCTCAGAGGGGACATGTACACTTATGATCAGGGCACTGATGATCAGTGTAGCCCCAGAAGTGCCACCTGCCAGTGCCCATCAATGCCACATATCTGTGCCCATCTGAGCTGCCAGTCAGTGCCACCTATCAATGCCAGTCAATGCTGCCTATCAGTGCCGTATATGAGTGCTGCCTTTCAATGCCTATCAGTGCCCATCACTGCAGCCTCATTAGCACATACCAGTGAAGGAAAAAAATCACTTATTTGCAAAATTTTATAGCAAACTAAGAAAAAAACGTTTTTTTCTTCAAAATTTTCAGTTATGTTTGGTTTGTTTAGCAAAAAATAAAAAAAAAACAGAGGTGTTTAAATACTACCAAAAAAGCTCTATCTTTCTCAAAAAAATTATAAAAATTACATATGGGTACAGTGTTGCATGACCGCGCAATTGTCATTCAAAGTGCGACAGCGCTAAAAGCTGAAAATTGGCCTGGGCAGGAAGGGGGTATAAGTGCCCTGTAGGCAAGTGGTTAATCTACACTCAGTACCCCATAATGACAAACGTTTCCAAATATAGGAAAAACTAAATTATCACATTGGTATAAGTATTCAGACCCTTTGCAACAACACTTGAAATTTAGCTGGAGTGCCTCCTATTTCTCTTGATTGTTGCTGTGATGTTTCTACACCTGGATTGGAGTCCACCTGTGGGAAATTGAATTGATTGGACATGATTTGGAAAGGCACACGCATCTGTATAAAAGACCTCACAGCTGACAATGCTGTGACAGTGTCGGAGAAAAAGCCATAAGATCAAAAGAACAGGATTATTGCAAGGCACAGATTCTGCTGCACTGAAGGGTCCCAAGGGCACAGTGGCCTCCATAGTTTTCAAATGAAAGACGTTTGGCACAACCAGGACTCTTCCAAGAGCTGGTCTTCAGGCCAGTCTGAGCAATGGGGGGTGGGCCTTAGTAAGAGAGGTAGGTGACCAAGAACCCGATGGTCACACTGACTTGTGTGTGTGTGTGTGTGTGTGTGTGTGTGTGTGTGTGTGTGTGTGTGTGTGTGTGTGTATATATATATATATATATATCTAGTGAGCAGCAGTTGTGTGGCCGAAACGAAAATGCCTTGTTGAGGTCAGAGGAGAATGGGCATTCAATTTCAGCTACAACATTTAGATGGTAGAGTCAGAATTTGATGTACACATCATGAAATCATGGATCTTTCCTGCCTTGTATGAATGGTTCAGGCTGGTGGTGGTGGTGTAATAAGGTGGGGAATATTTTCATGGCACTAGCAAGGTGTACCTAATAAAGTGTTCTGTGAGTGTATATAACCAGCACCAACTTATGCACTTTGTTCTGTAATTAAAAAAAACAAAAAACAAAATTTGAGATGTGCTGCCCTTGCACGGTTACATTCAAGCAAGTTGGACTAATTCCTTTCAAAATGCATCACAGATGAAATCACATTCAGCTGAGTGCATGATATTGTATTGTACATTACTGTATGCATTATCCTGGGAAGAGCAAACAGCCGTGGACAAGATCAGTATATGAATGACCCCCCTCTTGACTCCCACAATGGCATAAAGATTGTCACTTCTAGACATGCCAATTATTTGTTCTGCATTCTGGATAAACTCATATCTAACCACCTATTATGATGCCATAGGTTGGTGTTATGATAACATACACTCACCGGACACTTTATCAGGTACACCTTGCTATTGCCAAGAAAATATCCCCCACACCATTACACCACCACCAGCCTGAACCGTTGATACAAGCAGGATGGATCCATACTTATGTTGTTTACTCCAAATTCTGACCCTACCTTCTGAATGTCGCAGCAACCAGTCTGTCCATTTTCCTCTGACATCCACAAAGCATTTTCATCCACACAACTGCTACTCGCTGGATATTTTCTCTTTTTCAGACCATTCTCTGTAAACCCTAGAGATGGTTGTGTGTGAAAATCCCAGTAGATCAGTTTTTAAATACTCAGGCCAGCCTGTCTAGCACAGACAACCATGCTATGTTCAAAATCACCTAAACCCCCTTTCTTCCCCATTCTGATAATTGGTTTAAACTTCAGTAAGTAGTCTTCACCACATCTAGATGCCTAAAATGCATTGAGTTGCTGCCATGTGATTGGCTGATTGGCAATGTGTGTTACCAAGCAATTAAACAGATGTACCTAATAAAGTAGCCGGTGAGTGTATAGTGGGTGGAGACAACTGAGAAATCTAGTGGGTACATCTCATCACTGAACCTTTGGAAACATTAGACCAGTGTGTCAATGTACACTTTGCATTTGCTTTGCTTCTAAATTATTCCTGTTTATTGGAAAGAGGATAAAATTAGACAGTTTATGTCCCTTGCAGCCAAGATATTGCATGTTGTCCTTTCAGTTATGATTTAAACACAAAAGTGTCTTTGTTTTGACAAAATATGATGCTTCACTGCAGGGCAGAGGCTCGTGTACATTCTCCCTAAGGAATGCATCTAAATGATTTATTGTACTAAAAGAAATATGTAGACCGCTATGGCCCAGCTCTCTTGAAAAGGTAGTTTTACTGCTTCTGGTATCAGTGTTTTCTGAGTTTTTGATCTTAAATGAAATATGTAGACTACATGATTAACATTTGTATTCTAGGTTAGCCACTGTGTACCAAATCTACTGCATTAGCATGAAGGCCAGGCAACCACAATTTCAGAAAATGGTCATCAGTTCTTGCCTCCATTGGTGTCAGCACATTGATCTTACATTACATTAATGAGATGTTAGAATGCTAGACTTTTCACGCAATGGTGCATGGAAATGCAGGTCTGTGCATTCCTGTACACAGAGATGTGCTTTTGACCTGTTTCTGTGTTACAATATATTTGATTAGGTTTTGAAATGGAGAAACAGAGAAGTAATACACAATATGGGTTATTATTAGAATAATACAGATAGGATAGAACAAATGTAATAAATAAAGGAATAAAATTGTAAGCTCGAAAGAGCAGGGCCCTCAATCCCCTCATGTTTTGCATTGTATTGGTATTGTTCTGTCACATGTTCTGTCCCCCTTTGTAATGTACAGCGCTGAGCGAACTATTGGCGCTTTATAAATACTGTATAATAATAATAATACTGATAAATCTCACAGCGTTAAAATTAGCATGCATTTGGTGCACACTAATATCTCCAGGTTTTGAACGCCGCACCAAGCTTTGCAGTAAGTCGACCAGACTGCATTTAGTAGGAGCAACTTTTGGCTGCAGAGGAACAATTTTCCTGGTTGCTTCTCCAACTCCGTATGCTCAAAGTAGCAAGAAAATTCTACCAGTTAGACACAAGTACAGGTATGTATGACTCCTAATATTGTGTGGTCTGCAGGCAACCTCTTTAATCTACAGTATAAGTTGAACAATGAATGCATGAGCAATATGATTGAACAAGATAAATAAAAAACATAACTGTTGCTGAGACTCAATGTAAATATTTACATATAAACTCAATCACTAAAGTCTCATATAAGCTTTAAAGCACTATTGAACCTTAAACCAAAAATGTAATAAGTTGCAGCTTACCAGTCAGAAGTGGTGGCTGCATTAGTTTTCTTTTCTTAGGCACAGTACAATGCATTACTAAATGTTTCAGCGAATAAAAGCCATTTAGGTGAAAATGTGAAACCAGGTACCATGACAAGCACACCGGTCTCCCAATGTGGCCTCTCAGGTACCAATAAATAGACATCAAATCCTCTACAAAGGCTTTCAAAATGTTCTCTTTTATTGTTTGACATGCTTCGCCCTTCCATTTGCTCCTTGCTGTGAAGGCCAGTTATAGATTAGGGCAGTAGCCATTTTTAGGAACTGCAGAATATTGGGGTGCCGTGAAGAGGCTCTGCAGCTTAGCATGTGTTTGCAAATGAGTGCTAACTAAACCCCTGTTTTTAACGCATACTGTTTGGTTTGTTTGCAAACTAGTCGGTAAGTTGAGCTTGGAATTTTTCTTTTATTGTTTGGTATTGCCCTTCAATGTGCTCCTTGCTGTGAAGGCCAGTTATAGATTGGGGCAGTGGCCATGTTTTGTACTACATGTATGTGAATCCAGCATTTCCAGGTAGGGGATATGCGCGTGTTGCCCCATCTGTGCTGTCATTCGGTCAGCTAATGATTTATGACGGGGTCCTGCTGATTTGGCTTAGAGAATGACAGTAGAGAACCCCATGTTTACTAACCCCACAGGGGTCTGTACACAGAGCAGTGATGTGGCTGTTTTTTTTCTCCCTGTAAAGTCAGCCATGCACAGGTCGAATTCTGAAAGAATTCTATTTAGAAAATTGTTCCAAGAGTTTTCGTTCAAATTGCGCACTATTGATGGGCCACATCAATGGCAGATTTTTGAGTGACCATCAAATTTGAGTGATTGGACATGTTGCAAATTTTTTTAAAAAACGAGCAAATTTTTAATTGATGGAAGAATCGTGCGAGAAATTGAAAACTGCGAGTAATTGAAAAAGAAATGAGCATGAGCTGTGACATGGAAAGAAAAGACAATTCTTGGCCATGAAAGTTCTTTTCTGTAGCACCATGAGGTGAAATTAAAGGCTTGGTTAGTCGAATTTCGAAATCAATGGTGATGCCATTGGATTACAAACACCCAAAATTTCAGATTTTCTAAAGAAAATGTGTTCAGAATTCGACCCACGTATGGCCTGCATAGGTAAAAGCAGCACACATTACACATTGTTGGGCACACATTTAACCCTTTGATTGCCCCTAAATGTTAACCCCTTCCCAGTCATTAGTCATTAGTACAGTGATAGTGTATACTATTATCAATGTATTAGTGTCACTGGAGATATTGGTGTCAGATTGGCTGCCACACTATCACAGTCCCACTAGAAGTTGCTGATTGCTGCCGTTACTAGTATAAAAATAAATAACAATTAAAAATAACAGTATATACCCTCATTTGTAGACACTATATCTTTCACACAAACCAATATTCACTTATTGGGATTTCTACCACAGACATGTAGCAGAATACATTTTGGCATACATTTATGAAGAAATTTGATTCACTTTTTATTGGATGTGTTTTGTAATAGTAAAAAATTTGTTTGTTTTTTTCAAAATTTTCAGTCTTTTTTTTTATTTATTTATATAATAAAAAATAAAAACCCAGTGGTGACCACCAAAAAAAAGCTCTATTTGTGTGAACAAGAATGCTATAAATTTAATTTGTGTATAATGTTGCATGACCAACAATTGCCAATTAAAGTAGCGCAGTGTTGAATGGCAAAAAATTCCCTGGTCATGAAGGGTGTAAAACCTTCCGGAGCTTAGGTGGTTGAAGATGTTCAATGTTGTCGCCATCACCATGGGACATACTGGAAAGAGGCTGAAGGAGCTTAGCAGCAACAAAGGATGAAGGCAAGTGTTTATATAGCAAAATTGGAAATTGTTTGATAGATAATACATTGCAAACTAAATGTCATTCAGTAAAGCTTTACCTCTTCTTTTAGGACAAATTTAAGAACCACTGCTTTCTATCAATGTAGCTTATTTTGTAAGCATGCATGAATAAATCAGTTCAAGCAAAACTTTTTTTTACACAAGAAATGTCCAGAAAACACCTAAAGAATGTTAAGTGGCAATTGGGAAATAACTTTCTCCAAATGTATTTCTCTTGCTTTTGAGGTTAGGTCCTGAATTGATCTGTCCATTCTTGGCTTACTGATGTTAAACAGCAAGGAACTTGCACTTTTAGGAGGTCAGCAATGACAGCCACATGTTTCTCAGCACAGGCGTCCTTTAACAAGATTCGTGACCTCATGTTAGGGTAATGTTGGTCACAGCTGTAGAGGATCTGATGTCTATTTATTGGTACCTGAGAGGCCACATTGGGAGACTGGTGTGCTTGTCATGGTACCTGGCAGGTTTCACATTTTCCCCTAAATGGCTTTTAGTTGCTGAAATATTCAGTACTGTATTGTACTGTGCCATAAGCAGTGCCCACCTGAATATGAAGATTTTGGGTGGGTCATCTGAGGATCTGACCATTTTGTTTTTCTAAACTTCATTTAAAGTCATGAGGCCAAATAGTATTCTTTTCACACATTTGTGTATAAAAATGAATGCACTTAGTACAGCCTTTCTCAACCAGAGGTTGAGCAACAAGCAACTTCTGCCATTCAGATGAAGAACCACTGACCACCATAACTTTTTTTTGGTACGGGTAAGGGTGGGATTTTTCCCAATAACCACAAATGTAAGCAGCATCCCTCCCAGTGACCATCACACTAATGTACTATGAACTGTAGATAGTATTTATTAGCAGGGGTTCTCTGATTCTAGAAAGTTTTTGAAAGGGTTCCTCCCCGGTCCAAAAGTAAAAAAAAAAAACTAAAAGTTTTTAAAGGGTTCCTCCTGTATTGGACAAAATAAAATAAATTGCCTTAGCAATGCACATTATGCAGTACACATATATTGGTGATATCCTGACTGTACAAACCAAATGCCATTGTCATGGGGTATTGGCTGCTCCAAAACAAGGGTTGATTTACTAAAACTGGAGAGTGCAAAATCTGGTGCAGCTTATACATAACAGCCAGTCAGGTTCTAACTTCTGCTTTTTCAATTAAGCTTTAACAATAAAACCTGAAAGTTGTTTGGTTTCTATGCAGAGTTGCTCTAGATTTTGCACTCTCCAGTTTTAGTAAAACAACCCCATTGCATGCTGTTGCAACAGTTGAATCCGCTTTCATGAGAATCATTTGGCTGACTCTACTTTTTTTGTCCATATAAAGCACTTTCTCTTGGTGGAACGCACAATTCAGTGGAGTTTAGGTTGCTTATCGGTTGGATATAGAAAACCCAATGGGCTGGTTCAGAGACACTAACCTAAAGCTAAATGTGTGTAGCATTTCCCCCTTAGGAGTCTGTAGAAGATTTGGGTCCCCCTATAGTCCTGCACAGCCAGGCATCACACATCTTGACAAAGAGCTTGCATCCAGAGCCACAAATTAGTCCTTGAGCTTTTGTTTTGTTGTTTATTGAGGGGATTTGAACTGGGATAGGGTTAGAGGTGTACAGGATACTCAATGGTACTGATAAACTGAGGACAACTTCCTGGAACTATTTATGAGCCTTCTCGGCAGCACAGTCTCTGTTGGAGAGCTAACCAGCGTCTCCTTAGTGTACCACCTCAGACCCTAGATGAATTTCTCCTCTTCACCCTGCAATCTGGAGGTGTCCCTGATCAGGGGATCTGGTTCCTGTCACTTTAAGAGATGAACAGTCACTGATAGGTAGCTAATCTGGTTTTCCACCAGAGTGCTCCTTCCCCTATCCACCCAGGCGGTGTAGGTGTGCTCACTCAGATCCTCTCCTGTACAACTGGTGGGTTGGTGGCTGCTGCCAGGTCTATCAGCTGGGCTGCTCCTTCCCTGCCATACAGGTGGTCCTCTGAGCTTTCCTCTTTTCCAGCTCCAGGCCATCCCACTGGGCCTCCTCCCTTCAGCCTCACATCTTACACCTGAACTCTCCACTCTCCTGCCACTGAGCAGGCTCCAACACTTTTAAGGGTGTCCAGCCCCTTGCCAACCTCTTGTAAAATTATAATATTCTGATTCTGAATTTTCTTAAATTATATAGGTTTCATAAGACACCTGATCTGCCTTCTTACTACAGAAAGTTGACTGTCTCTTAGAGCTTGTATACATGAGCACTGAATACAGTGAATCCAGGGTTCATCCGTTTCCATACTTATTACTCTTTATACATTCAGGCTGCATACTTGGTAATACATAGGAAGTTTTTACTTTTTATTTATCTACTAAGTGCTGTAGAATGGGTTGAAATACCCTGTGCATTCATCAAATAGAAAAGTCAGACTGTGGTTCTCACACACACAAACTGCCACCAAGCTCTCCTCTGATCTGACATATCAATATTGATCCAATTACAACCTCCCTGAGCAAGGATGTTGATTAGAGGAAAGGGGGCACTGAAGTGCTGGGCAACTGCTCATGTGTAACGCTGGGTACAAAAGGATTTTTTTTTTATTCAACCCGGCCAGCTAAATGAAAAGAAAAAAAACTTACACATCTGATGTGGGGGGCACACTGTTTAGTGCTTGCAGCCATTGGCTGCCAGCGCTATATGGATGTGCCGTTCAAATGCTGGTTTTCCAGCATGCCCGTTCGACAGTAGCTGGTCAAGGAGCTGTACACATGGGCCAAAAGTTGGCCGGTTCTTGTCAAACCATCTGTTTTTGGTCAATTTTTGGCCCGTTTGTACCTAGCTTTAGAATAAGGGTGTGAAGGGGAGTGGTGTGGTAGTCTCTCTCCACAGGTCCCTAGTAACACCTGTGCAGTACAGTTTTCCCCAGACTGATTCCCAAGCATTCCTCTGAGTACTCCTCTGGGTCCACACAATCTCCTTTCAACCTATCTGAAGAGAATATTTTTTGCCACCATGTCTGATTTTATGGGCAGGACTTTGGTCATTTGGAGATTGCAGTAGGCACATACAAGCCCTTTCAGTCTCCGCTCCTGAGTTGCTCTGTGACTTTACTCTTGGAGCTAATAAGCTGCCTGAGTAGAAGGTAGATGAGGATTATTACTCTTCTTTTTCTAAAGGAATCAGATCAGGGTGAGATGTATTTCCTGCAAGATTAAGGATACTATTGTTACCCTACTGAGCTTGCTCACCTGAGGTCTTCAGCATAGGTTCCCTAAAAATCTACAAACCTGCTAAGATACTCCCAGTTCCCTTGCTTTTGGACCTTGTCTTCTGGTGATTGGCCTCATCTGAAGCTCTTTACTCCTCCAAACTGCAAGAAACCTTCTGTTTAGGAAGTTTTCTTGCAGAAATGGAAAATCCCAGTGATTGAGCTAGCTATTTGTTTTCTTAGTAAGACACTAGTGGCCCCTGTGGAGTATAATGACATGTTCAAGGACCAAGAGGACAAGGTTAAAGGCCCTCTATAAGGCCCAATTTTGCTTGGTGAGCCCTGCTGTGCATTCTGCAGTTGCCTTCATGGCAGTCTACCAGACCTTAGCTGTCTGGACTAAATGCATGGCCCAAGATCCTAGATCAATCTTAATGTATCCCTCCATTCTCCACCACCTGGGGTTTTTATCTGTGGCCTTACACTATTGTGTGAATGGCTTGGCTGATACTTTTTTTTTTTTTTCAGGATGGTCAGTGGAACACCTGTGCAAAAAAAAAGTTCTGTATTGTCCCTCCTTAGATAAAGAGATCACAGGGGATAAGAATATTCTCCTCCCAGAGAAAAACTCTTGTGTTCCTATTGGTCGATCTTCTGCTACTGAGACTAGGAAAAGTTCCTTTCACTGCTATCAGGATTTCAGCTCCAAGTCTAAGTCTAGAACACACTTTTGTTGGAAGACGTGGACTTCCAAACCAGCTAAGTTTGCCTCCAAACTTTCTAAATGATGGGGCATCAGTGGGTGGATGTCTATTGTCCTTCTTGTCCCAAGAAATCTCTAATGCTTGGTTCTAGAGACTGCCTCTGACTCTCCCTGCTTCTTGATCTCAAATTTGCCACTCTTTCTTGTTGCTGACAGCAGTTCCTTTATCGGGGGTTTATTGTTCCAGTCCCACTCAAACCTATTCATAGTTGGAAAGGCAAATGGAGGCATTCAGCCCATTCTAGATCTGAAAACTCTCAACTTGTTCCTGCAGATTCAAAAGTTTACATTGAATCAGCCAGGTTGGTCATTGCCTCCCTTCTTAAGGGGGATTTTCTGGCCTCAATGGACATCCAGAATGCTTTCTTGCACATTCCCATTTTTAATTCTCATTAACACTATCTGATTTTTGTTGTGGCGGCTCAACATTACCAATTTGTCAGCCTGTCCACTCCCCCTCTCCCCCTTGTTTTTTTTTGCTTGCTCTGGTTCTAACTTTGCTCTGGTGATATACTGTACATGTTATGGGTTACCTGGATGATCTCCTGCTAAAGGACCAGTCCTCCCTAAACCTGTCAGCCAATGCCAGGGTAGCCCAGCAGAGATTCAATTAGATTGTCAAACTTAGGGAGTTGTTGCCAGAGCTAATTCACTGATTGGAGTACCTGAGCCCACCATTAGATACAACCTTGTATAGGATCTTTCTTCTTGGGGCAAACTTCTGTCCCTCTGCACGCGTGCATGGGTCCTTTAGTTCCAAGGGCTTGCTCTTGATTCATGCCTGCATGAGGGTTCTGATTCAACAAGAAACTGGACAGGTTTGTAGCCAGTTCCAGGGACCCTTGGTACTTTGCGGTGGATGTTCTGGTGCCTCTGCGGGCTTAGTTCCACCTGATCTAACTTCCTGCCTCTTCAGCTTCACATTAAACTACTTCATAGTAATGAGAGTGATTCTCATTGCACAAAACTGGCAAAGGAGAAGACACTCAGACATATTGTGGGCCTTTCCAGATCATCCAGACCTTCTGTTCCAAGGGCTAGTGCTTCATCCTTCTTCTAGGTCACTGGCTTTAAAAATATGACTGTTGGAGCCCAGGTCCTGAGGGACAGGGGTCTATCGATTTTTGACTTAAAGAGAACAGTACAGGATGCAGTTCCCTTCCCTCTTTTCTTCGTTATTTCCTTATTGCTTGCTACGAAACAGATGCTAGCTGGGAGTTGGGGGTGGAGAGCTACACAGGGGATGTCTCTGCAGCTTTCTTTTTGCTAGTCCAATCATCTGAAGGTAGCCATATTTAATCCATTGTTAAAAGCTAAAGGTTCTGTGTCCTCCAAGAAACAGGTTTTACTGGTAGCTCAAAAAATCCTATTTTTCCTCTTTAAAGGTTAACTCCACCTTTTACATCGTGTTACACCCATTGAATTTTGCACTGTTGTGTGGGGCTTTACCCCCACAGCTGCATCATTCATTTGCGGGGATTTGTGACAGATTGACTTGTAGTTTCAATTGAACACAACTGTGCTGATTACCACACTTGTAGTCTGTTGACTCTTCCTCCAGTTTAGTAACTGAAAGTCTCTACCTCAGTACTGACGTGGAGGAAGAGTTTGCAGTAGCCTGTCCATTGCAACCACAATCAACTGATCGTGTTTGCAATGCTTTGCAGGCTCTTTCACAAACATAGCACACTTTCTTTCTGCAAATAACGGTGCATTTATGTTGTTTTTGCAAAAGGTAGACTGAGCCTTTGAGTGATGTAGAAACTTGTCCTAGTTAAACTTTGTTTTATGGATTGAGTCATATTTCTAGAAAGACCAACAAAACTGGAGCTTTGGTTTGTTTACAGCATTTCAGGGTGCATTCTGAAGACTTAGCATATAAAAATAGACAGTGGAACGTACTGATGAAGCAATACAGCACTCTAATAAGGTTCTGGTATGTAAGCCTGTCAGGTGCTCCTCCATCAAAATGTGGTCAGATATATTTTTGTCTATTTCTATTTAATGTGGTCAAACAAAAGTTTGTGTGGGGTCTAAAGAGAGTTTTGGGTCTTACGCAAGCCATTAGTGGGAAGGTAAAAACAAAACAAATAACATTACAGAATATCAGACATATTTGATCAAGAATTTTGCTGATGGTCTCTTAAATCCAGCAGTAAATGTTGAGGGGAAAGGAGAGCATATTTTTCAGGTGGTTTGTTTTGAGTCATATTTGCTAAAGGTGTTTTTACCAAGTTTTTTTTGCATTTTTGAAGAACCAAATTTCAGATGACATAAATGGCAAAATGCAGTGAAACTCACCCAAAATTTAGCTGGAAAGTCTTTTTTCCTCATACACTGCAATGTGTTGGTTTGTGTAGGCTCTGTTGTAAAACAGTTTATTTTATCCATTTTATTGTGTTTCTTTCAAATTGCATTGTTTACAATAGAATCCGCACCCAATGACATTACATTTAGGCTGTTTTCTTGCATTCCTTTCAGACATTGCCACCTGCTATTCTGTGTCTTAATACTACTTGGTTTCATAGAGGTTTAACTTGTTGTAGCCCATGAGAAACCGGGCATCTGTACTTTTATCCCCATTGCTGGAGGGCTGGCATCAATACAGCCCATGCTATACTGATACCAGCCATCACCAATTGGAAGGTAGGTGGGATGTAAAAATATAGTGCATACCTCCTGAAGCACTGGTGCCTGATACTTTCACTTGTAGGACTGGTAGGGAAGGGGGCGAATATATACAATTTACCTACCCTTTGATCGGTCAGATCAGTTAAGACACCTGACCATTCAGAGCAAATTTACTTTATAAAAAAAGCCAACACTCAGTGATGATACCATGGGTTTGTATGTTTACCCATGCTGGTCCTCTCTGTAGGAAGAAATTGGGCATATTGTTCTGTAGGGAAATGCAGAACCCAAATGTACTGGTAGATTAAGACAATGGGGCAGCACAGTGGCTAAATGGTTAGCACCTCTGCCTGGCAGTACTAGGGTCATCAGTTTGAATTCCAACCACGGCACCACCTGCCTGGAGTTTGCATGTTCTCCCTGTGCCTGCGTGGGTTTCCTCCGGGTACTCCAGCTTCCTCCTGCACTCCAAAAACATGCTGGTAGGTTAATTTGGATCCTGTCTAAATTGGCCGTAGTATGAGTATGTATGAATGTAGTCCTATTTTTTACTTTGTGACGCCTTCCATGTTCACTGTTTAAAAAGCCAGTTATAGACCTGGGCAGGTGACCAGTTTTTTCTTTGTATGTTAATTTTGGAGGTTCAGTGGCTGCATTGGACACCCTGGCTGTCGTTGTGCTACATGCTGGGTGTCAGGTGCGCTCCCATGACCTTAATGAGGGGTGGGCTCCCTCAGGTTCACCTGCCCTTGTTTCTATCCATTTAAATGCATGTGCCTCCATTGTGAGGACTCTCAAGATTTATAGAGTTAGGACCACAGATACTCAGGGTGCCGTGATGTGGCTCTGTGGCTTACGTATGTATTTGCAAATGTGTGCTAACTAAACCCCCGTTTTTAAACGCATGTTCTTAGACAGGTCAATTTGGTTTTTGATAGTTGGCTAACTGGCTGGCAGTTTGAACTGGCTTTCTTATCCCCCTCTTTTGATAAGTTATACTTATCCATGTTCCTTGCCGACAATAGCCATTATTAGACTGGGGTAGGCTGGCAAGTTGAACTGGATAGTCCTATTTTTTACTTTGTGACGCCTTCCATGTTCACTGTTTAAAAAGCCAGTTATAGACCTGGGTAGGTGACCAGTTTTTTCTTTGTATGTATGAATGTAAGCTAGGGACTTGAGATTGTATGCCCCTTGAGGGTTAGGGACTGATGTGAATGTGCAATATATATGTAAAGCGCTGCGTAAATTGACAGCGCTATAAAAATACCCGTAATAAATAAATAAAAAGCTAATTAGAGGAAATTGTGGAAAAAAAAACTTCTACAAGTTTCTTTTTATCTCTCTATCCCCTCTCCATCTCCCTCTCTCCCACATTCCTAAGTTCTCTCTTCTGCTCAGTTTTTATACATATATACTTAACTATGTCAGTATTGTATATATTTATAAGAAATGTAATGGTGGAAACACTTTAAGGCAATAAACTCTGAATATATTCTGCTCATTTCTTGGCTTACACATAAAGAAAACAAATCTGTTTCCAATGTGAACATGCATGAGTGACAGATTATGATTTTTGCAGGTGGTACAGTATAGCTGGCTTCCGACTATACATAAATTCCCATCACTGATATTTGTGGAGGATGGTTCAAAATGTCCCAACTAAACCCGTCTTTAAGCATTTTAAAGTAATAAATGATTGTCATTATTACATTTGCACAATAATGGAATATGGAACGTTCAGATAAACGTGAGATATTTTGTTGGAAATGGATAACAAGTGAAGAATTGAAAACTTTGTGAGGTCAGAAACTACAATTAGTGTCAGACTTCTCTATGAAGAAATGAACAGGCTGGTGCTGGCCATGGACACTAGATAGTGGTTAATTGTGCCTGTACAATCCATTTGCTTGATTCTTTATGTAAATAGCCAAACATTAAACTCAATACATAAAGATGCAGACATGGTCAAGAGGTTTAGTTAGAATGGGCAAGATAAGTATTTTAGCAATTCATTGTAGATTGATCATTGGTGCCAGACGTGGTACGTGGTGGTTACAGAATCTCAGAAACTGCTGACCTGCAGAGATTTTTTTTTTCACTAGTCTTCAAGCTAGAGGAAGGTTAGAAAAACAAAACCTAAAAAAAAAAAAAACATTCAGAGTCAGCTGTAGTCCTGTGGATAAAAAAAAAAAAAGAAAACAAAACTTGTTATTGAGAGAGGTCGGGGGAGAATGGCTAGGCTTGTTTGAAGTGGCAGGCAGTCCATAACTGCTCAATTAGCCAGTCTTTACAACAGTAAATAAAAAATAAATTGTGCTGGACATATATCACAATATGTAAAATGTGTAGAAATAAATAATCCACAATAAGTGTATTACTTTAAATAACGTGTGTAGATATAGCAACAAAATACTATGTATATACAGTATCACCACAAATAAACAAAACATCAACTAGGAAAAAACATCCATCTGTGATAATCTGTCCATCCAATTGCAATGCTTCCAATACATGAAAGGAAAAGTGTATTCCCCCAAAGAAAAGGGCTGCCACTGAACCCCAAATGGTGTGCACTCACCATAATTTTTGACCTTCAGCCCAAAGGTCGATTGCGCATATTAACACTTTAAGACACAAGTGGCAAAAGTCTTCAGCCCAATAAAACAAACCACAATCTTCTACGTTTGCTATCTATTAAATAAAGTTTAAGATGTACTCACATAGGCCCCTTTCGGGACCTGTCCACTGATCCCCCTTGCTGAGCAGAACAAACAGATGAAAGGTCCTTGTCTGCTTCGTTTTATGCAGACTGGACATATGGGTGGTTGGGTGTAAATGGATCGGCTGTTCGTTTACACCTGATTGCCCTCTGATCTGCCTAGACGGAGGTGGACAGATCCCCTTCCGTTTGTTTTTAGCAGACCGGATCGGAGGTAGGTGGGGTGTAAATGGACACAAGTCCATTTATACCCTCCGGTCTAAAGGGCTGCACGGGCCGCGCGATCAGGTCCACCCGAAAAACTGACAGGCACCTGATTGGATCACCCATGTAAAAGGAGCCATAGTGTTGCAGATAAAATTACTTTGTACAATAAGTCTGCAGCTCCTCAATGAAGATAAGCTGCTCACAGCCAAGAGCAAAGATCATACCACTCTGTAAACAGCCAGCTCTCCCTCAGACTCCCAGGCTCTGCCCAACATGCTTCAGCTAATGTGACTTCTTCAGGGATGTCTCCAGGTGCAATGGATAACAAGTGGCTAGTAATGAATGGGTTACATAGTTAGTCTGGCTGAAAAAAAGACAAAAGTCCATCCAGTTCAATTATATAAAAAAGAGTTGTAATCCTACACCTACAGTTGATCTAGAGGAAAGCAAAGAACCCAACAAAGAACAATCCAATTTGCACCTGATGGGAAAAAAAATTCCTTCCTGATCCCCCGAGAGGCAATCGGATATTCCCTGGATCAACTTTACCTATAAAGGTTAGTATCCAGTTATATTCTGAGCTTGAAAGAGCAGAGCCCTCGAACTCCTCGTGTATCACATTGTATTGTTATTGTACTGTCGCATGTACTCTCTCCCATTGTGATGTACAGCACTGAGCGAACTGTTGGAGCTTTATAAATATTGTATTATAATAATAATAATTCTGTGTATCTAGGAAACAATCCAGGCGTTTTTTTGAAGCAATCCACTGAGCTGGCCAGAACCAAATCTTGAGGGAGTCAATTCCACATTTTCACAGCTCTCACTGTGAAGAAATCTTTCCATGTTTGGAGATTAAATTTCTTTTCCTCCAGACGTAAAGAGTGCCCCCTTGTCCTCTGTGATGACCTCAGGGTGAATAGCTCTACACCGAGTTCACTATATGAACCACTGATGTATTTATACATGTTGATCATATCCCCCCTTAATGTCCTCTTCTCAAGAGAAAATAAACTCAGTTCCTCTAATCTTTCCTCATAGCTGAGCTCCTCCATGCCTCTTATCAGTTTGGTTGCCCTTCTCTGTACTTTCTCCAGTTCCCCAATGTTCTTTTTGTGAATTGGTGCCCAAAACTGAACTGCATATTCCAGGTGAGGTGTTACTAATGATTTGTACAGGGGTAATATATCTCTCTCTCTCTGGAGTCTATACCTCTTTTAATACAAGAGAGGATTTTGCTCACTTCAGAAACCGCAGCTTGGCATTGCATGCCGTTATTAAGCTTGTGATCTACCAGAACCCCCAGATCCTTCTCCACCATTGATTCCCCCAGTTGTACCCCCCTAGTATGTATGATACATGCATATTCTTAGCCCCCAAGTACATAACCTTACATTTATCAACATTAAACCTCATTTGCCACATAGTTGCCCAATTAAACAGTGCATTGAGGTCGGCTTGTAAGTTGGAGACATCCTGTAAGGACATTATTCCACTGCACAGCTTGGTGTCATCTGCAACGACTGAAATGGCATTTTCAATCCCAGACCCTATATCATTTATAAATATATTAAAAAGTAAGGGTCCCAACACTGAACCCAGGGGTACACCACTGACAACCCTAGACCATTCAGAGTATGAATCATTAACCACAACTCTCTGAATACGATCTTTTAGCCAGTTTTCTATCCATTTACATATGGATTTTTCCAAGCCTGTAGACTTTACCTTACAAATTAGCTGTGTTTGGGGAACTGTGTCAAATGCTTTTGCAAGATCCAAGTATACCTCGTCCACCGCCACCCCTCTGTCCAAGGTTTGGCTCACCCCCTCATAAAAAGAAATCAGATTTGTTTGACAACTTCTGTCTTTTATGAATCCATGCTGTCTGTTGCTCAAATATTTTTTTCCAGCAAGAACTCATCTATGTGGTCTTTTATTAAACTCTCAAGTATCTTCACAACTATAGAAGTTAAACTAACAGGTCTATAATTACTTGGTCTTTGTGCTGTAACCAAAATAGTAACACTGGACTTTTAAGATGTTTTGCACCCTCATTGGTCAAATGCATTTAGTTTTTTTTTTTCTGTGGTCCATTGGGGAGATTCACACTTTCCTCTCACATGTTGTATCTCCAGGACAGATTGTGAAATCCTCACCTTGCTTTCACTAGACCAGGTGTCCTCACTAAAATACGGTCCTTGTACTCCTGTTTGGAAGACAACAATAACATTTTGGAATGAGCAGCACTTACTGGTCAAACGGAGAATTTTCCCAGAAGGAACACAGCAATAAAAACCTAACAGAGGTTCTGACTCTGCCCCATTCTTTTCAAAACATAAAAAATGTTTTGGCATTAGATACAATGTATAATAAATATAATTGAAAATAATACAAATAATAACAACAAGTGAAAAGAATTCCTTCAGAATGACTTTAGGCGTGTAGACCAAGGATATCAAGGATGACTCACTGCCACGGTCTCCAGGATATAGACAAAATTGTTTTTTTAGCATGTTGAAACTACTTAAAACTGAAATACGATTTCTGTGTGAACTCACTCCATTAAATAATACTTTGGTCTGAACCCCAGTAGTCTCAAACAGCTTCTATTTTCTAATTCTTCCATGTGTACAGCCCTGATGTGCATAAAATGTGTGCTAAAAGGTGTTGCTGCCCATACCAACCAATCATTTATTTATAGTTTTCTTTTTCAAGGCTTGATGGTAAAAATTACAGTTGGAAGCTGGTTTGTTGCTACGGGCAATAATAGACTTTCATTGAACACACTTTTCATATAAAAGACCCTCTGTTTTTATCCTTTAAATAAAGTGTTATAGTTTTTTTTTTGTGGTTATATTATGCGGCCAATTTAGATGTAAATTGTGCTTAGTGGAGTCCTGTATCCCAGCCAATAAATTCAGAGCCAGATTTGCTGTTGTAATGTTTTACTTAATTTCACAGCAAAAATATACTTCTTGCTATAGAGCCTTATATGACCTACAGCTTTCCATGCCCCCTTCTCTTCTCATGGCACTGGTCCAAAACTATTTAAAATGTTCTTGCTGAAATATATACAGCAAGGACAAGACCATGTCATCGTCTGATTGCACGCTGGGTTTAAAAACATTCCTTGTTACCAATCTAAATGTTAAATTAAATTAACGTAGCAAGATGTGCAACTGTATATATCAGACATGACCAGTGAAAGGCTTTCTGGCCTTGTGGTTGTATCCCTTGGAAAATGTGCTCATTTTCCCAGCTTTTGATCGCTGGATTGTGGCTTCGGACCTTGCAATTGTGGTTGACTAGATGTGGTGATAAGAAGATGTGAAAACATACGTGCAATAATATGTTTATGTGTTTGAATTCCATGAAATATTTAGCAATAACCAAGTTACGAAACTGTTTGCAATGTTACTTTTAGGCATTGACCAATAAAAGGAAGATAGGGGGTTACCTTAAGGGCATCAAAGTAGACTTGACCCATATTGAGGTTTAATTTGCCTGATTAAGTAAGCTAAGTTGCTGCCAATTGTTTTATTAAGAGCTAAACCAAACTTAAAAATAATAGCGACTTAGTAGGCTGACTATTAAAGCTCAAATGAACTTTCAGTTTAAATAGACACCATCACCTTGCTCATGCCTGGCAAAATGACAGTGTTTCTGGAAAGTGCATCATCTGGCCCCTTTATATTTGCTTTACCTGTGGTTCCTTGCAGTACCTTGCTGCTCTGCAGTCGGCAACAATACCCACTTCAATTTCCTTTTTTACCTAGCAATTGACTGCTAGGTTTGGGCACCATAAGTATTTTAGCATGTTACAAATATGAGTCACACAGAGGCCACGTTTTTGAGCCAATACCCAGCTCAGGTGCTCAACACAGCCCTACAATATGTTCTTGCCACTAGGAGGGCAGACCTCTTCCTAAGTAGCCATCACTAACTTTCAACCAGACCAAATCAACACTTTGCACCATGTCATGCAGGACCCTGTTGTTTATTACCAGTCTTGCATATTATGAGAATTACATTTCCTATTATGGCCGCCAGTGGCCTAACTATTTCCAGACCAACTTCACATGCTGAAACCTGAATACACAGACATCTGCAGATACAACATATCCATCCATAAGCCAGCTTTTTTTTCTTTACTTTGATAATAAAACAGCGCAACTTCAAGCAAATAGTGACACACTGCTCAAAACAATTACATGAACACTTTTTAATCAGAGTATAGCATCAAGTCAATTAAACTCCTGGGATATTGATCTGGTCAGTTAAGAAGCAGACGGGGTTTTTAATTAGTTTCAGCTGCTTTGGTGTTAATGAAATTAACAACAGGTGCACTAGATGGGGCAACATTGATATGACCCCTGAAACAAGAATGGTTTTACAAGTGGAGGCCACTGACATTTTTTTCCCTACTCATCTTTTCTGACTGTTTTTCACTAGTTTTGCATTTGGCTTGGGTCAGTGTCACTACTGGTAGCATGAGGTGATACCTGGACCCTACAGAAGTTACACAGGCAGTCCAACTCCTCCAGGATGGCACACCAATATGTGCCATTGCCATAAGGTTTTCTGTGTCTCCCAGCACAGTCTCAAGAGCATGGAGGAGGTTCTAGGAGACAGGCAGTTACTGTAGGAGAGCTGGAAAGGGCCGTAGAAGGTCCTTAACCCATCAGCAGGACTGGTATCTGCTTCTTTGTGCACAGAGGAACAGAATGAACACTGCTAGAGTCCTACAAAATGACCTCCAGCAGGCCACTGGTGTGAATGTCTCTGACCAAACAATCAGAAACAGACTTCATGAGGGTGGCCTGAGGGCCTGACATCCTCTAGTGGGCCCTGTGCTCACTTCTCAGCACCTTAAAGCTGGATTGGCATTTGCCAATGAACATCAGAATTGGCAGGTCCGCCACTGGTGCCCTGTGCGTTTCACAGATGAGAGCAGGTTCACCCTGAGCACATGTGACAGATGTGAAATGGTCTGGAGAAGCCATGGAGAATGTTAGGTTGCATGTAACATCGTACAGCATGACTGTTCTGGTGGTGGGTCAGTGATGGTCCATATCCATGGAGGGATGCACAGACCTCTACAGGCTAGACAATGGCACCCTGACTGCCATTAGGTATCCAGATTAAATTCTTGGACCCATTGTGAGACCTTATGCTGGTGCAGTGGGTCCTTGGCTCCTCCTGGTGCATGACTATGCCCGGCCTCATGTGGCAAGAGTATGCAGGCTGTTCCTGGAGGATGAAGGAATTAATAACTTTGAATGTCCCCCAGGCTCGCCTGACCTAAATCTAATAGAACACCTGGGATATCATGTTTCGGTCCATCACACGCCACCAGGTTGCACCTCAGACTGTCCAGGAGCTCAGTGATGCCCTGGTCCAGATCTGGGAGGAAATACCCCATGACACCATCTGTCGTCTCATTAGGAGCATGCCCCAACATTGTCAGGCATGCATACAAGCACATAGGGCCATACAAACTACTGAGTACCATTTTGAGTTGCTGCAATGAAATTTCAGCAAAATGGACTAGCCTGCTGCATCATTTTTTCACTTTGATTTCCATGGTGTCTCTGAATTCAGTCCTCTAGAGGTTGATAATTTTCATTTCCATCAAGCTATGGGGTATCCTTATGTTCCTAACACATTACCCAGTCCATATCAGTATAGATATCCAGCATGAGATTTTTTCCCCATTGAGTTCTGATGTGTTTTTAAAGTGTTTCTTTAATTTTTTTGAACAGGGTATATAAAAGGCATGTTGTGAACACATCAGGTTTCTTATTATAGTCTATAAACCCCAACCTTCTGGCAGGACACAAAAGATATTGTCCATCTGCATAGAGTCATGTGCAAAGCACAGGGAGGCCCAAAACATGGGAAACCCATGTGGGCAACCAAGAGCACAATTTCACTACTTCACTCCTACATGTTGCTTATCTGGACTGCACATGCCACCACCCTTGCTAAACTCCACCACCCACATGCAAGGAATCTGCCAGAAAGGGCAGAGGTGAAAGATTACTTCCTGTAAGGAGACAAGGAAGAAACCAGATAACCTCTTCATACAAGTATAAGACTTGGAGAGGGAACTGGGTACAGGCCATGTTACCTTTCTCCAATCATATCTCCCAATCCCAAGGGGGTGCGACAGACTATTGCTAGATTCTGCAAAGCTTTCTGGGAGGGGTACCTGGCACAACATTTTTAGATGTATTATTACTAATGCGTAGGTTAAGTTTGATCCTGGTTATGCTAGGCTTATTCATACAGGGGCTTCAGGCCAGCGAACTTCCCTAGAACCACCCTCAGGCAGGGCCGTCACTTGTTCACCCGCCTTCAAGCAGGGCATTCTGTAACCCTCATTCTCCTGCATGGCCTCCGCTCTCCTAAAAGCACTGAAATGTGTGGACATGTGTGAACACCTTTAAGTATGTAGATTGTGCTGTAGTTAGACATTCATCTGCTTTGCCAAAAGAACACAATTAGTTTTTAAAGAGATTAAATAAGTTAAACTCATTATATGATCAGAAATAATCTTTTCCTGGAAAAGCAATAACAGGTTTAATAAATGAATTTAGCAAGCATTTAGACGTCAATATTTACTTTGGTGTACTATATCTAGTGAGTCAGAATTGGATGACAGATATGTTTTCCATCCTGGGAGGATATTCCTGTTTTCATATTGTCTGAATACCCCTTGAAAACATAGAAGGTATTCACATTTTTATGTTTTTCTGTAGAATAAAGCCTGCAGGCTTTGCAATGGCATGTAGTTCAGATGAATCCACAGTGCCACTGTTGCTCTAGGGCAGGGGTGGGCAAACTTTTTGACTTGAGGGCCGCAATGGGTTCATATATTGGACCCGGGGGCCGGACCAAGAGTAGATGAATGATGTGTATGTGTCATCCATAGTAAGTATAGTAATATTCCCCCATAGTAAGCATAGTAATTAATCCCCCATATAGTAATTCATCCCCCATATAGTAATTCATCCCCCATAGTAATTCATCCCCATATAGTAATTCATCCCCCATATAGTAATTCATTCCCCATATTAAGTCCCCAAGTCCCCCCTGTGTCAATTCACTTACCTTTGCTCCGCGCGTTCCTCTCGCCGTGTTCCCGCGCCGTTCTGGTGTAGCATGAAAATCTGTCTCCTATGAGGATCTGTCCCCCTCGACGTATCTGCGCATGTGCCAGTTTCAGGCATTAGCAGCCGATCGGCGATCTCTGGCACATGCGCAGATACGTCAAGGGGGACAGATCCCCATAGGAGACAGATTTTCATGCTACACCGGTCTTCAAGGCGGACTGTGAGAGGAGCCTAGCTCCCCTCACGTTCGTCACGCTGCCCCGCCTACACACATCCTGACAGCCATCCTGACAGTATCACGCTCCGCGGGCCGGATTAAAAGGTCCGCCAGGCCGTATACGGCCCGCGGGCCGTAGTTTGCCCATTGCTGCTCTAGGGGCATCTGTACATGTGTGTTTTTAAATGAATCTCAAGACATGATGCCGAAGATCATCAGATGCACTCCTATTAATATCAACTAAATCTGAACAGGCAGTGTGTACTTATATTTTTTCTTGATTTCAAGATACTTTAGAATTTTATAAATGTGTATTTTTCTATTCAAGTACAGAGCAGGCCTGTTTTAATATAATGTCAATATGTTGTTATATTAGGACAACATAAGCATTTGCAATGCTGCCACCCTTCCTTTTTGAAGAAAACCAACAGCCCCCTAGCAAATTAAAAAATTCTTATTAAAGTATAACACTTACAAATGCATCAACATTGTTAATATTTATTATGCAGCTTAAATGCATAAATTATAGCATACAGTTTTGCAGAGGGATGTTTTGCATATGTCATTCTGCACCACATGCATACAGCAATCCTAGATAAATAAATTAGGACAGCTAGCAGTTTTGAACATCTACACAATTGGGTGTGGTAAAAAAAAAAAGTGCAGTTGTCCCGCAAAACCGAACTGTACATTCATTCTTCATGGATACCAGCAAAATCAAAAGTGCCTAGGTTATTTTCTGTTGAGGTGAGTGTGGGGAGGGGAGTGCTAAGACGCATCTACCCTGTGTGCATTTGGGGATGGACTATCAGCAATGGGGGTTAGTGGAAGGTCCATGTGGAGGTGGTGTCCAAGTCCATCTTTAGTGGGGGGCTTATAGTAGTATGGCCTTGTCCGAGGAGGCAGCCGGCTGTAAGAGCTTGTAGATACTCCTAATGCAGGTAGAGAAGAGAGACAGCAGTGCCACTCTAAGTGTAGACGGTTAAAATCAGGCAGATTTAATGGTAAAATTACACTCACCTAGGTAGGTAACAGGTAGGCATGTCAAGTAATGGAGGTCCAGTAGGAGCAATCAGGTCCTTTGGCCACACTCTGGGTGTTTTCCCACAGCTCCAGTGGTGTCCAGGGCTCGGGGAGTAGCAGAGGGGCACAGGGAGGCTCGCAGGGATGATGTCACTGCATGGACTGGGCTTCCAGGATGGTTGTTGTATTTTACTGCCTGGCTAATGCTATCAATATGAATGGAGTAGATCAGACCTGTAGAGAAAATAGCCTAGTAACATTCGATTTTGCCAGTTTTTCCCTAACATGAGAGCTGCTCAGTACAACATCCAAGCCTCAGTGTATTTCAACCTTTCATAGACTCTAACAGGCTGCTAGCAGTGGCGTTGAACACTGCAGATGGATTTTGACATGCATGGGGTAAAGTTGAATGCTGATGTATGTTCAGACCTCCCTGTGATCAATAGCTGCCATATATTACTGATTTACTAGTTATTGGCTACCATCTACTTCTGATCATACATTGTCTGTAAACTGTATGTTGTTCAGCAAGGGTCTTCTAGTTGGGGACACATGTGGAAGATATGCATGTAGCGCCGCACCCGAAGAAGATGCTTGGCAACTTGGGTTTTCTCTTCTGCACCTTGACTCCAATAAATCCCTGACTCCCTCTGGCACACCTGGTTGAATGGAAATCACTGTAAACACTTAGAGTCACAAGCATAGACATCTTTGACTTGGTGGTGACTAATACCAGGAAATAAACACAAGACCGTTTAGTAGTAAAGGAACTCAATGTATTGGCATGAGTTAGTGGTGGTTTGAGCATAAATAAACATACGGAAGGTAGGTTTGGACACAGATTCACTATGCCAAAGTGACTTAGATTAGAGTTCTGTACCACTAGACTTGGCTTAACACATAGATCAGCAAGATCAGTAGTAAACAGTGAATAGAAACATTACCTGTGTTGTGAATAAGGATATAGTAGCTGCTTAGAGCACACCTATATGTTATGACTAAGTCCTGTGTGGTATCCCCTCGGACGTACCTCTGAACTAGGCAACTAGCAAAGGTCTCCTTGCGGCAACTGCAAATGGGCAGTCTTTAGTCCTGAATCTTCAGCTGGCTAACATTGGTGCTCAGTTGTAGCGTTAGTGCACATCAGAACAGTCACAGTAATGCCTGCAGGCAATAATGGCCTATAAGGTAGCTGTGTAGTCAATCCCTAAGGGCTTAGTCTCTCTAGTTGCAATAGGTCATGGCCGCAAGGCTGTTATGATCCGCCAGGTGGTGCCTCAGGCTGCCAACTGACAGACCTACTCAGAGCGTGGGGTCTAAGCCCGGGCTGTGCTTTCACCAGAGCCCCTGATGGTGGGGATGGACTTGAAACAGTCCCGGGCCAGGTCACGACCTCCGAGCAGGCCCGCCAGTGGCTGAGGAGACCTTTGGGGACAGGTACCGGGAGAGCCAGATATGAAGAGGATGGCGGCCCCAGCAGGGTAGTAACGGATCGTGGGCCCGTGAGGGTAAGCGGGGTACAGAATCGGTAGGCGAGAGTAGTCGGGTCACACGCAGGGTCAGCAGGGAAGTCAATCCGTAGAATGGTCAGGGCAATCCGGGTCAAACGCAGGAGCAGGCAGAATAGTCAGGACAATCCGGGTCAAACGCAGGAGCAGGCAGAGTAGTCAGGACAATCCGGGTCAAACGCAGGAGCAGGCAGAATAGTCAGGGTCAATCAGGGTCACAAGATAGGTGCAGGAACTCAGGATCACAGGAAGGCCTTGCGGCAATCTGTGACAGTGCAGGGCATCTTTAAATAGTGCGCCCTGCACTGCCATTGGCCGGCTAGGACGCGCCCCCGGCTGTCATTGGACGCCTGAGGCGCGCCCGCGGCTCCTACTGCGCATGCGCGGCGTCCTGTCAGCCGCGGCTCGCCGGGACCTAGTGCCTGTGTCCCGGCGCGATCTGCCGCCACTGCGCATGAGCGAGGGACGGAGCCGCGATTGCGGACCATGGAGCCGCGGTCCCTGACATTGCCCCCCCCCCAATGGGCACCCTCCGGGAGCCCCACTGATCTCTCCACCGCGGGTGAGCACGAAAAAACTCCCGGATGAGCCTGGGTGCGTGGACGTTCTGGGCGGGTTCCCATGAGTTCTCCTCAGGGCCATACCCCTTCCATTTTATCAGGAACTGTGTCTGGCCCCCCCTCCTTCGGCAACTGAGGATAGTCTCCACTTCAAATTCCTCCTGGTCACCTATAGTGACTGCCTCGGGAGGTCTGGATTCACGGTCCGGGAAGGGATCCGGTCTGGATGGCTTCAGGAGAGATACATGGAAGACAGGATGTATCTTGAAGGTCTGCGGAAGCTCGAGTTCGTAGGCCACCTCGTTAACTACTCGCTTTACCGGAAAGGGGCCGATGAACTTGGGTCCCAGCTTCCTTGAAGGACATAACATCTTCAAGTTGGTTGTTGCTAGCCAAACCTGATCCCCTGGTTGAAGCAGTAATTCTCCTCTTCTCTTTCTGTCGAATGCCCTTTTACTGTCCTCTTGGGCTTTAGCGATGGCTTCCTGAATTGTCTTGTTATTGACAGAAAAGAAGTTCAAGATGTCTTGAGATGCTGGTACCGGATTCTCAGGCATCAGATCAGGGAGGAATGTGGGATGATACCCATAATTGGAAAAGAACGGGGATTGACCCGTGGCTGAGTGACTCGAGTTGTTGTACGCGAATTCCGCGGAAGGCAGCAACGACAGCCAGTCGTCCTGAAGGTAGGATGTGTAGCACCGTAAGTACTGTTCCAGCGTCTGGTTTGTTCTCTCAGTTTGGCCGTTGGTCTGTGGATGGTAGGCGGATGAAAGCGACAGCTTGATTCCCAGCGATTTACATAAGGCGTTCCAGAACCTGGAGGTGAATTGGACCCCCCGATCTGATACTATATCTTCGGGAACACCATGAAGCCTAACCACTTCCTTGATGAAGATCCGTGCCGTTTCCGGTGCTGATGGGGTCTTCTCCAGGGGCACGAAATGTGCCATCTTTGAGAAGCGGTCGACGATCACCATTATTGCAGTGTAGCCCTGGGATGGTGGAAGTTCGACCACGAAATCCATGGCTATCCTTTGCCAGGCCCGCGTGGGTATGGGTAATGGACGTAACAATCCCCATGCCCTGCTCCTGGAGGGCTTGTTCCTTTGACAGGTGGAACACGTTCGGACGTACTGCTCACAATCCTTGATCATGTCTGGCCACCAGAACGAGCGCCGTAGCAGATCCAGAGTCTTCGTTACCCCGAAGTGGCCCGCCATAGGATGGTCGTGGCAGTGCCCTAGGACCAGGGTTCGCACTTCTTCTGGGACCATGATCCGGTCTTCCTTCCAAATTAGCCCACCGTGGCTCTGGAGGGGTGATTCAGACGGAACTGGTAGTCCTACAGAAGCATCAAGAAGCCGGGAGCGAAGTTCCGTTTGTAGAGCGAGGAAACTCCCAGAAGGTAAGATGGTGTCAGGTACCACAGCGTCGTCGGGGTCCTCAAACATGCGAGACAGAGCGTCTGGTTTAGTGTTCTTAGTACCGGGTCGGTACGTTATATGGAATGAGAATCGAGAGAAGAAAAGCGCCCATCTCGCTTGGCGAGGTCTCAGTCGTTTTGCCGTTCTCAAATATTCAAGGTTTTTGTGATCTGTGAATATTAGGATTGGGTGTGTGGCTCCTTCCAGTAAATACCTCCATTCTTCAAGAGCAGTTTTAATGGCCAGGAGCTCCCGATCTCCAATGTCGTAGTTACGTTCCGCTGGGGTCAACTTCCTGGAGAAGAATGCCACAGGGTGCAGAAGTTCCTTGGTACCATTCCTTTGGGACAAAACCGCCCCTACAGCATTTTCGGAGGCGTCCACTTCCAACACATATGGGAGAGAAGCATCTGGATGGCAGAGAATGGGAGCAGAGGTGAACAATTCTTTGAGCTTTTCGAAGGCTGTCTGCGCTTCGGGAGTCCACTTAAAGCGGACCCCTTGTTTCGTCAGTTGCGTGATCGGGGAGACCAGACCGGAGAAGTTCCTAATAAACTTCCTGTAAAAGTTGGAAAAACCGATGAAACGCTGTACCCCCTTTTTGTCGGCGGGTATTGGCCAATCTAAGATCGCCGTGACTTTCTGGGGATCCATCGCGACCCCCGCGGAAGAGAGAACCAGTCCCAAGAATGTGGTTTCGTGCTGTTCGAAACAGCACTTTTCTGCCTTTGCGTATAGCCCGTGTTGACGCAACCGTTCTAATACCCGTATCACGTGACCCCGATGAACCTCCAGTGAAGGGGAAAAAATTAAGATGTCATCCAAATAAACCACCACAAAAATATCAAGAAGGTCACGAAAAACATCGTTGATAAAGTGCTGAAAGGTCGCCGGTGCATTACAGAGCCCGAACGGCATCACCAAGTACTCGTAGTGACCGAATCTCGTACGGAACGCCGTCTTCCACTCATCCCCCTACCTGATACGGACAAGGTTATAGGCCCCCCGCAGGTCTAATTTAGTGAATATCGTTGCCGATCTCAATCTCTGGAGGAGCTCGGGGACTAGGGGTAAAGGATAACGATTCTTTACCGTTATTTTGTTCAGGTCACGGTAGTCTATGCAGGGCCGTAATGATTTGTCCTTCTTCTCTACGAAGAATAACCCGGCCCCGGCTGGGGATGTGGATGGACGAATAAATCCCTTCCGAAGGTTCTCATCAATGTATTCCCTCAGTACTCCTGATTCTGCTTCGGACAAGGGAAAGATACGGCCGAATGAGATTTCAGATCCGGGTAGGAGGTCTATGGGGCAGTCGTAGGAACGGTGCGGAGGGAGAACGTCAGCTCCTCGCTTACTAAAGACGTCTAAGAAGTCATGGTAGGCTGGGGGAATAACCTGGGATAGATCGGTGTCACCATCCAAGCACAGGAGGAACCGGGGAACCACGGATCCTGTGACGTGGCAGTGACTCAAACAATAGGGTGAGCAAAATTGAACTGTTCCCTTTTCCCAGTCAATCTGGGGGTTATGGGCCCTCAGCCAAGGGAGGCCCAGAATGACTGGAAAAAGGGGGGATGCGATGGCATCCAAACGGAGGAACTCCTGGTGATGGTCTGCCATTGTGGTGAAAATGGGTGGTGTCTCCTGGTCCACCACTCCTGATTTTATACGGGACCCATCTGCCAAGAAGATGTTGAACCCCCTTTCTTTGGTCTGGAGAGGGATTTTTTGCCGGTGGGCAAAAGTCAGATCGATGAAGCAACTACAGGCTCCTGAATCAACGATTGCGGTCACCGACAATGTTCCTCCGGGGAGCTGTAAAGACACAGGAATGGCCAGGTAACTCGACTGATCATCCCTTCCTGCGGGTAGAGTAAAAGAAACGGGCGTGGACTTACTCATTTTAGCAGGACAGGAGCGCACCTGATGACCGGCTTCCCCGCAGTACAGACATAGGTTCTGTGATAGTCTCCTTTGACGTTCCTCGACCGATAAGTGAGAACGGGCCAATCCCAGCTGCATGGGTTCCGGGTTGTCCCCTGTTTCCGTGCTTCGCGGATGGTTCCCTGGGGTTGGAGCTGTATCTCTGGAAGGAATCCATGCCACCCTTTGACCCTGACTGCTCCTTTCCAGCCGACGTTCCCTTAGTCTACGGTCAATTTGAATGGCCAACTCAATCAGTTTTTCCAGGGAGTCAGGTAGGCCTACTCGCGCTAGTTCGTCCTTGAGAGGCTCAGACAGCCCGATGCGGAACTGGTGACATAAGGCCGCATCGTTCCATCTGGTGTCGCCCATGCAACGCCTAAAATCGGACGCGTATTCTTCGGCTGTCCGGCGGCCCTGCCGCAGGGAGTATAGAGTCGCTTCTGCGGAAGCAGCTCGCTGAGGGTCGTCATACAAGACGGCCATGGCCCGAAAGAACTCGGTCACGGAGTCCAGATGGGGGTCGTGCTTCTCCATCAGACGGTGAGCCCAATCCTGGGGCTCATCCTGAAGGAGGGAGACTATAAACCCCACCTTGACGGTCTCAGTGGTGAACGTGCGGGGTTGTAAGTCAAAGTATAGGGTGCAGGCGTTCCGGAAGGCACGGAAGCGGCTCCGGTCACCACGGAATCGTTCCGGCAGAGGAACGCGGGGTTCAGGAGCTAGGGATGTGGCAACCGCTCCGGATACCGGGTTAGCGGGAGGTCCTGCAGGTGGAGGACTCTGAGCAGGGGGAGTCAGGGGGGCTAATGACTCCATGCGGTCCTCCAGTCGGGCGCAGCGACTGTGGAAGTTCTGAAAAGCCTGGGTCAAGGTGGCCAGGTGCTGACAAATATCCTCTAGGGACGCCGGTCCACTTCCTGGCTCTGTCATGGCCGCAAGGTACTGTTATGATCCGCCAGGTGGTGCCTCAGGCTGCCAACTGACAGACCTACTCAGAGCGTGGGGTCTAAGCCCGGGCTGTGCTTTCACCAGAGCCCCTGATGGTGGGGATGGACTTGAAACAGTCCCGGGCCAGGTCACGACCTCCGAGCAGGCCCGCCAGTGGCTGAGGAGACCTTTGGGGACAGGTACCGGGAGAGCCAGATATGAAGAGGATGGCGGCCCCAGCAGGGTAGTAACGGATCGTGGGCCCGTGAGGGTAAGCGGGGTACAGAATCGGTAGGCGAGAGTAGTCGGGTCACACGCAGGGTCAGCAGGGAAGTCAATCCGTAGAATGGTCAGGGCAATCCGGGTCAAACGCAGGAGCAGGCAGAATAGTCAGGACAATCCGGGTCAAACGCAGGAGCAGGCAGAGTAGTCAGGACAATCCGGGTCAAACGCAGGAGCAGGCAGAATAGTCCGGGTCAATCAGGGTCACAAGATAGGTGCAGGAACTCAGGATCACAGGAAGGCCTTGCGGCAATCTGTGACAGTGCAGGGCATCTTTAAATAGTGCGCCCTGCACTGTCATTGGCCGGCTAGGACGCGCCCCCGGCTGTCATTGGACGCCTGAGGCGCGCCCGCGGCTCCTACTGCGCATGCGCGGCGTCCTGTCAGCCGCGGCTCGCCGGGACCTAGTGCCTGTGTCCCGGCGCGATCTGCCGCCACTGCGCATGCGCGAGGGACGGAGCCGCGATCGCGGACCATGGAGCCGCGGTCCCTGACAAAGGCCCTCTCACCAGACCCAGTGGTCCAGCACGAAAGTCCTACTGGATGTAGGGGAATCCTCTGTCTTGGTTCCTTGTGGCTCTGGACCTTGGTTCACCCAGTGGTACTGCTTTAGTGCTGGTGACAGTCCTAGTCTATGCACTCTCTGATCCTCTCTCTCCCTGTGGTTTCAGAGTTGTATGCCTGAGGCCTCAGCTCTAGCTACAAGTAGATCTGAATGGGGATGCGCTTGCTCCAGCCTCCTGCAGCAGAAAGACCACACATTTCAAAGAACCGCCCTGAGAAGATACTGCTGCTCTCTCTTCCCATGTACTGGCTTCCTCTGGGAGCTGTAGTCCACTGAGTGATGGAGGCTCACAATAATTCTTCTTGCCTGGACTTCAACTCCCATCTTCTACTGTGGCCAGCTTCACAGTCCATTGGCTTGTGTCAGCATTACCACTCCCTGCTGATGGGAGTTAGCAGCACATTCAATTCCAGCTTGTCTGTTCACTTCTAGTGCACATGTAGCTGTTGATAATGTCCCCAGCTTCCTTTCATACAAGTACTTTACTGCACTGTTTTCACTGAAGCCCTCTACCCAAGGTGCCCTCCTACTGGCAAGGGAAGAGTTGGCATTAACCCTTCTAATCACTGCTACTTACATATGGGGACCCCTAGGGGCTACTATGGCACCTCCACTGCCTATCTAGCCAAGTGGTCCTTTATCACCATCTTATGGCCAGAAGGGGAACTACACTAGGCACACCTGTATCCTACCGTACACTGCTAAATATATATCACAGTAACACTAGCTTGCTTGTTGACATGCTTCTGAAAGTCCTATTTGCCTGGCCTTATGCTGGTCCAGTGAGGCAGCGAGCTGGAGAACATGTTCTCACTTTCCAATCCACATGCTTATTCTAGGTCAGTAACTTTGTAAATAGCCCGAGACAGCCAGGCAGCTAGTATTTTTAGTAAGACGTCAGCATCGTCAGGCCCTACAGTATATTTTTCAAACTGCAGAATCATAACCTTAAAGTAAACCTGTACCCGAACTTTGCACACTAAGGCTAGATTCTGCCATATTACAGGAGCACTGGTAAGGTGCATTGGGGAGCCACTATATATCCCACAGTTTGTAGACGCTATAACTTTCACACAAACCAATCAATATACACTTATTGGGATTTTTATATCTACCAAAGACATGTAGCAGAAAACATTTTGGCCCAAATTTATTAAGAGTTTTGATTTTTAGTTTATTTTTTATGGGATGTTTTATAGCAGAAAGTAAAAAATATTGTTTTTTATTTTTTCAAAATTGTAGATCTCTTTTCTTTTTAAAAAATACTGCCAAAGCAAAGCTCTATTTGTGTGAAAAAAAAGATATAAATTTGCTTTGGGTACAGCGTGCAATTGTCAGTTAAAGTAGCACAGTGCCGCATAGCAAAAAATGGCCTGGTCATGAAGGGCGATGAATCTTCCACAGGGCAAGTGGTTAATATGTGCTTTGTATCTGCCTGGAATACAGCTTTAATGCATGACAGGGATAACAGGAACTCAAGCTGTAAGATCATTCAGCAGTGATCTTATACAGGGCCCTGGTTTGAGTAGACCACAAGGCACTTAGTATCTGTGCATGTATGTGCATCCACATACATGCTGTTGTGCGTGTGTTCCTGTGTGTGTGCACGTTGTGGCCCGATTTCTTAGGCTCCCATGCCTGAAAACGTGTGTGTTTATGCGCATGAGCCTTTCATTCGTCTTTGCAGAAGCTTCCTGCAAAAAGACCGGTACCTTCAATTCCCTCTCCTTTTGCAGGGTGACTGTCCTTGTCAATGCCCCTCCTGTATTTTTCTGCAAGCAGCCTGTAACAGGTGGAGTCTTCTGGACTCTGCTTTCTGCGCAGAAGTGTATTATGCAGTGATGATGTCACTGCTCTCTGCGCAGAAGTGTATTATGCAGTGATAATGTCACTGCTCTCTGCGCAGACTGTACTGTGCAGTGATGATGTCACTGCTCTTTGCGCAGAAGTGTATTATGCAGTGATGATGTCACTGCTCTCTGCGTAGACTGTACTGTGCAGTGGCGATGTCACTGCTCTCTGCGCAGACTGTACTGTGCAGTGATGATGTCACTGCTACTTTTACAAGGTAATAACTGGGTTTGCAAAGGCATTTGTGGCACACAAAGTGCATTTATTTCCATTGTGGCTATTGAGCAGTATGAAGGTTTTGTTCCCGGACTTCAGCATTAAAGTAAATCAAGCAGTCAGTTTTTCTCTTCTCAGGATACGTTCGTTCAATACACTTTTGTTTACCCTGCATCCTCCAGATCAATATGCATCTATATATAAACTTCTCATAGAAGAAAATCTATTCATGTAACTGTTCCAGCATCCAGCGGCAGCTCATCGGCCATGCCCAGTGCTGCTTGTTCCAGCTTGCGTATTGCCGCCTCAGGCCTGGAATATACATCAACCTGCTTGGAGTCTGCCAAGCCAGTAGGAAAATCAATGAGAATAGTTTTACTTTCAAGAGCTTTCTGGGACAGTCTAGTTATACAACTGTGCCTGTCTGCATTGCGTAAGGGTGCAGGGCGCTCCACCTCTAGGCATATGTAACAAGGCTGCTTTCAGTAATCTGCTACTATTCTATGATGTTATAAAACAAGATTACAATTTACATAAACTTAAGACATTCTCTTTAATAGAGGCTCTAGGCAAAACTGAACATGAAACAATGGTATGCCTATAATAGACACAGTCCAACCTGCCCTGGGGCTTTGGTTTTCATATTCAGGCGTAGTTCTTTTTTTCGTTCACCAGGCTATCCCATGTCCAAAGCCACCCTGTTGCCAGGATTCTGGTGTTCTGGGAATGCTATATTGATATTATGCAATGAAATGCTGAAGTTCAATCTGTTTATATTTTGCTTGATCCTGAATCTTCCTTTTCCCCGTCATCAACATGCTAATAAAATGTTAACCTTTTCTTTACATACCTTTTTTTTAGACCCAATTACATCATTACTGAGTCTATGTGCTTCTCTATACAGTGGATATAAAACGTCTGCACACCCCTGTTAAAATGTCAGATTTCTGTGATGTAAAAAAAATTAGACAAAGATAAATCATTTCAGAACTTTGTCCACCTTTAATGTAACCTATAAACTGTACAACTCAGTTGAACAACAAACAGAAATCTTTACGTTGAAGGGAAGTAAAACTAAAAAACTAAAATAATATGGTTGCGTAAGTGTGCACATCCTTAAGCTAATACTTTGTTGAACCACCTTTTGTTGTGATTCCAGCACTCAGTCATTTTGGGGATGAGTCTATCAGCATGGCACATCTTGACTTGGTAATATTTGCCCACTCTTCCTTGCAAAAACACTCCAAATCAGTGAGATTGTGAGGGCATCTGCTGTGCACAGCCCTCTTCTGATCACCCTACAGATATTTTGATCGGATTCAGGTCTGGGTTCTAGCTGAACCATTCCAAAACTTTAATCTTCTTTTGGTGAAGCCATTCCTTTGTTGATTTGGATGTATGCTTTGGGTCGTTGTCATGCTAAAAGATGAAGTTCCTCCTCATGTTCAGCTTTCTTGCAGAAACTTGAAGGTTTTGTGCCAATATTGACTGGTATTTGGAACTGTTCATAATTCCCTCTACCTTGACCTTAAACCCAGTTCCAGATGAAGAAAAACAGCCCCAAAGCATGATGCTGCAATCATCATGCTTTACTGGGGATATGGTGTTCTTTGGTGATGTACCAAACATATCTTTTGGAATTATGACCAAAAAGTTCAACTTTGGTTTCATCAGACCATAACACATTTTCCCACATGCTTTTGGAAGACTTAAGGTGTGTTTTTGCAAAATTTAGCTGGGCTTGGATGTTTTTCTTTGTAAGAAAAGGCTTCCGTCTTGCCAATCTACCCCATAGCCCAGACATATGTCTGATTGTTGTCACATGTACCACTCAGCCAGTACTTGGCAGATATTCCTTCAGCTCCTTCAATGTTGCTGTAGGCCTCTTGGCAGCCTCCCAGACCAGTTTTCTTCTCATCTTTTCATCAATTTTGGAGGGGCGTCCAGTTCTTGGTAATGTCACTGTTGCACCATATTTTCTCCACTTGATGAAGACCATCTTCACTGTGTTCCATGGTATATCTAATGTATTGAAAATTTTTTTGTACCCTTCTCCTGATACCTTTTAACAATGAGATCCCTCTGATGCTTTGGAAGCTCTCTGCGAACCATGGCTTTTGCTGTAGGATGTGACTAAGAAAATGTCAGGAAAGACCTGCTAGAACAGCTGAACTTTATTTGGGGTTAATCAGAGGCACTTTAAATGATGGCAGATGTGTACTGACTCCTATTTACCATGATTTTGAATGTGATTGCTTAATTCTGAACACAGCTACATCCCCTGTTATAAGAGGGTGTGCACACTTAGGCAACCACATTATTTTAGTTTTTATGTTTACTTCCCCCCTAAAAGATTTCAGTTTGTTTTTCAATTGAGTTGTACAGTTTATAGGTCACATTAAAGGTGGAAAAAGTTTTGAAATGAGTTATCTTTGTCTCATTTTTTTACACCACAGAAACCTACCATTTTAACAGGGGTGTTTAGACTTTGTATATCCACTATACAATGCAGGCAGATCATGACTGGTGGGTGGGGCTAGCAGGGTACCATGCATAGCTCCTTGAAAACATCACAACACCCTACATCATTACTCTACAGCCCTCAGCCCAGTTATACAAATATAAAAAATTCTTGACGGTTGTATATCTGTAGTGCACTGACCCCTGAAGGGCTCTGCTATTTGTCCTGAGTTCTATTTCCTAGAGGATACAGCAGCCAGGCACATGGTAGCTTTCCAGTTTCTCCTCACCATGCAGAATTTTTATATATTTATTGTTGAAGAACTTGGATAGGGTATAGGGTGATCCTTGAGATACTCCACATTTAGTGCAAACTAAAATACAGGACACTTTCTGATAGTAGCTAAACCCTTCAGGGTAGACCTTTAGTACAAGAGATAGTGATCATACAGCCCAGGGGACTCGCACTCTGGAAGCAGCCCTGAGCCAAAAACTCTGGAATGGTCTCTACAATTTTTAGTGCACAAAGTAGTAGGAGGAATATCTGATTTTTTTCTCTACTCTTTAGGATAGCTCTCCCCTTGCTTAAGAATAGAAGATCTACAGCTCAGGGACGTCAGACACCAGGACAGTCCTAAATCAGCTACTCTGGAGCAGCTGCTCAAAGGGTTAAAGCGGCAACAGTCATTAGGATCTCTCTCTAAGGCCTTTACTCATTGTGTCCCAGTGTATTTGGTTGCCTCCTTCCAATACCAGCCAGACACTGTACCACAACTATTTTGACTCCAACTGTTATCCCTTATGGATAGGGTGGGGGGAAGTGCTAGGTGATGCTGGGCGCACTCTAGCCAAGAAATTTGGCATGCTGTATCTCACTTACTGCAGCTTCTAATGCACAATGGGAGAAGCTCTCAGTGTTCAGTGAAATCACAGTAAGCAAGTTCAGTACAGGATAGGAGTCTGTATAACTCTTTAAGGTTGGAGTTCAGCATTAAACTCCAGTAAGCATTTCCAACTCCACTCATTGCTGCTTTCATGTTCCCTGAATAGTCAAAGATTTTTCTTATTCACATTATGCATCTTTTTCTGAAGTGCAGCTGGCATGGTGAATCCATATTACTTTGGAAACAGAGTAGGGCGCCAGATTAGTATATGGTTAAAAACAACACTTTAATGCCATTTCTCACTTACATCTGAAAGACCTGTAGACTGCTCCAGGTGTCAGAGTGGTGGTGCAATATACAGCTCTCCGCAATCTGGATGGACTGATAGGGTTGCAGGGCACAAGCAGGGACCCACTGCAAGATGATAAATTGGCAGCGTCTCTCCTCTCACTCATGGCACTAACAGGAAGGCAGACAGGAGAACGTGACAGGCTGTGGGGATGGCAGACTGCAACGTGTTTCCAAGGTCCTGCCTCCTTTTTCAAGCATTGCAAGGCTTGAAAGAGGAGGCAGGAGCTCGGAAATGCGTTGACAAATGAGGTGGACAGGAATCCACATGTTCCTCTGAACTCCCAGTACTCTATCAAATGACCTCCTAAAGAATCAGCAGCAGTTTCCTCTTTTAATCGGGAGGACTACGGCTCTCCTTGATTATTCCACTCTGCAACATATTTTGGATCAAGTCTTTGACTTCTTGACATAGAACCAGGGGTATGTGGTGGTACCTCTTCTGAATGGGAGGAGTACTACACGTTTGGATGTGATGGTCTATGGCCTTGGTGCACCAAAAATCTTCAGAATTAGTTCCAAAAACTAGTAAGTGTTTCTCCAGCAGTTGATGGAAGAGGCATTGCTGGGGCAATAAGTGACCCTGGAAGGGGATGGCTAGTTGATTCAACAACTGCTGATATTAGTCAAGGTCAAAGGGGCTTGTGACGGCTTGCAGCAGAGCACAGATAACTTGCACTGCTGGTTGGGGGTCCCATGATGCAGTGTTTAGGCACGGCAGAGATCTATGAGGATCCTTTGGTTTGACATATAGACAGAGGCCATCTTCAGGTTGATGAGCTGGATTAGTTGGACAGGGTTCGAGCTATCAGCCAATCCCCCAACATCTCAAGATCTTGGCGGGGTTCCACCATAACCGTGGCACCCCGTAGCTTTTTGTGGGCCCCAGTGGGCAAGAACTGGATGCCTTCTTGGAGGAGGGTCAAAAGCAGCTTCTGTTTCGGTGGCATGCGGACAACACTTACCAGTTCTGGCTGCTGTTTTGCCACACATTGTTGGGCTTTGTAAGCTTGTAATACATTGAGCCACACTGTCTGCAAGCCACAACTCTGTTTGCGTTCGTTAAGCTGCTCTGCTTCCACCAACAGGTGAGGCAAGTCCAGACTTTTTAGGACATTCATGAGTGAGAGCATTGGCACTGAGGACACGACTGGGCTGTGGGTAAACCCTACTTCAACTTGTTCTACCACTTAGTCAAAGATTTGGACCCTCATCCACAGGACCCCTTCCTCCCTGATGAGTAAGATATTAGTTGCTTTTAGGGACAACCAGGATGGGTCTAGCTGGTCTTGGCTCCCAAAACGCTGGATGTAAAAGTCATATTCCATGACACTGACTTCAAATCCTGTGTTCACTAAAGCTTAGGCATACCATGACCACCTGTCTTGTGGGACCTTGGATTGTTCCTCTCCCCTGGGAGCCTCTAGTTTAATGGCTGGCAAGGGGTATCACAGCTCCTGGCCAGGTGCCCAAAATGACCACTCTGCCAACACTTCTAATCTTTATTCAGATCTTTTCCCAGGGGGTTCTCACCCTTGGTCAGGTTCCTGTTTAACTGTTGTCATTTCTTACCACATGGATGCCAGGTTATGAGTCAGTTCTTGAATGTCTGAAGGGCCAACAGTGGGAAAGGGGCCAGGGCCTCTTCTCTGACATAGAGAGGTTCACTTTTCTTGATTATGACCACAGTGGCTTCTGTCTCCTCCTGTTCCCTGGCCACCTCCTCCACCATTATATCATTAAAGGTGAGAGAGCATTGAAATTTCACCCTTTCCTGCAGGGCGAGCTAGATAGGTCATCATCATCTAAGGAATTGATAGCCAGTTCTGCAATCAGCCTGGTGGGTACTTGATAGGGGTAGGCAGCACTCCCCAGCCTCTCCTCTCACTCTGAAAGGAAGGTGTTAGACCCATTAAACTTGGTCAGCAGAGCTAGGGCTGCTCCCATTCGTGCAATGGTAGCCCCTACTCTCCTGTCCATGGCAACCACTGAATGGGGCATATCCTGCCAACTACGCCAAGTGTAAGCTGTAGGGGCCAGGTGGTAGGCAGGGAAGGGAAGGAACTGCACACACAATTGCTGAAATTGAAGGAAATGTATTATCAAAAATGTTCCAACATGCAGTAACAGAGTCTATGTAGCGGCACAGAACTGGCAGAAACACTCATAGAAGTTATGCAGTACTTACAGAGAGTGATGTACGGAGACCAAGAGCATCTGGCATGGGGGGCTTCTGAGAAGTCGTAGGCAACAAAGAATTATTAAAGGTTCCCCAAAGCAGCACTGACAACAGTCCCTATGCTGCCCCTCCTCCTCTGGAACCTCTCTTTCACTCTAGGCACACTCTCCCTATCCAGCAGGTTCCTGTCCCTGACCTAACCACACAGGAAAAGCATGCCAAAAGCAGTGAGCCAGTGCTTTTTATAATCACACAACTGCTACCCAGATGACAAGTACGGGGGCTTCAGAGGAACAAAGTTCCTCTTATCCTCGATTGTCCTTCTATAGCAATGCTGTGAAACAGCACCATCTACAGCTAGGAGGCTGCACTGCACCTGATTACCCACTCATAAATGTGCACACAAGCATAACATTAGAGGCATCTTTTCTGCCAACTTCTGGCAGCTTAATTGGAGCATAAATTCATATGCCCCTGAGGCCTAAAGTATAACTCTGGCAAAAAATGTACATTTTCCCCTTCTTGTGATATCAGGGCAGGAAATGAATATAACGGGGGTCTCTGAGACAAGAAAATAAAATTATAGACAGCCGTAAAAAACTTCACAGAGGTTGCACTGCAATTAGAACATGTTGATGGATGGCAATGAGTCACTGAAATTGTGTGAGAGGTCTGTCCATCATCTAATGCAGTAGCATAAATGCAATGCATAAAATAATGCAGCTGTATTCCAGACAAAAATAAAATACACACATTAACCCAGTTCCATATTACTTCAGAAATAGTTTTACTTATTTCTTATTGCAAACTTTGTAACTATCTAAATTTGATTTAATTGATTTGCAATTTTATATACACTATATTGCCAAAAGTATTGGGTCACCTCTCCAAATCATTGGATTCAGGTGTTCCAATCACCTCCATGACCACAGGTGTATAAAATCAAGCACATAGGCATGCAGACTGCTTCTACAAATATTTGTGAAAGAATGGGTCGCTTTCAGGAGTTCAGTGAATTCAAGTGTGGTACTGTGATAAAAGGTCACAGTAGAATTGGCCTCAAGAAGTTTAACAGAGTTATATGTAGCCGCTATTTGCGCTCATTTTTGTATTGCGGAGTGTTAATTTTGAAATATGATGGAATATGCTTTCTGTTGTCTCTTTCTGTTGCTAATAAATTAAAAAAAAGTTTTATATATATATATATATATGTATGTTTTTATTCAATTATATATTATGTTTTATAATAATATAATTAATATATTATGAATTATACAATATTAGCATATGATATATATATAATATCACACACATCTAGGCATGCAGACTGCTTCTACAAACATTTGTGAAAGAATGGGTCATTCTCAGGAGCTCAGTGAATTCAAGCATGGTACAGTGATAGGTTGCCACCTGTGCAAATATATCTGTGAAGTGGAAGCAACTGGGAACACCAGTAACTGAACCACCAAGTGGTAGGCCAGGTAACAGAATGGGCTCAGCGCATGCTGAAGCAGACAGTGCGCCAACTGTCTGCAGAGTCAATAGCTACTTCATGTGGCCTTCAGAACAGCACAACAACAGTGTGTAGAGAGCTTCATGGAATTGGTTTCCATGGGAAAGCCTCACATCACCAAGTGCAATGCAAAGCGTAAGATGCAGTGGTGTAAAGCATGCTGCCACTGGACTCTAGAGCAGTGGAGACATGTCATCTGGAGTGACTAATCATGCTTCTGTCTGGCAATCTGATGGACATGTCTGGGTTTGGCGGTTGCTAGGAGAACGGTTCTTGCCTGACTGCATTGTGCCAAAGTTTGGTGGAGGGGGGATTATAGTGTGGGGTTGTTTTTCAAGAGTTGGGCTTGGCCCCTTAGTTCCAGTGAAGGGAACTCTTAAGGTGCCAGCATACCAAGACATTTTGGACAATTTCATGCTCCCAACTTTGTGGGAACAGTTTGGGGATGGCCCTTTCCTGTTCCAACGTGATTGCACAAAGGAAGGTCCATAAAGACATGGATGAGTGAGTTTGGGGTGGAGGAACTTGACTGTCTTCAACCTGATAGAACACCTTTGGGATGAATTAGAGCAGAGACTGTGAGTCAGGCATTCTCGTCCAACATCAGTGCCTGACCTCACAAATGCGCTTCTGAAAGAATGGTCAAACATTCCCATAGACACACTCCTAAACCTTGTGGACAGCCTTCCCAGAAGAGTTGAAGCTGTTATAGCTGCAAAGGGTGGGCCAACTCAATATTGAACCTTATGGACTAAGACTGGGATGCCATTTACGTTCATGTGCATGTAAAGGCAGGTGTCTCAATACTATAGGCAATATAGTGTACATTGATATAGTATGGGAAAGGAAGGGGTCAGACTAGGAATCAACCAACCATACTGCAAGCCAATGCACTGGAAAGTTACATGATGATAGGAAGAAAAAACTGGGTGAGCAATGGGATAACTCATCTGTCTGCTGCTGCTCATTTGCTGTGGAGTCACAAGGCTGGGGATGGAGTGGGGACACCACTATATTTCTTAACTGGGAGTGTTTGATATTGCATTACTCACTTTAATGTTGCTATGCAGTGTTCTCCCCTGCAGAAACTCCTCTCTGCCACTAGATGTCACCAGTCTGTGGGCGGGGCCGACCCACCCGGTGTATGCACTTGCTAATGCTTGGGACCATAAGGGGCTGCGTTCATGTGACCTCAACATTGTGGAGGTACCTTGTCTTAGAAGTGAGCAGTATGCCCCAGTGTTCCTGTATTATAACCTGAAGCTATCATACAGGGGCCTCCTGGCCTCACCATACATACAGCTGCTCAGGGTTTGCCAGAAGGAAACACCACAGAGCAGTGTCCCATTCCATCAGTCCAGCTTGACTCTGGCACCTATCTCCTAGGGACAGAACGGGTCCCACCTGGAACCAGTGTGGACCCCATATGCATGCATAATTAACTCTTTTCTCTTCCGTAGCATGTGGCTAAGCCCCTAGGGTCTCTGCCACATGAGTCCAGTCTCAGCTGCTGGGACACCGACCACTACGGAGGTAGGCTATGAACCTCTCCCCTCACTATACTGTCACCCCTGCCAGTACCACTCTCCCACTGTCATATCATCCTTCTCTGGTATGTGTTGCCCCTAGCATCGACATATCACCACATGTGTGCATTACAGCCCTGTTCTTCCATACGCTAATACCACCATGCATCCCTTTTAGTAACTTAATAACAGGCAAGGACAATGTTTCAAAAGTTTTGCTGTAACTCTCAACATAACAGTTCCAAAACAAAAAGTACAGTATTTTCCCTAAACTAATCCCTAACTCAGGCATGTGGCTGCCCCAGCATACCTGCACAGGCAAGAGTCCATAAAAAGTAGGTTCCACAGTGGCAGATCTCCAGAGCTGGTGTTCTTCCAGATGGACTGCAGGTTTCAGCAATCCCCTGACATGGTGGATGTGGCAGCAATAATGCTTGCTGTCTGAGGTGGAATTACTTCCAATTTTCTCTGACTGGGCAGAGCCCTCCCACCTTTAATTATCAGCACAAAGAAAAAGAGAGGCAGAGCTCAGTAGAAAGTGCAAGAAACAGGTTAACTGTTCTCCCCAGCCCCCACCCACCCGGTTGAACAGCAGCAGCTGTCTCACTAGCCAGCATTTCAACCTGCTTACAAATCTTCTGGGTTGAATTACAGCCGGAAGAAAAAGACGAGTGACATAATTGGACTTGCCAGAAGACCTTTGGAAAAAGGTATTTATAATATGATTTTATTAAAAGAAAGCCCCTGGGTCATTGAAACCGTAATTCTGCACATGACATATGTCATTATAAAAAAACATTGTCCATAATCAACAAATCATGGATGCATTTAGCATTCCATGAGTTTACAAAATAGAAATAATATGTTAATAGGAAATGTCCTATTTATTTAGGGTATATACTGTATGTATTTCATCAGAGAGGCCCGTGAGGCACACTAAATCTAGTATATAATACAACAGCAGTTATAATAATAATTATCTTCTTAGTATAGGCTTTATGCCCTTCACCGAGATTTAACTCAGTATGCTGTCTGACAAAGAGCCCAGCAGCTAGAAACAACTAGCAGACGTTTCTGTGCTTCTATGAACCTAACCGCTGATGTCTCTCATTGACCTTCACACTAATGGACCATGAGCTGTGGCTACAATAATTATTAGCATGGGTTCTCTGAGACTGGAAAGTTCTTTTGAGGGTTCCTCTGTGTTAAATATGTTGAGAAAGGCTGCAATAGGTGTTATTAGGTATTATTATTACAGGATTATGTTGAAGGCCAAATAGGCGTTAAAGTGACTTTTTCCCTTTAATTAAAAAAATACACCTGTAAAAGAAGACTTTTCATACTTACCTCACCAGCAGGCGATAAATTAGATTGTACATTTGTTGAACTACAGCCTCCACAAGAATCTTCACATCCAACCTTTTTGTGTGTTGCACATGCCTGCATAGCCCACTGTACACTGTTGTTCCATCCACTGTCCCCTACTACAGTATTGTGTCCTGCAGTGATATAGAAACCGGCAGGAGAAACCTCATCACACTGTGGGAAATCAGGCATCCAACACACCAGGAAGAGTGTCAATGCAGAACAGAATCTGAGTCAGCAATCTCTGGAGTAAGTATGAACAGACTTTTTTTGTGAATGCCCTTTCTTTAGGAAAGCAACAGGGTCACTTTAAGTATTATGATTAGAATAAGTGCTAAGGCAGTCTTTCTTAACCGCTTCTGCGCCGCCCTATAGCAGAAATTCTGCTACAGGGTGGCACGGGTTCGCAAAATCACGTATATATACGTAACTTTGCAGTACCGGTTAGGGGGCACGCTTGTGCCCTACCCACGCCGCCACTCACGGCCTCGGCTGTCAATCGCCGGGTCCCAACCGGTGATTCTCCGCAGGCACCTGGCGATCTCTGAGTATTACCGACAGGGGGAGGGACCTGTGTATAAACAACACAGATCTCTCCCCTGTCAGCTCCTGCACACTGCTTTGTATAGCTCTGTATGGCTATACAAAGCAGTGTGCTTACAGTGTAAAGCACACACACAGCACAGAGTAAAACAGCACACAGTTAACCTTTTGCCCACATGTTAACCCCTTCCTGCCCAGTGCCATTAGTACAGTGTCAGTGCTTTTTATTAGCACTGATCACTGTATTGGTGTCACTGGGGATGTCAGTGACACCAAGTCAGTTCCCTTCAGTGTCAGAATACCCTCCGCAGTCCTGCTATAAGTTGCTGATCGCCACCATTACTATTAAAAAAAAAACATAATTTCAGTACATATACCGCCATTTGTAAACACTATAGCTATCATGTAAATTAATTTACATGCATTGGGATTTTTTTTTTAGCAAAGACATGTAGCAGAATACATTTTGGCCTAAATTTATGATGGAATTAGATTTTTTTAATTTAATTTTTTTTTTTTTTTTTACTGGACATGTTTAATAGCAAAAAGTCAAAAATATAGTTTTATTTTCAAAATTGTAGGTTTTTTTGTTTATAGTGTAAAAAATACAAAATGCTGAGGTGATCAAATACCACAGAAAGAAAGCTCTATTTGTGGGGAAAAAAGGACATAAATTTCATTTGGGTGCAGCGTTGCATGACCGCGCAATTGTCAGTTGAAGTAACGCAGTGCCGTATCGCAAAAAATAGCCTGGTCAGGAAGGAGGGTAAATCTTCTGGAAGGCAGGTGGTTAACGGAGCTTTATTGTTCCTTCAGTGGTAGTTGTGAATTCCCATCTGATGGTGCCTGCTTACAGTGGTTCCAGGGCTGGTGTCACTCAACATGGGGCCGGTGGATCCTCTGCTCTCAACTCCTAAATAAGTAACCACTGACACCAATGATATTTTTAGCTATCTGTAAGGGGTCATTCCTCTCATTGATCCAGAAGGGCAATCTTCCTACTGGACCCTATTGTTACTCTGTTGTGAAGTCAAATGTAAAAAGTCCTTCAGCCACTTTGCTCTTCACCAACTTACAAGGTCACCTCTCCCTCCGATCATACTATTATATAGTGATCCAGAGTATTAAAGTCAAAGCATTACAATGCCAACCAGGCAAATAGTATTCTAAAGAAGGTCAGCAATGGTAAGTTCCCCTTTAAAACAGTTTACATATTATTTTTCAGATCATAGATATGCAGCCATCTGAAGTTACTTGTTTTGATTATAATACATAGCTGAATATGTTATCAGCCAAACGCGAGTAGCCGAAGGACATAGTTTTATAATAGCAGCATTATAATTTAAAACTGCCTTTAATCATCAAGCACTTTAATTAGAAAATGTTTTCAGGATCTAAACGTTCTGTCTTTTTTAGACATTTTACTTATTAGTTACAATCATTTCCATTTTAACTCATTTTGAGACCAACATAACAGTACAGTCTTGGAATGCTTTGTACAGCTCCTTTAAGTATATTTTCAGGAAGCACACATTCTGAGCTGTTATAACATTTACCTTAAAGACCTTTTCATGTCATTTTGACATTTTTACAATGAGGATAGGTAAAGACGGAAGTACAAAACTGTACATTAGGAATGTTACAATATACACATTCATCCTTAGGGTTGCAACATAAGATGTTGTGATATTGGGAGTTGTTTCATTTAATTAATAGTTTAATTTAAGTGAGTCCATACCAGTTTGAACTGCGGTTCGAGACTTGCCAGCCCACTTTTATTAAACAAAATTAAAGTGATTGTAAAAAGTATTGGTTTTTTTAATAACAAACATGGTATATACAGTTGTGTTCAAAATAATAGCAGTGTGTTTGAAAAAAGTGAATAAAGCTCAAAATCCTTCTAATAGCTTTTATTTCCAAACACGCAAATGCATTGGGAACACTACACATTCTATTCCAAATCAAAACATGAAGAAAAATATATCAAATTTGTGTTGTTCCTCTAAAAAAATTGAAGAAAAGTGAATATTAGACTGTTCAAAAAAATAGCAGTGATTGTATTCTTCTTTACAAACTCAAACATTCACTATATAAACTGAAAAATGTTTGAAGATTTTGCTTTCCTTTGAATCACTTAATGAATATTTAGTTGTATAAGCACTGTTTCTGAGAACTGCTGTACATCTGTGTTGCATGGAGTCAACCAACTTCTGGCACCTGTGAACAGGTATTCCAGCCCAGGATGATTGGACTACATTCCACAGTTCTTCTCTATTTCTTGGTTTTGCCTCAGAAACTGCATTTTTGATGTCACCCCACAAGTTTTCTATTGGATTAAGATCCGGGGATTGGGCTGGCCACTCCATAACGTCAATTTTGTTGGTCTGGAACCAAGATGTTGCACGTTTACTGGTGTGTTTGGGGTCATTGTCTTGTTGGAACACCCATTTCAAGGGCATTTCCTCTTCAGCATAAGGCAGCATGACCTCTTCAAGTATTCTGATTTATTCAAACTGATCCATGATCCCTGGTATGCGATAAATAGGCCCAACACCGTAGTATGAGAAACATCCCCATATCATGATGCTTGCGCAACCATGCTTCACTGTCTTCACAGTGTACTGTGGCTTGAATTCAGTGTTTGGGGGTCGTCTGACAAACTGTCTCCAGCCACTAGACCCAAAAAGAACAATCTTACTTTCATCAGTCCACAAAATGTTGCACCATTTCTCTTTAGGCCAGTCATTGTGCTCTTTGGCAAACTGTAACCTCTTCAGCACGTCTTTTTTTCAACAGTGGGACTTTGCGGGGGCTTCTTGCAGATAGCTTGGCTTCACATAGGTGTCTTCTAATTGTAACAGTACTGACAGGTAACTTTAGACCTTCTTTGATCTTCCTGGAGCTGATTGTTGGCTGAGTCCTTGCCATTTTGGCTATTCTTCTATACATTCGAATGGTAGTTTTTCGCTTTCTTCCACATCTTTCAGGTTTTGGTTGCCATTTTAAAGCATTTGCGATCATTTTAATTGAGCAGCCTATCATTTTCTGCACTTCTTTATATATTTTCCCCTCTCCAATCAACTTTTTAATCAAGGTACACTGTTCTTCTGAACAATGTCTGGAAGGACCCATTTTCCTCAGAATTTCAGAGAGAAATGCACTGTAACCAGCATGTACAACATTTGCTGTCTTCCTTCCTTAAATAAGGGCAATAATTGCCACCTGTTTTTCAAAGGATGAACGACCTCACTAATAGAACTCCACACTGCTATTATTTTGAACATGCCCCTTTCAATTAGTGATTCAATTACACAGAATCAGCAGCATGAATGTCATGACTGTTGGGTCTGTTGGATTTCTATTACTCTACTACACCTGCTAGTAAATTATTTGCCATGTAGAAATATCATTTCTACCAAAAACAGTGATTGATCAGGTTAGTGATGTCTGACTGCTATTATTTTGAACACAACTGTACTTACCTGCTTTGTGCAATGGTTTTGCACAGAGCAGCCCCGGTCCTCCTCTTCTCAGGTCCCCCATCTGTGCTCCTGGCTCCTCCCTCCCTCACCTTGTGCCCTCATTTCAAGCCAATTGCTTTGGGGGCACTCGTGTATACTTTCTCCCGAGCCTCACTCTGTGTGGTTGACAGCAGTTGGAACCAATGGCTCCTGCTGCTGTGTCTGAGCCAACAAGGAGGTAGAGAGCCTCTGCTCTCATGCACATCACTGGATTGAGATCAGGCTCGGGTAGGTATAAGGGGGGGCTGGGGTGGATGCTGCATACTGAAGGTTTTTTTTACCTTAATGCAGAGAATACATTAAGGTAAAATATCTTCAGGCTTTAGAACTACTTTAAAGTTCAATAGAAAACAGTTGCCCATACTGATGATATTCACCATCAAAACTAAGTAACAAAAAAAATACTGGGCCACCTATCTCTCTCTTTGGCAGCACCGATGCCTAAACTAAAGATTTTAAACCTTGGCCTTTGGATTCTGGCCCCCCAGATCATCTTACACAGTACCCCTGTGTTTCCAGTTGCAGTCTTGTCTCAGCTTTCCTTGCACCCCAGGCTCTCTCATTCCTCTGAGTCTTGCAAATTCCCTCAGTTCCCTGGGCTTGCCAAGTCATCTCAGCTCTTCCAGTCTCCCAGATTCAATTAGCCATCTTGACTCTCTCACAGCCCTATGGGCAAGGAATCTCACCTCTAGCATTTCAGCAGAATATACCTGTTTCTTAACAGGAGCCCTGAACTATGCCCAAGTCCTTCATTATAAGGGCTGTGTGTACCTGCACTCACAGCTTGCTGGTCTCCTGCAAGACCTGGACACTGGGTTGGAGACTTCTTCTCTTTCAAAAGTCTTAGAAATTGTTAATTGGGGAAAACCAAAACCCAGGGAACTTTGAACCACCTTTCTCCTTTCATAATCAACATTCCAGAGCCCTGCACTCTGCATATGTGAGAATCCTTGTCTTTAATTTATTGCAAGTTCCCCTCCATGTTCATGCTTTTTGTTGAAAGTTTGTTTCTACAACTTTTAATTCACAGTAAATTGTCTCCTCTTCTTGTGAACTTGTCAGCAGGACCTTGATTCGCCACTAGCAATGGTCATGCTGGCCAAGGGCACCTCCTACCATCCTCCTGCAACAGGAACAAGATGGGGTACCATGCACAATACCCTACATCAGTGGTCTCCAAACAAGTGCTCAGAGGCCCTTCACTTGCTTTTATCTGGCCCTGGAGGCATTATTTCATCCACTGGTATGAGTTAGGTATAATCCCCCCCCCCCCCCCCACTTACACCAATGAAAGGGGCACAACTCCTTACAATGACACCAATGATGAGGCAAATTCCTCCCAGTGACACAAATGATAGGGTCCAATGATATGAATGATGGGCAGAATTCCTCCCACTGAATCAAACAAAGGGGCATTATTTTTTCCCCACTGACATAGGTTCCTTGTCTACTCCCACTGGCCGTAGTCCAGCCCTTGTAAAGTCTGAAGGACAGTAAACTGGCCCTTTGTTTAGAAAGTTTGGGGACCCCTTCCCTACATGATCATGTTCTGATGGGTACCTCTTCCCATAAATCTCTGCATTAGAGAGGTTCTTCTGACTCCAAATTATAAAGGACTAAGCTAGCCCCACTCAAAGTACCCACCCAGGAGAGCAGTTTCTTTAAAAGGGTTACTAACATCTGCTTACACTAATCCCCTGTTTAATCATTGCATGTCCCTGTGCCATGGGTACCACAATTCTGGAAGGTAAACTGGAAAACTGATAAATAGGTCCTCAGACCACATACCAGAGTATGATAGTGCCACACCAGGTTATACCACAGGGTACAGTTCCCAGTCATTTCACTCTACTACATACAGTCAGGTCCATAAATATTGGGACAGCAACACAATTCTAACATTTTTGGCTCTATACACCACCACAATGGATTTAAAATGAAACAAACAAGATGTGCTTTAACTGCAGACTGACAGCTTTAATGTGAAGGTATTTACATCCAAATCAGGTGAACGGTGTAGGAATTACAACAGTTTGCATATGTGCCACCCACTTGTTAAGGGACCAAAAGTAATGGGACAATTGGTTTCTCAGCTTTTCTATGGCCAGGTGTGTGTTATTCCCTCATTATCCCAACTACAATGAGCAAATAAAAGGTCCAGAGTTAATTTCAAGTGTGCTATTTGCATTTGGAATCTGTTGCTGTCAACTCTCAAGATGAGATCCAAAGAGCTGTCACTATCAGTGAAGCAAGCCATAATTAGGCTGAAAAAACAAAACAAACCCATCAGAGAGATAGCAAAAACATTAGGCATGGCCAAAACAACTGTTTGGAACATTCTTAAAAAGAAGGAACACACCGGTGAGCTCAGCAACACCAAAAGACCCGGAAGACCACGGAAAACAACTGTGGTGGATGACCAAAGAGTTCTTTCCCTGGTGAAGAAAACACCCTTCACAACAGTTGGCCAGATCAAGAACACTCTCCAGGAGGTAGGTGTATGTGTGTCAAAGTCAACAATCAAGAGAAGACTTCACCAGAGTGAATACATAGGATCCACCACAAGATGTAAACCATTGGTGAGCCTCAAAAACAGGAAGGCCAGATTAAAGTTTGCCAAAAGACATCTAAAAAAGCCTTCACAGTTCTGGAACAACATCCTATGGACAGATGAGACCGAGATCAACTTGTACCAGAGTGATGGGAAGAGAAGAGTATGGAGAAGGAAAGGAACTGCTCATGATCCTAAGCATACCACCTCATCAGTGAAGCATGCTGGTGGTAGTGTCATGGCGTGGGCATGTATGGCTGCCAATGGAACTGGTTCTCTTGTATTTATTGATGATGTGACTGCTGACAAAAGCAGCAGGATGAATTCTGAAGTGTTTCGGGCAATATTATCTGCTCATATTCAGCCAAATGCTTCACAACTCATTGGACGCCGCTTCACAGTGCAGATGGACAATGACCCAAAGCATACTGCAAATGTAACCAAAGAGTTTTTTAAGGGAAATAAGTGAAATGTTATGCAATGGCCAAGTCAATCACCTGACCTGAATCCGATTGAGCATGCATTTCACTTGCTGAAGACAAAACTGAAGGAAAATGCCCCAAGAACAAGCAGGAACTGAAGACAGTTGCAGTAGAGGTCTGGCAGAGCATCACCAGGGATGAAACCCAGCGTCTGGTGATGTCTATGCGTTCCAGACTTCAGGCTGTAATTGACTGCAAAGGATTTGCAACCAAGTATTAAAAAGTGAAAGTTTGATTTATGATTATTATTCTGTCCCATTACTTTTGGTCCCTTAACAAGTGGGTGGCACATATACAAACTGTTGTAATTCCTACACCGTTCACCTGATTTGGATGTAAATACCCTCAAATTAAAGCTGACAGTCTGTAGTTAAAGCACATCTTGTTCGTTTCATGTCAAATCCATTTTGGTGGTGTATAGAGCCAAAAATGTTAGAATTGTGTTGATGTCCCAATATTTATGGACCTGACTGTAAATGAATAGAAGTAATTAAATGTCATTGATGGAGGTCTGGAGCATTGTGGGGAGAAATGACCCATCCCACTGTCATTTAGTCAAAATTATTGCATTAATAGGAAATATTCGAATATGCTACTGAGGGTGCTACGTCCTAAGTATTCCCAACCCTGTCAGAGTCCCTGTCTCTCTGCATTGCTCTCCATGCTGTATATTGCACCGTCTCTCTACATTGCTCTCTATGCTGTATTCTGCACTGTCTAAGTTGCTCTCCATTCTGTATACTGCACTGTCTCTCTACATTGCTCTCCATGCTGTATACTGGACTGTCTCTCTACGCTGCTCTCCATGCTGTATATTGCACCGTCTCTCTACGTTGCTCTCCATGCTGTATACTGCACCGTCTCTCTACGTTGCTCTCCATGCTGTATTCTGCACTGTCTCTCTACATTGCTCTCTATGCTGTATTCTGCAATGTCTCTCTACATTGCTCTCTATGCTGTATATTGCACTATTTCTCTACATTGCTCTCCATGCTGTATACTGCACTGTCTCTCTACATTGCTCTTCATGCTGTATACTGCCCCTGCTGTTGCCCTCAGCTCTGTCCTGGGCTGATTCTGGGTTTCTGTGTGTTGCTGTCTTGTCTCAGCAGGCTGTGCTGTATCAGGTAATGTACTATATTCTGTCATGCTGTGTGCACTATCCTTGGCTGGCTGCCCTGCTCTCTCACTGGGGGTGGAGTAATGCTGTTTTGGGGCTTTTCCAGATAAAAGAAGCTGAATCAGTGCTGGGCTGTGAGGACGCAGAGAGGAGGCTGGACAGAAGGGAAGATTGCTGTTCTCCTGGGCAGGGAGAGGGAGCTGTGTGCTGCTGCTGGGATCCAGCCTCTGTGCCTGGCACACACTAACAACCTGCTGGGATCCAGCCTCTGCGCCTGACAACCTGCTGGGATCCAGCCTTTGCGCCTGGCACACACTGACAACCTGCTGGGATCTAGCCTCTGCGCCTGACAACCTGCTGGGATCCAGCCTCTGCGCCTGACAACCTGCTGGGACCCAGCCTCTGAGCCTGACAACCTGCTTGGATCCAGCCTCTGCGCCTGGCACACACTGACAACCTGCTGGGATCCAGCCTCTGCGCCTGGCACACACTGACAACCTGCTGGTATACACCCTGTCTATGTTTCACACTTGCTACTATTTTCTGTAAACTTCTTTCACCCTCCAGGTCACTGTATTACTATTTGTAAGGAGAGATCCTGTCTACTGCATTCTTTATATTATGTGTTTATATATTTGACATTTACTATTATTCATATATTAGGCAAATAGCAGTGTGCAGTGTTGGAGTCCAGATTGGATCTTTCAGCGCTCAGACTCCAGGAATCTGTACATTGGTAGTTTGCTGGCGTTTGTTACCTATTGCCTAATAAAATAATTCAGTTTGCACTGGCTAATGCTGCGATCCAGCAACACTAACCTCTGTAATGTCATTCAGGGAAGGAAGCCACCTGAATTGAGCCATAACCCAGCTTTTTTATATTTTATGTAGTGAATCCATGTAGCTGTGCCTTTTTCATTTTGTTTTTAAAGTTTGCTGTTTTGAATAACGTTTCAAAAGAACGCTAAACTCTTTGGATTCAGTAAGTAGAACTGTGGAACCCTATCATTAGTGTTAATATCTGCTGTTTATTTTTCCAGGTTCAATTTTGTGTCTGGGGTATTTGCACATGTGGTGCCCTCTATTGTCAAGCGTCAGTATTACAATGCTGTGGGTCTTGGTACTGCTGTCCTGTGGGGTTCCTGCTGCTCTGATCCCATCACCTGTTTCCCGCTGTCCGGCTCGCTGTGATCCATCCTCCTGCTCGCCAGTGCCCACGAACTGCCCATCTGGAGAGACGGCACTGCGTTGTGGCTGCTGTACTGTATGTGCTGCTGATGAGGGGGACAGATGTGGAGAAGGACCAACGGATCCTACTTGTGCCTCCGCTCTGCGCTGTGTGAAGAGTGGGCTTGCGGGGGGTACAAGGACTTGCCAGTGTCCATCTCCCCAGCCTGTGTGTGGGAGCGATGGAAAAACTTATAGCAGCTCATGCAAGTTGCAGGCAGAGAGTAAAGCTGTACAGAATCAGGGATCTGCAGCCATCATCCCAATCCAGAGAGGAGATTGCGAGCAAGGTAAGAACAAGGGTACCTGGGGACTGAAATATTCAGTTGTACATGTAGGACAATCTGGATCCCCAGTATTAATCCTAATAATGCTGATTTTGTTTTAAGGTCATTTAAAAGGGATGTGCAAACTGCACTAACCTTTATCAACTGTTAATCAGTTTGGAGTCAATTTGCAAGCATCACTACATTCTGCACATTGTTTTTTTTGCTGCAAATATTTAAATTTTTGGCTATAGTTACATTCTATATACATTAATCTTTACCAGTATAACCACTGAATCTTTGCATTAAAGACATGTAAAAGATGTTCCTGGAAGTAACTTTCTTTTGGAAATCTATCTTGCCTTCTCTTTTGAATCTGAGCATGCTAAGCCAATTCCATTTTATCCTCTGTTTTTTCTAAATATAATTTCCATTCTGTTTCTTAAGTCATCTTACACTATTTATATAGCCTCACTGATTTATGCTGCACTTTACATATTGTACACTTACATCAGTCTCTACCCTCGAGGAGCTTATAATCTAAGGTCCCTAACTCACATGCATAGGACCAAATTAGACAGGAGCCAATTAACCTTCAAGCATGTCTGGAGTGTGGGAGGGTACTGACACAAGCACAGTGAGAACATGCGAACTCCATGCAGATAGTGTCCTCACTGGGATTCAAATGGGGGACCCTAAGTGCTTTTAGGCAGAAATGCGAACCACTAGACCAGTGACATTTTTATTGACATTGCGTCATTCAGCCATGAAACACTAAACTAAAAATTATATCTTCTTTTGTATAATCTTTGTTTATTGAAGATTTTTCAATACAATACAGAAGTAATAGAATCACAAAGAGAGAGCAGCAAATGTGTTGTAGCAAGTATTCCAATTACTGCATTTCCACATTTTAACAATTGTAAGTAGCGTCCGGCAAGGAGACAGTAGAATTCTATCTCACCACACCACTTATGAAACCCAAGTGATAGGACATCGGTGATAACACAGATAAGAAGCAGTTGAACATCAAAAGATAAAATAAAAAAACAATAACATAAACCTATGCAATAAGGTCAACTAAAGTAGGTCTACTCGCTTGTAGAGATGCGTGCATAAGGAGCAAAATGGAAAGTCAAGGTCAGTGTATAGTCTATTGCAGAAAATAATAATCCCCCTTTAGGGGGTCAGCAGTAGCCATTAGGGCTATTATGACTTCTGAAGGTAACTTCTGAAGGTGTGGCCAGCATTGACGAATGGTCAGTTCAGTGGTCAAGTATCAGGCTGGGTTAGCCTGTGAAGCTCAAGAGAATAATACATCCAGCCAGACCAGATGTCATGAAGTTTCTCTTGTTTGTTCTTAGCAGTGTAAGGGTATTGCCTCCATCACCCTATATACCTCACTCCACCAATCTTGTAGGGTGGGACAACAAGTTTGTTTCCAAAATCTTGGGGTAGGGCTTTTAGCCACATTTAAAAGGTGTGGAGTGACACTATATTTGTATGATTTGAAAGAGGACGGGGTATTGTGGAATAAATACTGGAGGGGAATGAACTGTATAGGTTTAAGGGTGGTTTTCTGAATCCACAGTGAAATTTCGCTGCAAAAGTTTTGAATCTTAGGGCAATGACACCACAGGTGCATGTAAGAGTATACCTTCTTTTGGAAATTACACTGTATCTCAATTTATGATCTGTAATCTGTCCCTGCAGTTTGTTATGCTTCTTAATTGTTGTCTATAATAGAGGTGCTTATCACACACACACAGTATCTCCCAGAAGTGAGTACACCCCTCACATTTTTGTAAATATTTTATTATATCTTTTCATGTGACAACACTGAAGAAATGACACTTTGCGACAATGTGACATAGTGAGTGTACAGCTTGTATAACAGTGTAAATTTGCTGTCCCCTCAAAATAACTCAACACACAGCCATTAATGTCTAAACTAACAAACAAACCAACAAAACTGAGTACACTCCTAAGTGAAAATGTCCAAATTGGGCCCAAAGTGTCAATATTTTGTGTGGACACCATTATTTTTCAGCACTACCTTAACCCTCTTGGTCATGGAGTTCACCAGATCTTCACAGGTTGCCACTGGAGTTCTCTTCCCCTCCTCCATGATGATATCATGGAGCTGGTGGATGTTAGAGACCTTGTGCTCCTCCACCTTCCGTTTGAGGATGCCCCACAGATGGCCAATAGGGTTTAGGTCTGGAGACATGCTTAACCAGTCCATCACCTTTACCCTCAGCTTCTTTAGCAAGGCAGTGGTCGTCTTGGAGGTGTGTTTGGGGTCGTTATCATGTTGGAATACTGGCCCAGTCTCTGAAGGGAGGGGATCATGCTCTGCTTCAGTATGTCACAGTGCATGTTGGCATTCATGGTTCCTTCAATGAACTGTAGCTCCCCAGTGCCGGCAGCACTCATGCAGCCCCAGACCATGACACTCCCACCACCATGCTTGACTGTAGGCAAGACACACTTGTCTTTGTACGCCTCACCTGGTTGCCGCAACACACACTTGACACCATCTGAAGCAAATAAGTTTATCTTGGTCTCATCAGACCACAGGACATGGTTCCAGTAATCCATGTCCTTAGCATGCTTGTCTTCAGCAAAGTGTTTGCGGGCTTTCTTGTGCATCATCTTTAGAAGAGCCATGCAGACCAATTTGATGCAGTGTGCAGCGTATGGTCTGAGCACTGACAGACTGACCCTCCACCTCTTCAACCTCTTCAGCAATGCTGACAGCACTCATACGTCTATTTCCCAAAGACAACCTCTGGATATGACGTTGAGCAAGTGCACTCAACTTCTTTGGTCGACCACGGTGAGGCCTGTTCTGAGTGGAACCTGTCCTGTTAAACCACTGTATGGTTTTGGCCACCATGCTGCAGCTCAGTTTCAGGGTCTTGGTAAGTTTCTTATAGCCTAGGCCATCTTTATGTAGAGCAACAATTCTTTTTTTCAGATCCTCGGAGAGTTCTATGAGGTGCCATGTTGAACTTCCAGTGACCAGTATGAGAGAGTGAGAGCGATAACACCAAATTTAACACACCTGCTACCCTTTCACACCTGAGACCTTGTAACACTAACGAGTCACATGACACTGGGGAGGGAAAATGGCATCCTCAAATGGAAGGTGGAGGAGCGCAAGATCTCTAACATCCACCAGCTCCGTGATGTCATCATGGAGGAGGTGAAAAAGACTCCAGTGGTACCATGTGAAGCTCTGGTGAACTCCATGCACAAGAGTGTCATTAATGGCTGTGTGTTGTTATTTTAAAGGGACAGCAAATTTACACTGTTATACAAGCTGTACACTCATTACGTCACATTGTAGCAAAGTGTCATTTCTTCAGTGTTGCCACATGAAAAGATATAATAAAATATTTACAAAAATGTGAGGGGTGAACTCACTTCCGTGAGATACTGTAGATTTCTTCTTCAATTGTTCAATTCTTTTCAAATTGTAACAAGAAAAGGGAAGGAGCTGTTAGCTAGTTAGCTGGCCTGCCCCTTGGGTGGTATAGAAGGTGTATTAGGCTAAACCATACATGTGCATGCCTCGCTGTTCATATAGCTGAATTGTGGCCACCAACATGAACCTTAGTAGCAGTGCAAGGGGACTGCCTTATTGTGGTCTGCCAACCATTTGAAGAGCGCGGCAGGCGTAGTTCACATGGCTTCAGCTCCCAATGTGTCATCTCTTTTTTTTTTCGTTGGTGAAGCTCAACTTCACCTGCACCTGCACCTGTATATTGCTATAAAATGTAGCGGCAGGCACCCACAGGTGTCTGCAAACAATTCCAGCTGTTCTTCAAAATGTCATCACCCCCATAAAATGTGAACTGCTAGCTCTGACTTCATCTAAAAAGTTGGTGCTTGGCCTTCCTCCTTTGTCTCTATATGGAGCAGCCATGTGATGAGCAGATTTAAGTGACCAATAGGGAGTGCAAGAGGGGGCATGGCCATTTATGACACTAGGAAGTCAACATTTGCATATCATTGCACTTCAATTTTAGAGACTTTTAAGAGGGTTTATATTTAGGTTTCAAGAAACAAGAGGACTGCCGTTCTTTTATAATGGACCAGTTCACACCCCTGCTGTGTATTGGTATAAATGGTACAGGTATATACGCTTATTATTATAAAGTATTTATATAGTGCCAACAGTTTGTGGAGAACTTTACATTATAAAGGGAGACAGTACAGTTACAACAGAATTCAAAACAAGAGGGCCCTACTTCTAAGAGCTTGCAGTATGGTGCATCAATGTGTGCTTTTGGCCTCATAGACCTCAATAGCAAAGCATGAAAAAACACATGTACCATGCATTTTATTGATTTTTTCAGAGAATGACAACAAGCCCCACCCCCTAGCAAACTCTTGTTTATTTAAGTCTTTTGTTGGACAAACATAAAATGCAGAATGCATGAAAACACACTGGAGGTACATTGACACCAGATGTGGTGGGACTGTATTGGGTGGCTTTTACAGCACAGTCTCAACGCATGGACAAGGCAAAATGTGCCTGGTTCACACCACTGAGTCGTGGTGGTGTGCAGGCACAGTGAGCTGAGAAAATGTACTTACTGCAGGCTGAAAATGTAAGTTTATAGAACATCTTTGTGAAATCTTCATAAAGTTTGTTAAAAAAAAAATGAGAAAACAGTGTGATCTGCCTAGCTCTCTGAGCAGATCTCAGCCGAATCACACTGCACACCAGAGACTGGAGTGAATGAGCCCTAAAACATGTCAACTCATGTTAAAAGGTGTATCAAAAAGCAGGAAAATGTAGCCAATGAGTATGAACCTAGTCAGAACAGCAGGGATTGCATGCAGGAATCACTGAGTGCTTGCTATTATGTGTGGGTAACAGCTCAATAATTTTCATACCTTTACAGGTACACTTCAGCTAAATTATCATTGCCAAAAGATAAAGCAGTCCCATCATGACCAGGAAAGTGCATTTTCACATGGAGGGTGCTACCCATTTTGTACAGCCGTCCCTTGTCTGTTTGCAGCACTTCAATGGTATTTTATTAGGGGAACCTCTAGTAATAAGTGGTATTTATTATGTATTAAATGTTTAACTGCAAAAGTAGAAAGAAGAAATGAAGGTATTACGATCGAATTGTTAAATCACAGTTTCTTCATACACTTTTTGGCTAATGATAAATTTGTAAATAGTGGTTATGATTCATTACAATATTATGTTGTGCCCAGTTTGGAATGCTCATATTTTACTTGTTGCCATGTTGGAACCATGGAAAGCTGTGTCCATGTGAACTTTCCATACTGAATTATGAATAGCCGCAGACAGGAAATCAAGCCAGTGAACACAGTCTGAACACTTCACAGGAGAAAAAGATAGATAATTAATACTGTTTAAAAATGTTTGTCATTTTACTGCCATTACTACCATTAGTTACAAAGTCACATATATCAGAGAGGTGGGGAACATCAAAGTGTAAGAAAAAAAACATACTCAGTAAATCTCTGTAATACATGTACATTTATCCATGGTTTGTCCCTGCAAGTTACAAAATACCTATTGAACTTGCTAGAAATCCAGAGAGCTTCTAACTATGGATGAGTCCTGGTTGAGTCTGAACCCCATTCAGCAGAACCCATGGGATGGTGTCACATAATTTCAAGCTTTCCAGCCCAATAAGCTGGTCATTGTCATTTTCCAAATATGGCCATGGTGCCATATTAGGCCAGTGGTGTCACAAGCATCCCTGCCTCTTCTGCATACAGAAATGCTCCAGTCGCAGCTGATTGAACTGACTGGGGCTTGGGCAGCAGGGATGCAATCATGAGACAGTTTCTCATGGGTTTTGCCAAACTGGGTTCACACCAAACCCAGCTCATCCCTACTCCTAACTTTCTATATTTGCTGACAACTCTGCTTTTGCTGCACTGAGATCCCAAGAAGTGTTGTCAGCTTTGCCTAAGTTATTTCCTTAAGTACTACACTTCCCCTTTTCCTTGTGTTACAGAGTTGTGGAGAGGGGAAGGTCTTATGTATTCCAGAAGAGAGAAATGGACAAGAAAGATAATGCTGCTTAGGATTTCAATAGAGGCACTGTGTTGTCAGCTCAAAGAGATAGTAACAGGAACTCAAGCCAAACATTTTGTTAGCTATGTACAGAGTGGGGATGGGTTCTTAGAGCTGTCGTGCCCCCATTGGGAAGAATTACCCTCACTTTCTGTCCAAGTGACAGGGTGTCACAAGGACAAGAATTGGTCAGGCATCTCTCTGACTGGAACACAGAATGCAAAAAAAGGAAATTTGTTTAGCAGAATGGGAAAGGATTAGAAAAGCTACCAGGTTTCTTATTGTGCTATGTCTTTTCTTGTCCAGTGACACCTATACCCTCTCAAATCTTGTCCTGATGTCAGGAGAACAAGAAGTAAAGGGAAACTACTCAATGAAGCTATAGACAGGAATAAAAACTTAACAGAGGTTGTGACTATTAGTCATTATATTAAAAACTTAAACCTCTCCCTATGCTTGTGATCAAGCCAACAGTGGTGAAACACATCAAGGAAGGTTGGTTTTGGGTGGAGACCACAATGTATGCAGTCTTTTTTGACAAATTAAACACAAAAAGAAGAACCAAGTTTTGGATTATTGCTTATATCTTTTACTTAAAAAACTGAGCTCGAATTAGCCTTTCAATAGAATGTTTTTACCTGTTTTTTGTAGTTATACTTCTACAAGCTTTTCGCCCCACAGTGAAATGTTCATATTTGACATGTTTTCTTGGACAGTGTGTCTACAGCTGTTTTCAGTTACCTTCATCTGTCTTCAAAATGTTCACACGATGTTCCATGTGTCTACAAAGCAACAAGCAAAACCTAAGTTTATCCCAGTGGACACAACACATAAAGTTAATAAAGGGTCAGTCCACCCAAAAGTGATACTGAAGTAATTGGTGGAACCTGGTAGGTTGAGTCAGCTCTTAGCTTTTTTTTTTGCTTGGACAACCCAACAGTGAGATCTTCCAGCCATAATTCTTGCCTGTATTCTGGATGTTCTTGCTCAACTTTACATGTTCAGCACCTCTAGTTACATTCCCTGTAATATAAAATTATTATGTAATCTAACAGGGAGAGTGGGAATCCCTCACAATGATGACAGGAGGTCTTTAGACTCTGGAACTCAAGCTTGGCTATTTTACCAGTAAAGTCCCAAAGGGGTATGAAAAATATCTGGTAGTTTAAATTTCCCACATCTACCCAAAACTGAAATTTTGTTTGGTGTACTGACCTTTTTAACACACTATACAGGGACATGAGAAGTAATACATTTTCTTTACATATTTATTTTTTTTTTTAATTTTATTTTGTGCCTTACAGTGTAAAAATTGCCAGAACAGTGGAGTTGCCCTTTAAGCACTAACATGGAGCACTGGTCAGTTTAATTTGTAGTCATTATTATGTCTTGTTTCAGTTCCAATTAAAACAAATGCTTGGATAAAATTCCTATTTGAAGATAAGGGCAATATAACAGCTTTAAAAACACAAATGGAAACTGGCAGCCAACAGTACAGCCTGGGAATATATTTCTGGCACTTATTCAAGATCCAGATTGATATGTTATCCTATTTTCACTTTTGCTGTTAGTGAATACTACCTCCTGTTTATTAATGTATAATACTCATTTATATAGCATTTGTTCACTTTTGTTCTTGTTACAGGTCAGAAGGATCCAGACAGCCCTCGCTATAAGTATAACTTCATCGCTGATGTGGTGGAGAAGATTGCACCAGCTGTTGTGCATATTGAGCTGTACCGCATGTAAATCTCAGCCACGTCATGTTATATAACATAGTTCAAATGGGGTTGGACTAACTTTTGTCATACAGGATGCATTGGTTTAGTAACCATATGGAAAAAGTTAACCTAACAATGTACAGTATATCTTGTGTTTAAATAGTGCCTGTTTTGTGCAGTACACACACTTTTGTGTGTGTTTATAAAAACAATGGACAGTATAGCTATTCATCCTGTGAAACTGCATGTCCATTCTTTCTGTGTGTATGAAGACAGAATTGAAAGTTATTAGGCATTTTTTTTCTCAAGGTTTAATGTTATTTATTTATACAGAATAGTGTGAATCAGGAAAATACTGCATTATGGTCACTAGATGGATCTGATAATCAGAGGAAATAAATACTTATTTATAAATAATAATAAATAAATAATACATATTTACTATGATCATCTCCTCAATCTAAAAGTGGCAATACAATATTTTTCTGAACCACTCTGTGTTTGTTGAATAAATAACATTCAACCTGGAGAGAAAATAACTTACGATTTTGCCCCCATTCACTCAGAAGGACTGTACACAGGATAAATACAGTAGCTCTGCAAAGTGATTTATTATATGATATGCAGAGTTTTGTCTATATGCTATTATTGCACTTATATGCTTTAATAATTGCACTTATATGTGCTAATGATTGTTTTTTTTTTTATTACATTGGTTTATAGATAGTGGTACTTTTACCTTAATCATTACTTCAACTTTCAGTTAAATTTTAATTTACAGGTTAACATGGTCCCAAATAATAGAAATAAAAAGGCATAATAGGATAAACTTTAAAAATCACTGTAGGAATATAGACTGTTGTAGAAAGCTGTATACATATTTGGTAGATAGGTTCAATAGTTATACACACTTTAAGGGGTATTTATGAAAAACAAGGGTAGATGAAAAAGGTTTGTTTTTTTAAAGTGATAGCAAATATCAAAATGAATTGAACAACACTGCTACATATGGCAAAGAACAATGTGCCCACCACAGCCAATCTAAAATAATTTCTCCTAGTTCCGGCTACCCTATTTTTAAAGCAGGTGAACTCTGGTTGATTGTTTCACTTAATTGCACTTTACAGTTGCATACATTTTAATATATTCTTTATTACATTTTTTTGCAACACCTCCAATTTTGGGCCTCTTGGCTTCAATTTATGGTCACTTGGCTAGAATTTGTGATGGGCTTGTATTTTAAACATGATAAAATGTAAAAAAAAAACAACCTGGCAGGTCCCAAGGAGCTTCTTCTAATAATTACTCTATTTACAGCTCACTGTACAATAGCATAAACAGTAATCTGGCATGTAAGAAATAGTAAAGGAATGAGGAATATGGCATAGTTCACATTTTTGGTAACCACTTTATTTGACAAAATTATTTCCATTGATAACAATAAAATGGAATAAACAGTTATTTGGCCAGAAAGAAAATTGTTTTGTTTCCCTAGTGGTCAGTGGAAAGTGGTCATTGGGAGGAGGGCTCTCTTGCACTGTTGATCAGTGAGAGAAGGGCCTTATGAAGGTCAATGGGAAGAATGCTCCTTAAATTGGTAGTTAGTTGAAAGAATGCTATCTTTCAAAAAAAAAAAGAAGTGTCAGTGGTAACTTATATGAAAGGCAGAGACACCTAATTGCTCAAGGAACGTTTGTGGCCTCTGGAGAACCCTAGAGTTCCATGGAACTCCGGATGAAAAAGGCTTTTGTAATATGTTACTTGTGCATTGTCTTGGGATTCTACCGTCTTACAACCATTTCTTGTGTCCAGGTTCTCTTTCTTTGGAAAGCGTGACATCCCCTCAGCCAGCGGATCAGGTTTCATTGTCTCAGAAGATGGGTTGATTCTTACCAATGCCCACGTGGTGACAAACAAGCAAAGGCTGAAAGTGGAGAGGAGTGATGGGTCCACATACGATGCAAAAATAATAGATGTAGATGAAAAAGCTGATATTGCCCTCATTAAAATCAAGCCAAAGGTATTGCACATCTTTTGTACTCTTCTACACTGTAAACTTTGAACTTACCTTCAGCTGGCACCATACATTTCAGGGTCACTGGGTATCTGGCTCAACAGAGCCTCCTCCCTCTGCCGAGGAGGTTCAGTGCAAACATTTATGGCTATAAGAGATTGCAACTCTGTTACAAATGTCAAGTTTGCAATCTGCAGAATTTAATTATTACTAATAAGTCAATGGTAAATATGAAACATGCTCTGTAAATACATCTGATATAAGCATGCATCTTTGCTTACTCTTAGTTGGTAGAGCTTTCTGTTGTTAGACGCATTGGTCAATATGTGAACATTGCATATTTTTAGAGTTACATGCTTTGACAGGTCTGAACAGCAGTGATACCTACATCTGCTCCAGGATGGCAGATGCTTTCAATACGTGACTGATGCTGGCTATATACAGTATTGGCACTTTTGGAAGCTTTCCATCAGCTGTTGAATAAAGACTTGATTGAGTAGAACTGAATAGCCCACAGCAAAGGTTTGATTGTTTTTCCTGATTTTGGTAGATTAAAGTGACTCTGCAATGAGAAAAATATGCCAACTAGTATTGCTTGCCTTCTTTTGAAAATGCTTCTTGCCTGACTGTGTCTAGCTGCAATGGTTTTGAGTCACAGACTTGGAAATGCATGCTATAAATGAGTGTCAGAAAACTCTCAGAATTCCTTATTTTGATATTTGTTCCTGGTCAGAGACCCAGAAAGTAAAGAAACTAAATCATCAACTTCACAGTTAGGGAACCAATATTCTTAAATGAGAGATCACCAATGGAAGCCCCATACGTTTTTACATTAAATTCAATTTAGGTGAATAAAACTGTGGTGCAAATTGACCAACATGCTTTTCAACTGTTTTTTTTGGTGTTTTAAAGTGACTTACACCACAATTGTTTGGATACAGAATTCAGAATGCTTGGGAAGCAATTAAAATAAGTGAGTTGAAGGGTGAAGGAAAGCTTTAAAAATTGCCCAATTATGCCAAGCATTTTATTTACTGTTACTGAGTGCTAATTTTTCATGGTGTAAGGGAAATACCTATTAATAATAAGTGATAGTGAGCTAAAATAAAATGCTTAGACTTGTTCTGTGCAATGGTAAATACTCCAGTAACACATCATTGTCGCTGTGGAAGCTGAATAAATGCCTGACAGGAGAATTCTGTGACAGTCTGTAGACAATAGAGCTCTGTAACTAAATGACCACATAGTCATTTGACTGTGCTGATAACTACATGCTCGTATTTACCAAATGTTTCTGCATATACCACCTATGGGTCTATGTTTTCTAATTAGAGAGAACTGACAATACAGATACTGTAGGTAGATAACAGCCCTGGGTCACTGCTGCTCTTATGGCTAAGAGCCAGTGCTGAAGGGTAGAATGGGTCAACTTCTGTGTTGTGCAATGGATGTATAGATATCAGTGTGGTAATTAGATATATGCAGTAAATGAAAACAACTGAGTACACGTATTGGTGATTTTCTTACTGAAAAAAGCTCTGCTGGTAACAAACTTACACAGGACATATTTCTCTAAATTCTGCTACACCATTAGAATATGTCTGCTGAATGTGAAAATGAAGTACTCTGATAGTCGGTATTTAGGGAAGCTGGTCATACACTTTACAGTTTGATTGTACAAACTTTGTTACAATCTCTTTTTGATTTATCAAAACTATGTAATGTGAGGGCCTACAATTTTTATTTTGTAAATAATCAGGCAGGCTCCACTAAATTTGATGGTGAATCTAATGGAAATTCTACGGGTCAGACAGTAATATGTATTGCTGGTTTTACATTCCTGTTGGCATGCAGCAAGGACTCCAGACAACTAACAATAATTCTTTTCTAACATGAATTCTTTTGACTCCCTCTTTTGCATGCATTAAATATTTGAAATCTATTCTAGTCAGAGGAATCTGAAGGCCAATCCAAAGCATTCATCTTAAACTTCTTGAGGCAGTTCATAGTTTATTTGTGTTTTGGATTATTATTATGATTATTATGTGGAACTACACTATATCTTCTCTTTTCAGGTTCAGTTTTATCACTGATTGCAGGACATTCATTGATACTTAGTAGTTTCAATTCTTCCCTCTATCTATACAGTAATAAATGTGCCATTGCGTGTCACACATCTCTAAGTCACAATAGATTGACTCCAGGGCTTAACTATTGGCAAAGTGTTCTTTTCTTCAAATTCTTCTTTTGTCCTCCAAATCCACACTTGACAATTAAAGCCTTAGGTCTGATTTTCTTTCATCAGGCCACAGCACTTGGCTTTAAAATACCTCTGGCTTATCAAGGCTTTGTATTGCATATTTCATATATCATGTTGCTACATTTGTTTCAAGATAATCTGTCAAAAAGTTTTAGTGGATTCATTAAACCAAAAAAAAAAAAACCCGTATTTTGAAAATTTGCTTTAAAATGTTTAAGGTGTTAAAAGCCAGAGAGATGTGTTGATTGGTCAAGACATCGATCAATACATTGATCAAGAGGGTTTCAAACCTTTTACATATCTATTCACGTCTTGGACAATTAACATTTGCCTTGACATGATACATGAAACATGGTAGAGTTAAGGTGTAAGTACAGCTGGTAAAGCCATTTTTGTTTTTTTTAGTTTTGGATAAAGTAAGGTTTCAAACCCTTGTCAGTTTGTTTACTGTCTGTGTACCATTGGTGAAACTTCCCTTCATTTTTTGTCACAGAGAAGCAACAAGGAGTTATGAGAAATCTCCCAAGATGAGGGATTCCCTTTCTTAGACAGCTCTCCCTGGAACAGGGATGAATGGAAGCTTTCCCCTTAGCTCTTGTACTGGCAACAACTACAAAATTTTGGATGTCCCCTCACCTACTTTCTTGTGGTCACCAGGGCAAACAAAGTGGTTTTAACTAATCCATTCTTTGTCCTTCACAATTAACCTAGAAGCCCTGCAACCTGTTCTTCAAATGGCTTTCTATTTCATCAAATATGCAAAAAAAGGGGTTGATATTAACGGGAAAGAGAAACAATCCTTGATTGGTAATGTACTTTTACCAAATCTGCAAACTGAGAGATGGCAAGTACTATTTTGTTGCTTAGAAATACAAGTGGCTAATTAAAGGCAAAACTCTATCTATGCTTTAGTGTTGGGTGACGTGCTGTCTTAGATCGAGTCAGCTAAGCATTTCACAGTAGACCCAAATGTAGCAAAACCCTTAACAATCTTTTATTTGTTACATCTTCCTGATGTGATCCTTGACAGTCTCTAGTGTTGAGATGGGTCACCATATGGTGGAACAGTGATAACCATTGATTCCGATCTCCAATTCAGACTGGATGTGGCTACTAGGGAGATCAGATAACCCTCGAATGTGTATTGAAATATCCTTGTTTGCTTTCTTTGCCAGCCAACTTTGAGGTGCTTACACCCTGACTGTATGACAGCACTCTTTTTTGATCTACCCAGAATAGGCTGCTGGGGCAAAGGGAGAGGAATGACATGTCATAAGTAGGCTCTAACAGCCAGGGGGAGAAGATCACATATTTTTTTATGACCACTTTTTTGGTAGTTCAGAGACCTTTTTGGAAGTTGGCAAGGTTAAGAGACCTTTTTGGAAGTTGGCAAAGTTAAAAGGTACACCCAAAGCCTAATTTATAACTTTAGTCTTAGAAGTGCCCATCATGGCACACTGACTAATACCAGAGGAACCTAGAATATACTAATAGGAGAGGCTGACACTATTTTTTCCAACTGTAAGAGGTTTGTATAAATTTATTGACACTCAGCATCAGAGTCTTACAACATGCCACACAATAAATATCTAATTTAGACTCTATATTGCACTTACCCTGGATCTGACATTTTGATGAAGCAGTCTTGGCCTAGGCGGCCACATTTGCCAGGGCAGTACTTTGGAGGTAGTTAAAGGTTCAGTACTGTGTTTCTAAATTCTTGCTTAAATACGCCACCTTTCTTCATGCATATGTCAGATCTGTTCACAGCAGTCTTGTCTGTGGCCATAAATTACTGCCAAAGAACATCAGTATATCCAATTGAAAATGCTAATAAATCCCGCAGCTCACATAGTAAATTTAAGACCTGTGGCATCAACTATAAAACATTATCCACATTTCAAAGCATTTCTGTTTTACAGGAATATATCAAGTGATATTTATTTATTTATTTCAGGTACTTGTATAGCGCGGCCAGTTTACGCAGCGCTGTACATATATATATTGTACATTCATATCAGTCCCTTACCCTCATCCTGTTAACGTAAACTTTACCTGTAATGCAGCACTGTAAAATAGATAGGACTCCAAAATCTCACTCAAAACTTATACCATTATTCACATATACTTAAAAAATGTTTTTGATCAGTAAATTGTTTAGTAGGCTGTTTAAAGAACATTTAATTTCTAAAAAAATAAACATGTACAAAGTACGTCCAACCATAGTACAAAGCATGAGAAATTTTCCTGCTGCACAATTATGTTATATATTGTAACAAATACAGAGATGGCATAGTCTTAAAGAGAAGTAGCAAAATTAAGCAGTTTCAACCACTGATTTTTGGAAAAGGGATAAGATAAAACACAGTACTGACTATAGCAATCATGCCCACAGAGATGGACGCGGTTCAACCATTTTGGCTCCAATCTCCATCTTGGCAAAGGATCCTCCGTATTGTACAAACATATCCCCCTCATTCACATTCTTCCTCTCTGTTCAGCCACAGTGACATATGGCCTGTGTGTTGGCAGTGTCACAGGAGGCCAGAGCACAGCAGGGAGCCCCGAGCTATAATACCCTCAAGGAAGCTGGGGCCTCCCTGTCCAAAGAACCTGTGCAATCTAGCACATCGTAAAAAGATCACCCAAGCCTTCCCCTGAGTTCGAACACATTCCAGAGGAGTAGAGACTAGCTAACACTTTTAAAATCCATTTTTCCCCTATATCCCCTTACATAAAATACAGGCCTCTTCAGATTGCCCACGAGAAAACAAACAGTTTGATAGGTCACACTCCCTGACTGGAATACCTAGAAAAGCAGAAAATTACATCTCTTGAACCCTTCAAATATGTATTTCATATTTCATATCTAACCATTCCTCAGATGCGTCTGCATAGTAATCTACCCACGGGTGGAATGTCCCTTGTGCATAGGAAAAGTTATGAGCCAAAATATGAACTATGAGAGATTTTGCCTCTAGTTTAGGTCTACGCACAGACCTTCCCTCCCTAAATGAAGCATTGGTCCTTGGCTTTAGAGCCACCCCCTGCTGGGGGACTACAAAATGGGCTGTCAGGCCTAAGAGAGTAAGTTGAAGAATTCTCCCTTTTAACATCAGAACCAACTTGGGAGACGTGCCCTTTCACTCTGAAACTTGATCTGCTTAACCCAAGGCTGATTGGCAAGTACTTTAACCCTTTAACCTCCTTTCTGTTACCTCTTTTACTGTGCTGTTGTTCTCTGTATATTTATATATATATTGGTTACATCTTTTTTCTGTAAATTTTTATTGCACCCTTTTGACCTTTTAGTAATAAATCTTTCTTTCTGAAAGTGTTGAACTGTTTCTAAAGCTCCTTAATGCAATTTACGAATTCCTGCCTCTAAAAGAGTGCTACCGTGTTTGTTTAACCCTCTGTATAACCTGTCTGCAGTGACAGCGCTATACAGATGATTATCTCAACCATTGTAGTGTTATTGCTGGTATTGCCGAGTTTCCTCTTTCTCTGTACAAAAAGGAGGTGGTGGCAGTGTGAAGGTTTAATGGCATTCAGGTTGCCGGTACATCGATTGGAGGTCCAGTGAGCTGGGAAATCATTGTGCAGGGTGCAGCTAGGCGTGGCATTGTTATGCACGTGACATCACGGTTTAGATTGGCTAGTCCTTCGGTCACGAGTTTGGTGAGAAGTTCAGGGGTCTGACGCCGCGATCATCACACTGACCCTTTAAAAAGGGAGGGGATAGGAAAGAAATAAATGTTGCCACACCAAGTCTGGGTCTTTCTTCCTCACTCCCAGAGGAGGGTTAAAGATAAAAAGAGGGGAAGACCAGAAAAAAAGGGGAAAAAGTGAGGGGTGTGTGTGTTTGTGTTTTTTCCATAAAAGCTTTATTAAAGAACAAGATTGTTGCAAGTAATATAAAAATAAGCACATGTATTGAAATGACACGGTGCATAGTAACATTTTAAGAAGCTGTTTTTGGGTCATTGGTAGGAGATGGGACGAGCCCAGGAATCCAAAAATGTGAAATTGTCCAACCTGGAAATAGGCCTAGAAAGGTATTGAGAAATCAGGGGATGAGGTAGGCACCGCTGTCCTGTCTAAGAAACATCCCCGGTCAAAGAAGTGATTGGTGCACATATTGGGTTTGGGCCACATATCATCCAAAAACCATCCCAAAAGTCCAGAGAGGAAGTCTGGGTTCAAGCGGAGAGGCATAAGTGAGCCCTTCTGCGAGGAGGCAGCAAACTGTTTGCACGCTAGGGTAAAAACCCGGAGCATAGGGCCGATAATAGGATGGGTCTTGATCAGACGATAAGCCGCAGAGGAGGGGAGGCATGGGATAGTATCCAGCAGAATGGGAGAATACAGCTGCTTTATGGTTACCCATGCTTCACCCGTTGGTGAATTGACCAATTGACCACTCTGTTCAGATAGCAGGCCCAATAGTATTTCTTAAGACCAGGAAGGCCAATGCCACCTCTGAGCTTAAGAAGGGATAAGAGAGCATGTCCTAACAATGGGACTTCCTTTGCCATAAGAAAATAAGCATGATATTGCACAGAGACGAAAAGAAAGAAGCCCAAATGGAGATAGGATAGGATCAGTCTGAAACAAATACAACAGGCGTTATAAAATCTTCATTTTGAGAACGGATGCCCTGCCAACCCAGAGTAACAGGGTTTACCCCAGTGTTGAAGATCCTGAGTAATTCTAGATACACAAGAAAGGAAATTCCAACTGTTGGACAAATCATTCGATAGCTGGATCCCT